>NC_135270.1:353250-654000 GCF_051311805.1 Agelaius phoeniceus
GCCAGCCCGAGGGCAGCCGCCGCACAGTGACCGCGGCAGCGCCCGGCGCCGCTCGCCCGGGGCGGCTCCTGCAGCTCCCGGCCCGCGGCAGCAAAGCACCGCCTGGCGCTCCGCCATCGGCGGGCGGCAGCGCGCCCCGCCCGAGCTGAGCCCCCGCCACCGGGACCGCTGAGCGAGGCCGAGGCACCGGGCGGACGCCCCTTCCGCGCCGCTCGGCTCCGTGTGGGCGGCCGGACGGAGGCTTCGCCCCTCCAGCGTCGCTGCCGCGGCTCCGTCCCGCGTGGCACAGGCGCCGGGAGCTCCCCGCGCCCAGCCCGCTCCCCCGGCGCGCGGCCGCCTCGGCCCGCCAGCCATTCATATGGCGCGTCGGCCGTTGCGTCAGACGCCGCGCTTTACGGCCGCAGGGCCTGCCGGGAGTTGTAGTCTCGGACTGACAGCCACCGCTCCGTTCTCCGCCACCGGGAGCTGCGCTCCCGCCAGGGGATCAAACGGCTCCTTCGCTCCTGGGCGCGGAAGCACCTTAGGCAGCACCGCCCCTCCCGAATGTCCTTTCTTTTCCATTCCAACTCTTTTTTCTTTTCTTCACTCTGTTTTTCACCCCCTTTTCCACTTTCGCTCTTTCTTTTTCACTCTCACCCTTTTCCTTTTTCATTTTTTTTCTTCCTTTCTCTTCCTCCTTTTTTTTTTCTTCCTTTCCTGTTTCCTTTTCTTTCTTTCGCTCTTTCTTTCTGTCTTTCTCTATTTCTTTCTTTCTCTCGCTCTCTTCCTGTCTCTCTCTTTCTTTCTTTCTGTCTGTCTTTCTCTATTTCTCTCTCTCTTTCTTTCTTTCTCTCTGTCTCTCTTTCTTTCTTTCTCTCTGTCTCTCTTTCTTTCTCTCTATCTCTCTCTGTCTCTCTCTCTGTCTCTCTTTCTTTCTCTCTCTCTTTCTTTCTCTCTGTCTCTTTCTTTCTCTCTTTCTTTCTTTCTCTCTGTCTCTCTCTCTCTGTCTCTCTTTCTTTCTCTCTGTCTCTCTCTCTCTGTCTCTCTTTCTTTCTCTCTGTCTCTCTCTCTCTGTCTCTCTTTCTTTCTTTCTCTCTGTCTCTTTCTCTCTGTCTCTCTTTCTTTCTTTCTCTCTGTCTCTTTCTCTCTGTCTCTCTTTCTGTCTCTCTTTCTCTCTTTCTTTCTTTCTCTCTCTCTCTTCCTTTCTTTCTCTCTCTCTCTTTCTGTCTCTCTCTCTGTCTCCCTTTCTTTCTCTCTCTCTCTTTCTTTCTTTCTCTCTGTCTCTCTTTCTGTCTCTCTCTCTGTCTCCCTTTCTTTCTCTCTCTCTCTTTCTTTCTTTCTCTCTGTCTCTCTTTCTGTCTCCCTTTCTTTCTCTCTCTCTCTTTCTTTCTTTCTCTCTGTCTCTCTTTCTGTCTCCCTTTCTTTCTCTCTCTCTCTTTCTTTCTTTCTCTCTGTCTCTCTTTCTGTCTCTCTCTCTGTCTCTCTTTCTTTCTTTCTTTCTCTCTTTCTTTCCCTGTATTTCTACTCTGGGATTTCCATTCTGGCTTTAGGATAAAAAAGCAGCAGTCGAAACGTTCAGGCTACCGGGGAGTGCAAAAAACCCCAAAACGGTAATGATTTTAGGAAAACTATTTCCTCCATGGGAGCCTGAAATTTTCTACAGCTGCAGGTGACATAGAGCTTTTATTTCTTTTTTTAGATAGTTTATACTTAATACTCTATTTATACAGCGCCCCCTGCCGTCTTCATGGGCGCACTGCGGGCACAGCGCCCCCTGCCGTCTGCATGGGCGCACTGCAGGCACAGCGCCCCCTGCCGTCTGCATGGGCGAACTGCAGGCAGAGTGCCGCCGAATGACGTCAACTCGTCGACACGGCGCCCCGCCCCGGCCACGCCAGCCCAGCTGGCCCTACCAAATCTCTCTGTTGATACATGCAGTAAACAAAACCAAAATCCCAGGAATACCTATCAGAAGTCTAGGAAAGAAACCTCTTGAAATTTATCCTACCTCAAATACAAACCAACCCGTCCAGAAAGTTAGCTTCACTCAAAAAACTATTTACACAGAGGTAATAAGACCAAGAAATAAAACAACACACCATATAACGAACCACCAACGAATACAACAGCGAAGGAAAAAAAAAACCCACGTTTTTTTCTTTTTTTTTATTTCAACTAGCTTCCTTTATTAGCTAGAACCAAAGATTTTGCCAGGGCTGTAACAACAACAACAACTTCTTTTTCTTCTTCTCCTTCTGAAATGTCCCTTCTCCTTCCCAAACTCCTTACAACTTCTGCGTTTGAATCCAAGCCAAAAGCAAAATTCGTGCACTTGTGAGTCCGGTGCTCCTGTCAGATTCTCTGTCTCCCTCCACATCTTCTTACACTTTCAGTCTGAACGCTGTCCTGCCCTGATGAGTTTGACAGAAGAATTGGCACATGTTAAGAGAGCATTTCCCTCCCTCCCTGCCTCCCTCCCTCCCCAGAGCTGGTTTCCTTAGCGCATTTCAATCGATCCCAAGCCCGCAATGATGCGCGCTCTGCCGGAAAGGGGAAACACGTGCTAGTGAACAGCAGCTCAGAAACAATTCTTTTCTAATGTTACCTGCTCTACTTGACTGCTCGCTAACACAAGTCTCATTTTACCATTGCAGGGAGAAGGCTGTAGGAAAATGTCTGATGAGCAGCCACAAAAGGCCTCACTCCCTGCTACACAGCCTGCAACAACCTCGGCAGAGCGGAGCAGCCAAATCACCGCGCTCTCCTTGCCGTGGGCAAGGGTAGAAGATGACTGGGGGAGGCACATAAAAAGAAGGGAAATGCTCCTATAAATGCACAGCCATTTGCTTTCAGAAGCCCAGAGTTCAGGATCTTCTCTAGGAAGCCAGACGTGACATGATATTTCTAAGATTTTCTTCTTCATCAAAGGAAATGTCCGTACATACACACTCTTACAAACGTACCTAGGGTTTTGGGGTTTTTTTTCTTCTGAAGCTCCAAGAATGATTTCCCACCTTGATTCATTCAGAAGAAACGGCCCCTGTGACTCAGGTCAGAAGGGCGGCCTGCGTTTTTGATCACGACAGCTTTTGGCTTTACCCTGTGAGCAGGAGCAGCCAGAGCTGAGGCTCAGCAGAGGCTGACCCCGGCCAGCCCCTTCCTCCCTTCCCTGTGTGTCACAATGACTTCCAGGCAGAAGGATGCAAAGCAGGTTTGTGTCTTTTCTCTTCAGTGCCAAGAGGTAAAAGATGTAGGCTTTGAAATAACTAATGACCCTCTCTTGGAACTCTCCCAAGGACAGTTTGAAAGCAAAGACAGAAGATTGCTGCTAAATCCATATGGGATAAGGATGAGAGCAGCAAGGATCCGAGGCCAGCAGCGTTGCCAGGCAGTGTCACGTCCCTGCCACCTTGTGACAAGGCACACAGCTGCAAAGCCCCAAAGCCTGCAAGCCCTGCAGCTGCCGCACGGATGGACCTGGTTCCCTTCCCAGGTGCCCAGAGGGACACCTGAGGGCAGGTGTCGTCCCCCGCCCCCCGAGGGCGCACCCAGAGCCCCGGGCAGGGACGCAGTCACTGACGGCTCTCTGGGGACGAGACCCTCCCTGCAGGTGACACCGGCTTGTCCTCTCCCTGTGGCACAGGGACCTCCAGGCTCTATGACCAGCCTCATTTTGTCAGCATCCAGGTGCTGTGCTAGAGCCAGAGGGGTCAAGGCTTTCCAGAACCATAGGATCCTTGCGGTTGGAAAAGCCTTCTAAGGACATCGAGCCCAGCTGCTGCCCCCCCAAATCAGGTCCCTAAACACCACATCTTGACATCCTTGACATGTCTCCAGGCATGGGGACTTCCCTGGGCTCCTATGCCTGAGCACCCTTTCAGTGAAAAAATTTTCCCTCCAATCCAATCTAAGCCTTCCCTGCTGCAAGTTGAGGCCATTTCCTCTTGCCGTGTCACTTCTTACCTGGGAGACCTCGGTACTTCAACCTTACCTGCTCCTTCCCTAGGCGGTCTCTGGCTTGGCTGGAGGAGAGGAGAAACACTCCCACCACAGGAATGGCAGCTCAGGAGGTCCCACACCAAGGCCAGGGGGAGCAGCCGTCCTCGCCAGAGCTCGCACGTCCCTTCTTCTCAGAGATTGGCTCTGCTTTTCCTCCCGGGCAGATCTCTGCTGAGTGCTTCACAATTGCCTGTTTGGAGGAGGGGGGGAAAAGAGGTTAGCCAAGTTTTTTATCCAGACTTAGCTGCTGGCTTTGCCTCCTCCTGACTTCCTTCTGCTAAGAAAACAGCTGCCTTTGGACTTCTAGGGGCAACTTGCACGTCATGCCTGAAAAGGAACTACAGAAAAGCGCCTCATTTATAAAGCCTCAGCCAAGAAGACAGATGCAGCTGCAGCTTCGCCATGCCCACTGCCTGCAGAGCCGGCAGGCACCAGGCCAGCTCTGCTCCTCCTTCAAGTTGTTCCCAAAGCTGCTGGAAGAACTGAAGGCTCCTTTGGCCTTCCATTGCTCGGCTTGTCCCGAGAAAGAGCTTTGAGTGTTGTTACCCCTCCAGAAAGGAAGGGCCTTTCTGTCTCACACGCTCGGTGACACAAGGCTACGCAGCCTCTGCTCCAGGTGGGAAGGGCTTCCTTCCTCCTCTGGCACCCGGCTGGCACAGGGCACAGGTTGCTCAGAGGTCCTGGGGCTGCCCCATCGCTGCAAGTGCTCAAGGCCCGTCGGTGCTCTGCAATGAGGCTCTGAGCAAGCTGCTCGATGGAAGCACGTCCCTGCCCACGGCGGCAGCAGCCTTGGAATGAGGTGATCTTTAGAGCCCCTTGCAACCTGAATTCTTCCATGATTCTGTGAACTGAAAAAAGCGGGGAAAGAAATCTGTAAAGGTCACTAAATGCATCCAAGCACATCCCCAAGGATCCAATCCTCAGCAGCCCATGCAAGGCAAGGTCAGAGCTCTCTGCCCACCGAGGACACGGCAAGCAGCACGGACCTTTCTCCCACTCTCCAGCACGGAGAAGTGGGAGGCCAGAGGGAGTCCGTCTGTTTACAGACACCGGAGGGCGGCGGGACGGGGCGGGACGGGGCGGGCGGTCTTACCTTGCAAAGCTGGCGGCAGAAAGGGCGGGCAGCGCCGCCGCCCCGCCGGGATTTTCCGGCCCGCCGTCGCTTCCGCCGCCTGGAGAGGCGCGTGCGCGGGCTCGGGGGGGTGCAGCCCCGTTCCGACGGCGTTCGCCCGCCCCCGCTCGCTGCCCCCGGCCCGCGGAGCGCTGCGACCGCGCCTCCGCCGCCCGCCGAAAGCGGCCCCGCCGGGCCGCCCCCCCCCCGGCCATTCTTCTCAGCCATCGTGTCCCTTTTGCACTCCTGAACGTCTTTCACCCCTCCCGGCCATTTACCGAGCCCGCCCCGCCCGCCGCTCGCTCCCGCCCCGCCCGCCGCTCGCTCCCGCCCCTCGCCCTCGCCTCGCTCGGCAGCCGCGTCCTTGCCCCGCCCCCGGCAGCCAGCGGCGAGGGGCAGGGCGCTGGCTCGGGGGGCTGCAGTACCGCGCTCTGGCCAAAGGGCGGCAGACTCCCGGGTCCGCGATATCCCCGCCCTTTTGACCGCCATTTTGAGAAGGTCAAAAAAAAAAAAAAAACCCGCGACATTGGCGACGCGCCACTCCCAACATGGCGGCCGAGAGAGGACCTCCTCGGCCGAGAGAGGCGGTTACTCACATGCCAGTCAGAAACACGCCAAAATACACCCACCCGCGGCGCCGCTGACCCCACAGCCCGTGTCGGGCACACCTGAAACACAAGAGAAAATCCCGCCGGGGCCGCGCCGGCGTCGGTGTCCTGTGCAGGCAGTCCGCATAGACACACCGGGGTCCTACGCTTTCCCGCCCTTTTGGCCGCCATTTTCAGAAGGTCAAACAAACTCCCGCGACAGTGGTGACGCGCCACTCCCAACATGGCGGCCGAGAGAGGCCCCCCCCCCACCCCCCCCCTCCCACCTCGGCCGAGAGAGGCGGTTACTCACATGCCGGTCCGAAACCCGCAAAAGTACGCCCGCCCGCGGCGCCGCTGACCCCACAGCCCGTGTCGGGTACACCTAAAACGCCACAAAAATCCCGCCGGGGCCGCGCTGGCGTCGGTGTTCCGTGCAGGCAGTCCGCATAGACACACCGCCGGGGGCCCTCCGCTTTCCCGCTCTTTTCGCCGCCATTTTCAGAAGGTCAACCAAACTCCGCCACGCGCCACGCCCAAGAGGGCTGCCTGGCGGCGGCGGGCTGCAGTACCGCGCTCTGCCCACAAGGCGGCAGCACTGCCGCCCACCCCAGCCGGGGGCGCCGTGCGCCGAGGGGCTGCGGGCGGCCAAGGCGGCAAAAAAGAACAGGGGCCATCCCCCCCAAAAACTCCTCTAAAAATAAATGCCAAAAACCTGCCTCTTACCAAACAAGAACCAAATAAGCCCCCTTTCTTTCATGCCTTCTTGAAATAAATTTGATAGTTCTAGTTTTCCTAGTTCTATTCACACCCATATTTATACCGGACAGTGATGTGTTACGTCGTTTATACCATCTATTATGCCTATTCCTATTATCTGTATTTATTCATACTTTGTGGTTTTAGCAATATCATTATCTATTGATTGTATATTTCTCGACTTCCATTTAGATTTCTATCATACTTTTATTCTTCCAAAAAAAATCCCATCTCTAACCAAACAAATACCAAAAAACCCTTCTTTTCAACTCTATTGAAATAGTTTTATATTTAGAGCTTGCATAATTATATTCACTTTTATAGTCACCGTTTATACTGATGCATTCCATTCATCACTACATATCACATATCTATTATTCACATCATAGAGATAAATCATTATTTTTATCATGTACCAAATCTACTGCTACAACTTCTTTTTTCTAATAGTTTCAATTTTTATATCCATCTTGATGTATTCATAAGATCTTTTTACAAGTAGATTTCTACCTTTCTATCATTTGTATTTGTAGTTTTTATAATAAAACCCCTGCTTTTGCCAAGTAAAAAACAAAACCATCCTTTCTTTTAAACTACTTTAAATAATGTTGTTGTATTTACAGTTACCATATCTATAATGTTTTAGATATTATATCATAGCGACGTACTAGATTTATAGCTGTTTCCTATAATATACCATCATAAGATGTATACGGTATCACTTGTATTACGTGTTGTATGGATTTATGTCACTTTACATTTACAATCCTTTAATAATTTGATCTATATATCTGCATAGATTCGCAACACATTTCTAGATTTAAAATTTCCTTTGAGCTGTGTTTATATTTAGCATCTCTATTGATATATCTATCAACATACACAATGCTCTTTGAAAAATACAATATCTTATTGGAATATATCATGACTTAAGTTACCTGTTAAATTTTAGATCAAAATAAAAGTTTATTCCCATTTCTACACATCTACTCGTTTTGTTTAAAGATAGCTATCCTTAGAATTTTACATTTAAAATCCAATTCCTAAATGCAATGACAAAACAAACAGCATCGAATTCCCACCAATGTCTTCCAAAACCATCAAGATACCTCCACCAGCCAAACAACTGCCAGCGAAAAAAACACACAACACTCTTTTCACTAACAGTTCTCATCACATCAGAAAAATGGAACCAAACGAAAAGAAAACCCTGGAGAAACACACGCAGCAAATCACAAAAACCTCTAAAAAAACCCAAACCAACTCGCTCAACTCCAATCAGTGCCACTGACCCTGAACGTTATTTTAAAAACTAACCAAAATTCTACATCTACACTAACTCAAAGAATAAGCAATACTCTGTCAAAAGAACTTTAGAAAGCGAACTAATGAACGAAATAGAAAAAAACCAAAAAATCTCAACCACTAAAAAATAAGAAAATAACTACCCAAAAAAAAAAACAAAAAACCCCTACTTAAAAAGACCCACCATATAAATACCCACGTTCCCAAAAATAAAACTGATCAATAACCACCAAATACGTCAAAGGACAACAAGAAACGAAAAAAAAAGAAAAAAGAAAAAAAAAAAAAAGAAAATACATTTGTAAAACAAAAGTCCCCCAAACCAAAGCAACTTCAATTTACGTTAAAAAAAATTATTCCCAACTGAAGAATAAACGCATAGAACCTCATTCGATCAAAATAAAAATACCACCCAGAAATAAACACAAAGCCGAAAGAGAAACGTAACCATTGACAAGATCTCCCAAATGATCCGTAACAATAAAACGTACACTACAATCAAACAAACCAAAGAAATAAAAGCCCTGGAAGACGAGAAACACAAACGCAATTAGAGAGATTTTAAAAACCCCGCTGCTATTAACGACACGACGCCACCTCGAACCCACCGAAACAAACGCTACACGCCCACGCTAATAAAAGCCACGGCGACAGAATTAAAATCCGAGCCGCTGCTTCACGCAACGACCCGTAGAAACCATTGCACGCCTTTAAAAACAGAATAGCCCGGCAAAAAAAAATATCCGACTACAGAACTCAGTTCAAACCAAACCTTTATCGTCACCACCCGAACCGAGAACCGTACCGGTCAGGAAGAACGCCATAGCCCTTAGCGCACACCCGCTGCGACCAGAACAAACCCGTGCGATGGATCCCTACAAAGCCACCTCCGAACCGCGACACCCAAGAACTTGCGGCAGCCCAACCCCGCGCTGCCGGCCCCGGACGGAGCGCGGCTCCCGGCGGCAAAGCGGCTCCTCCGGCGGCTGCTCCGGCGCGCAGGGGCGGCGCCGCCCCGGAGACCCCCCCACCCCCGCCCGCTCCCCCTGCCCGGGGGGCCCCGGCGGCGCCCGAGCCCCGCGCCCGGAGCGGACAGAGCGGCCGGCACCGGCCGGGCCGGCGCAGCAGCGCCCGCGCCGCCTCTGCCGCCCTTGGCCGGCCCGGCGCCAGCTGCCCTCGGCTCCGCACGGCGGCTCGCACCGGCAAAGCGGCTCCGCCGCTGCCGCGCCAAATTCCCCCGTGCGCCTCGGCACCCGCCCGGCCCGGGCCGGCAGCGCTCCCGAGCGGCAACGCTCCGGGCCGGGCCGCGGCCACAAGAAGCGCCCTCAAATGCAGCGGCACAGCCCGACTGCAGCCCTGCAAACGCCGCCAGAGCTGCGGCTTCCCGCAACTCAACCCCGAAACTGACGCCGCGGGCGGCGCTCACCTCGCTTCAACAAGGGCAAAGAAATGGCTTCTCCCCTTCAAATTCATCCCCTAGGAGCGCAGAAAAGAAGGGGCTTTCCTCCAATGAAATCCTGCAAGCCATGTGCAAAGGGGGATTTTGACCTCCATTCAAACCCTTGCAAAGGAGGGACACCAGCGCTGTCCCCTCCATTTAAACCTTAGGATGATGAAAATGGGCTGGCTACCTTCAAATCAAAGCCATCCGATGACAACAATACTTTGCCCATTCCCGTTCAAATGGAACGCAGGGATTCCCTGTCACCCCTGGGATACCCCTAACAGCCGGGAAAAGGCAGCTTTTCCTTCAACCGACATCCTTGGAACCGCAAGCGAAAGCGGATCCCCCCCCAGTTCAAACACAGACAATATTAGGAGAGTAGCTGCTTGCCTCTCCTTCATTTCTTTTGTCTTCACAAGCTCCCTTTTTGTTCCTGGGGAAGCGGGGAGGGGGGACTGCCAAGATCCAATTGAAAAGGGAAAGGACCAAAGTCCCCGCTCCAAATCCACACGCGCTCACCCGTTCGGCTGCTGCTTCCCGGCACAAAGATTCGTCCCTCGGCACCTCCTTGAAGCGATGCTCCGCGGATCCAAGCGCGTATCCAGGTGTTCGCCCAGACGCTGCCAGAAGCTCTCGCAGTCCTTCCATGAGACAGCCCCGGGAGCCCCCCATGAACCCCTCTACTCAGCAGCTCCATGCAAAAGGCAGCTGAGGCGAAGCCTCCCCCTAAAACAGCCTCGCCCCCCCGGCAGGAGCCGGCCCCTCATCATCCTCACAGCTCACACCTGGCGCTGCTCCGAGCCCCCCATCATCCTCACAGCTCACACCTGGCGCTGATGCCACTCTCCAACAGCGCCTCTCCCCGTCCAGCACACAGCCCGCTTCTCACAGACACAGAGCCAACAGAAATCTGCTCCGGGTGCTGGCTTTTCTTAGTCCGTCTGCTTCCACAATTCAGACACGGACGTGCGCTGATGGCACTGAGGGAAAGCTTTCCAGTGCACAAAACTGTCATTCTGGTAGCACGCTTTGAGACGCCTTCAGAAAAAGCAGAATCAGCGCCGCCTCCTAAGAGCCCTGCTGAGGAACCCCGCCCTCCTTGGGACACCCAATGCAGCAGAGCTCGAAAAACGAGGGCAAAAGTCAAGCTTGGAGTGGAAAAAGACAATATAAATACAGCAGCCTTTCAAGAAAGCCTTCACACAGTAATAGTGGGACCCGGTCCCATTTCTTCTTTCCTTGCTCTCTGGAATGACATCAATACGAAGTAAAAAACCCACACGAAACACAAGGCAGAGCTGGGATTTGACACGTCTTCCTTTTGGCTCTCGGGATGACAAGCGCCTCTTCCGGGACTGCGACACGCTTTGGGCGCTGGCAGAGAACGGAGGCAAAAGGTGCCAGAGAGCCCTTTCTATCGCCTTCAGCCCCTGCAGCTGTTCTGAGGGTTCCAGGGCACAGCTCGGTCCGTTCCTAGATCAAAACCTCACGGCAATATCTTCAGAACTACTACGCATCTCCAGTCGGAACCTTCTACATTCCTGTAAACAAATGAGTGCATAGAGAGGGTTTCTCCCCAGCTGAGTTTAGAGACCAATTCCTATTCTTTAGCAATACCTAGAAAACCGAATGCCTTGCCAGGTTTTAGCATCCTACACCCACTCACCCCTCCCTGTGCATTTGGTGGCAGCTTTGGGTCCCTCTGGGGGACGGCACCCAGCGTGACCCCCGCCCCTCGCCCGCCCCCCACCTGCTCCTGCACCGCCGTGGGGCTCCCTCTCCTGGGCACCTTGGGGTGCCCCCAACGGCATCAGAGCCCCGAGCCTTCACCCCGCCTTTCCCTGACCCCCAAAGAAGGCTCAGAACGAGTCCGACTGCCCCGGACAGCAGCGCAGCGCTTCCCCCAAGCCCTTCCCACACGTGCATGGCCCCAGCAAGGGATTCTGCTGCAACAAGAAAGGGGGGGCAGCCCCCAGAAGGCTTGAGGTTCCTGCCCAGCCTCGCTGTCACGGGCCAGGGGCAGCGAGAGAGGGAGCGGCACAGACGGCGGCGACGGCCCGGCACGGAGCGGGGGCCGCTCTCAGCGCGATGCCGGCAAAGCCGCAGCTCCGGCGCTGTCGGCCGCGCTGCTTGAGCGGCACGGGGGGATCCGCCGAGAGCCTCCGGCCCCGCGCGGGGACTCCCGCAAGGGCCCAGGGGCGCCGGGCTCCGGCCCTCGGGGCTTTATTCTCCGGCAGCCCGAGCCCCGCGGCTGCGGGGCAAAGAAGGAAAGGGGGCACGGGAAGAGAGGAGCGAGAGCAGGGCATGACAAAGGGCGGCGAGGGAGCTCGGGCTGTGCAGGAAAGCGGCACGGGAAGGGAAAGCCCGGGACGAGGGTACACGGAGGCTGGGCACAGGAAGGAGAGAGGGGGAACAGAAGGGAGTAGCGGGGTAGGGACAGGACAGGAAGGAGCCGGCTTTGCGGGGGGAGAGGGAATGGGGGAAAGGGAGCGAGAGAAGGCGAATACGGGGAGAAGGAAGGAGGGCTAGAGAGAGGGACAGGCGGGGAAGCCTCCCAGAGCCCCGGCTGCACCCCGAGCCCGGCCCGGCGCCTCGCCCTACCCGGGATGCTGCGGCGCTCGGCGGAGCTCGGCTCGCTCCGGAGACGCTCGGCTCCGGTCGGCTCTTGGCGCCTCAACTCGGCTCTTGGCGCCTGCATTCGCCTCTTCGGCCGAGCTCGCCTCGCTTCGGCCCAACTCCCAGCCGCTCTGTGCCTTCGGCGCGCCTCGGCTCCGCTCGCCTCGCCTCGGCTCCCCGACGGCGGGCGGGCAAGCGCCGCCGCCTCCCGTTCAGCTCGCCCGGCTCGGGGCTCTCCCGCTGCCGCGTCCCGCGGGCGGCCCGGCCACGGCGCGGACACGACCGGGAGCGCGGGCTCGGGCAGGAGCTCATTAGGCTGGGAGCGCACTGGCGCTAAGCAGCGCGCACGAGAGCAGCAGGCTCGCTTCGCCTGAGCTCGGCTCGCTTCGCTTCAGGCAGCCTCGGAAGCCTCGCCTCGGTTCGCTCGAGGCCGTCAGGGTCGGCCGCTCTCGCCTTGCTTCGGCCGAGCTCGTGCGATTCCCCCGAAGGCGGCGGCGTTCGGTTGTGGTTTTAGAAATATCCTCCTCTATCGATTGGATCTCTCTACAGTTAGATTTATATTTCTAGAATACTTCTATTAATCCAAAGAAAAACCCCATCTCTAACCAAATAAATACAAGAAAACACCTTCTTTTAAACGGTATTGAAATATTTTTATACTTTGTATAGTTATACTCACATTTATATTTATCGTTTCTTTTGATGCAATCTATTAATAATTATCTATAATATCTATAAAATTCTAGACATGTATTTAAAGTATTATCTATATTATGTATCGTATCTACTGCTGCAACTGATTTTTTCTTCTAGTTTTAAACTTTATCTGTATGTACTTATGATATCTTTCTAGACTTAGATTTCTACCTTCATATTCTTTGTATTTATCATTTTTATCATCAAAACCCTGCCTATTGACAAGTTAAAAAAACCGCTTTCTTTAACGATCTAAAAAATATTTTTATATTTATAATTTTCATATTTCTATTTATAATTTGCTCTCTAGTACGTGATAACATACCTGCTCCTGCACCGCAGTGGGGCTCCCTCTCCTGGGCACCTCGGGGTGCCCCCAACGGCATCAGAGCCCCGAGTCTGCACCCCCCCCCTTTTCCTCTAGTTAGAAACTACACTGGAACTTTTTTCTGGAAACAAAGACATGACCTAAATCCTCTCCCCATGTCCTAGACAGAGAGATGTTCAGTTCTTAGTTGACTGGGCAGCAGTTTCTTCAATAGAATGATAAACAATATGGAAACGTTTTAGCTACAAGCAAATAGGCAAATCAGAACAAGGTCCTGGTGGCCAGCCACTGCAGTTCTTCTGAAGCAATTTTTTAAACAATCAAATACTGATACCACAAAAAATAAAGCAAAAAGCTGACTACCGGCTAAGAAAGAAGGAAAAATTAACTTTTGACGACAACAACAACATTCCAAGGACACAGGCTTTTTTCCAATCTCAGACCTTATTACTACTACCTCTCTTGGGAATTCTCATCGTGGATCCCAAAAGGAATAAATCCCTCAGCGTGTCCTAAAGCACCAAGGAGCTACCTACAAGTGAAGGTGGCTACTTTCAGTGCAGACACAGCTGATGACACAGCAGTAGCACAGTTCTGTGCTGCACAGGGATAGTACTGTCTCCTCTTCTCCAGCAGCTGACTCTCTCCTGCCATGGCTTCTGTAAATGCATCAGAGCATGACCTTAAACACAAACAGGCAAGAAAACACCATCAGAAGTCTTTCATTAAGCAGTACAAGAAGGGTTCCAAGCAGAGACCAACAGAATTTCAAGGAAGCAGTATGCAATTAAACCCCCTCAGATTTGTTCAAGTAGCCGGCAAAATGGAACCATTCAGAAATGACAAAGAAAACCCCCCCAAGTATTTATACAGGAGTCCTTAATGTCAGAAAGGGGATGACAGGTTATGTTCAGATAAGATGAATGTTTATTTGGATCTATAAATAAACTTCTCTCGTGGCCCTTTGCCAAAAAATAGAACCTACAAGTGAACACCTACACCTGCCTCAAGAGACCTAACGAGCCCCTGGCAGCCACCGGCATCAAAGCGCAGTGGATGTTTCTAATCCAGGGGAAGGAGAACAATATCACCTTTTGTTCTCTCCAATTTGTTTCCTCTGCAGTCCTAGTTGCTCCTTATGATTTTTACAGTCTCTGTATCTTCTCGGGCAGCGCTGAGTCTGACGACCGGGATACGAGAGTCCTTCCCTGCCCTACGGAGAGAACCAGGAAAAAAAGTTCAAAAAAGAACAGGGCAGTTTGAAGTTAATACTTCCGACGAGAAGCAGCACCCGACAAACAGAGCAACGGTGAACAAAGCGTGACACCTCCCTGGGGACAGAAGACTTACAAACTCTCCGGGATTTACAATTCCAGTAACCAAGCCCTTCAGCACAGCAGCCAAGTGTCCCATTAGGTGGTGCTGCACCAAGGAATGATCCCAGAGGTTCCAAAGAGTGAAATGCACGTTATTGTCCAAAGACGTAAAATCTTGCAAAATAACAAAACTACAATAGATCTAAACTACATGGCAAGAGTACAAGTGTTAGCTTGAGGAGCTGGAACCATCCAGGTGAGCAACTGCTAACTGGATCCTCAACAGACTTTGAGGAACCCTTCAGGATACAGAAGGGTTTTCCCCAGCAATGTCACAGGCCGAGTTTTGATAGAAGTGCACTTGCCAGATGCTCAGAAACGTCACCCATCCTCCTCCGGGTGTCCTGAGAGAGCTGCGAATGGCTCTCACGTGGTTTGAGCTGGTTCTGTAAGGGCTCAGGGTGAATTTCACCAGATGCAACCAAACTGGGCAACTCCCAGTGGGACAGAAGGAACCCAAAGCTTGTTTTACCCAAAGCTTGGGTAAGCAGAGCTCCAGCAAATACTGAGGAAACGGACAGAACGGGGTAACAAATAATAAACATACCTTTTTTAACTTGCCTTTTTTTTTTTTTTTTCAGATGAGCAAAACAATTAAGGAGAAGGTGGAAAACTCACCGTGACTGAACATTTCATCACCTGTAAGCTGACCATCCTTAGCATAGAGGACTCCAAATTTAAAATTCACCAATCCCTGGGAAATAAAACCAAATATTATTTGGTAAACAGTCAAACAGAAGACATAAAAATTTGTTTCCTCTAATCTTTGCATACATCCTACGCATTAGAACATACATTTTATACCATCTCCTACTACACAATAATTTACCTTTAAACTTTGATAGTATAGCATAAAATCATTAACTTAAATTGGTGATCTATTATTATTTAGTTGGTGCTTCAAGTTATTTTTGCTGTCAGGTTCAAAAAAACAGGACTTCTTTTTACTGTAACGAGCAATTGATTTAGAACTCATCAAAAGCCCATCCAAATACAAAGCCGTATTCACCGGACGGGTCTGTGAGCAAGAAGTAGTCAGGCTTGTACTCACCTCTTGCCCTTCAAGAACCAATAAATCCTGTCAACAAAAACAGCATCTTTAGCCCCCTCCTATTAAAGATTCTACAAGGATGATGGTTTTATTTGTGTTTAGAAGTTTGGATTTGAAATGGCAAGATCAATGGATAAAGAGACAGTTTAAGTAGTATTAGATTATTATTCTTATTCTTATTAGCTACTGGAAGAAACAAACCATTGGTATCTATACTTAATTACTTCTATTTCCAGGAAATCATAAAGAAAAAGAACCAAACCAAAAAAAGTCACTTCCTACCTTTTGTATCTCAGGATGAAAAATGTCTCTTGGGCTCTTCTCCAGTTTCTCCAGACTCCTGGCACTGAAATGCAAATGAACGAGTGCTTTATAGGAGGGCAAGTGCACATTCCAACCCCGAACCCCCAACTGATGGCAGTTACAGCGCTTACAAAATGAATCCTTCCCAGAGCCTCTGGGAAATGGAACGGTTTGTGCAACTGCCATTTCTTCCCCAAAATACTAACTCCCAACACTTCCTAAACTGAGTTTGCATTTTAAAAACAGAAATTAGGGAGACTCAGGGTGGAGATCAGGTTGAAATTGATTTCCTTCTAAAGCACAGGGGCTCTGTTCCATCACCCTTCACTTTGGCTCCACACGGAATCACGGGGAGCATTTTAGGAGGGCTCAAGAACCAATTCTATTTCTCTCTTTTTTCTAGTGCTCTCTCTTCCTAAATAATTCAAGGCAAGTCAAATGAAAAAGGACAAGTTCAGCAGCAAATTCACACTTTTTCCCTTTGTCTGCTCAAGAACAGGCTTTAAAACCACTTCTTGCTGCCTTCAACGGTTAAGACTTGCAAAACGGTTTCGCAAGTTTGATAGGTTTATCATAAAAACCACAGAACGCAAGCTCTGAATGACAGGAAAAGGTACACAGGCAAATATCTCAGCTGATGGTGGCTTATTTGCAAACACAGACCTTAACGGAGATTGCACGGAGAATGTTTCAGTGGGACTCGAAGGGAAAAATATTTTCTGAGTACCCTGTAAACAAGAAAAGCTAGGATATATTACAGGACATACCCACGTGTTCTGCATATTCAAATAGGATTATCAATAAAAACATTTAAGAAGGAAGAAAACCAAGGTAATTTTACTCAGCTATATTTACTGCCGATTTAGAGGGAAAAAAAAAAAAAAAAAAAAAAAAAGTGAACCATAAACGCCTACAGTAGAACTTTAAACCAATTGCTTGGATAAAAGCAGCTCATGGAACATGAAGTAGAAAAAAAGCGAAACCAGTATCAGACCTGCCTATTTTCTTACCATTGCACAAGAAAATCCGACAAGCGGTAGAAAGTCACTGCCTAAAACCGATCCTAGGATGTAACCGAGAACAATGGAGGCATTTGCTAATCTAAACGGAAACCTTTTCCGGACCCTAGTGTCAAATCACACGTTTTGTCTCTCAGCAGCTCGAGGCTGGAGAGCATTTCCCCTGGGGGTCGGGAGGGTAGGGGCACAAGGGGCTGAGTTTGCCGATCGCACCTGTGCCATCAGAAGGATCCTGCCCGGCGCTCCTTGCGCTCGCCATTCTCCGGGCCATCGCTGTGTTTTACTGCTCAGCGATGCCGCTCCATCTGTTTGCGTGGAAGAAAGAGCCACGAGCACTGAGGCACTCAGCAGCCGTGTCATGCCAGCGATGTCGAGCGCTCTCTGCTCGCAAGGCTGAGCCCGCCGCGGAGCCGCCTCCGCAGCCGCTCGTCCGCCCCCGCCCGCAGCAGCGGCAGCGGCCCGAGGGAGACGGCTGCAGCTCGGCGGCTCCCGCGCCTCCGCCAGCCCGAGGGCAGCCGCCGCACAGTGACCGCGGCAGCGCCCGGCGCCGCTCGCCCGGGGCGGCTCCTGCAGCTCCCGGCCCGCGGCAGCAAAGCACCGCCTGGCGCTCCGCCATCGGCGGGCGGCAGCGCGCCCCGCCCGAGCTGAGCCCCCGCCACCGGGACCGCTGAGCGAGGCCGAGGCACCGGGCGGACGCCCCTTCCGCGCCGCTCGGCTCCGTGTGGGCGGCCGGACGGAGGCTTCGCCCCTCCAGCGTCGCTGCCGCGGCTCCGTCCCGCGTGGCACAGGCGCCGGGAGCTCCCCGCGCCCAGCCCGCTCCCCCGGCGCGCGGCCGCCTCGGCCCGCCAGCCATTCATATGGCGCGTCGGCCGTTGCGTCAGACGCCGCGCTTTACGGCCGCAGGGCCTGCCGGGAGTTGTAGTCTCGGACTGACAGCCACCGCTCCGTTCTCCGCCACCGGGAGCTGCGCTCCCGCCAGGGGATCAAACGGCTCCTTCGCTCCTGGGCGCGGAAGCACCTTAGGCAGCACCGCCCCTCCCGCATGTCCTTTCTTTTCCATTCCAACTCTTTTTTCTTTTCTTCACTCTGTTTTTCACCCCCTTTTCCACTTTCGCTCTTTCTTTTTCACTCTCACCCTTTTCCTTTTTCATTTTTTTTCTTCCTTTCTCTTCCTCCTTTTTTTTTTCTTCCTTTCCTGTTTCCTTTTCTTTCTTTCGCTCTTTCTTTCTGTCTTTCTCTATTTCTTTCTTTCTCTCGCTCTCTTCCTGTCTCTCTCTTTCTTTCTTTCTGTCTGTCTTTCTCTATTTCTCTCTCTCTTTCTTTCTTTCTCTCTGTCTCTCTTTCTTTCTTTCTCTCTGTCTCTCTTTCTTTCTCTCTATCTCTCTCTGTCTCTCTCTCTGTCTCTCTTTCTTTCTCTCTGTCTCTCTTTCTGTCTCTCTGTCTCTCTTTCTGTCTCTCTGTCTCTCTTTCTGTCTCTCTGTCTCTCTTTCTTTCTCTCTTTCTCTCACTCTCTTTCTTTCTGTCTCTCTCTCTGTCTCTCTTTCTTTCTCTCTCTCTTTCTTTCTCTCTGTCTCTTTCTTTCTCTCTTTCTTTCTTTCTCTCTGTCTCTCTCTCTCTGTCTCTCTTTCTTTCTCTCTGTCTCTCTCTCTCTGTCTCTCTTTCTTTCTCTCTGTCTCTCTCTCTCTGTCTCTCTTTCTTTCTCTCTGTCTCTTTCTCTCTGTCTCTCTTTCTTTCTTTCTCTCTGTCTCTCTTTCTGTCTCTCTTTCTTTCTCTCTTTCTTTCTTTCTCTCTCTCTCTTCCTTTCTTTCTCTCTCTCTCTTTCTGTCTCTCTCTCTGTCTCCCTTTCTTTCTCTCTCTCTCTTTCTTTCTTTCTCTCTGTCTCTCTTTCTGTCTCTCTCTCTGTCTCCCTTTCTTTCTCTCTCTCTCTTTCTTTCTTTCTCTCTGTCTCTCTTTCTGTCTCCCTTTCTTTCTCTCTCTCTCTTTCTTTCTTTCTCTCTGTCTCTCTTTCTGTCTCCCTTTCTTTCTCTCTCTCTCTTTCTTTCTTTCTCTCTGTCTCTCTTTCTGTCTCTCTCTCTGTCTCTCTTTCTTTCTTTCTTTCTCTCTTTCTTTCCCTGTATTTCTACTCTGGGATTTCCATTCTGGCTTTAGGATAAAAAAGCAGCAGTCGAAACGTTCAGGCTACCGGGGAGTGCAAAAAACCCCAAAACGGTAATGATTTTAGGAAAACTATTTCCTCCATGGGAGCCTGAAATTTTCTACAGCTGCAGGTGACATAGAGCTTTTATTTCTTCTTTTAGATAGTTTATACTTAATACTCTATTTATACAGCGCCCCCTGCCGTCTTCATGGGCGCACTGCGGGCACAGCGCCCCCTGCCGTCTGCATGGGCGCACTGCAGGCACAGCGCCCCCTGCCGTCTGCATGGGCGAACTGCAGGCAGAGTGCCGCCGAATGACGTCAACTCGTCGACACGGCGCCCCGCCCCGGCCACGCCAGCCCAGCTGGCCCTACCAAATCTCTCTGTTGATACATGCAGTAAACAAAACCAAAATCCCAGGAATACCTATCAGAAGTCTAGGAAAGAAACCTCTTGAAATTTATCCTACCTCAAATACAAACCAACCCGTCCAGAAAGTTAGCTTCACTCAAAAAACTATTTACACAGAGGTAATAAGACCAAGAAATAAAACAACACACCATATAACGAACCACCAACGAATACAACAGCGAAGGAAAAAAAAAACCCACGTTTTTTTCTTTTTTTTTATTTCAACTAGCTTCCTTTATTAGCTAGAACCAAAGATTTTGCCAGGGCTGTAACAACAACAACAACTTCTTTTTCTTCTTCTCCTTCTGAAATGTCCCTTCTCCTTCCCAAACTCCTTACAACTTCTGCGTTTGAATCCAAGCCAAAAGCAAAATTCGTGCACTTGTGAGTCCGGTGCTCCTGTCAGATTCTCTGTCTCCCTCCACATCTTCTTACACTTTCAGTCTGAACGCTGTCCTGCCCTGATGAGTTTGACAGAAGAATTGGCACATGTTAAGAGAGCATTTCCCTCCCTCCCTGCCTCCCTCCCTCCCCAGAGCTGGTTTCCTTAGCGCATTTCAATCGATCCCAAGCCCGCAATGATGCGCGCTCTGCCGGAAAGGGGAAACACGTGCTAGTGAACAGCAGCTCAGAAACAATTCTTTTCTAATGTTACCTGCTCTACTTGACTGCTCGCTAACACAAGTCTCATTTTACCATTGCAGGGAGAAGGCTGTAGGAAAATGTCTGATGAGCAGCCACAAAAGGCCTCACTCCCTGCTACACAGCCTGCAACAACCTCGGCAGAGCGGAGCAGCCAAATCACCGCGCTCTCCTTGCCGTGGGCAAGGGTAGAAGATGACTGGGGGAGGCACATAAAAAGAAGGGAAATGCTCCTATAAATGCACAGCCATTTGCTTTCAGAAGCCCAGAGTTCAGGATCTTCTCTAGGAAGCCAGACGTGACATGATATTTCTAAGATTTTCTTCTTCATCAAAGGAAATGTCCGTACATACACACTCTTACAAACGTACCTAGGGTTTTGGGGTTTTTTTTCTTCTGAAGCTCCAAGAATGATTTCCCACCTTGATTCATTCAGAAGAAACGGCCCCTGTGACTCAGGTCAGAAGGGCGGCCTGCGTTTTTGATCACGACAGCTTTTGGCTTTACCCTGTGAGCAGGAGCAGCCAGAGCTGAGGCTCAGCAGAGGCTGACCCCGGCCAGCCCCTTCCTCCCTTCCCTGTGTGTCACAATGACTTCCAGGCAGAAGGATGCAAAGCAGGTTTGTGTCTTTTCTCTTCAGTGCCAAGAGGTAAAAGATGTAGGCTTTGAAATAACTAATGACCCTCTCTTGGAACTCTCCCAAGGACAGTTTGAAAGCAAAGACAGAAGATTGCTGCTAAATCCATATGGGATAAGGATGAGAGCAGCAAGGATCCGAGGCCAGCAGCGTTGCCAGGCAGTGTCACGTCCCTGCCACCTTGTGACAAGGCACACAGCTGCAAAGCCCCAAAGCCTGCAAGCCCTGCAGCTGCCGCACGGATGGACCTGGTTCCCTTCCCAGGTGCCCAGAGGGACACCTGAGGGCAGGTGTCGTCCCCCGCCCCCCGAGGGCGCACCCAGAGCCCCGGGCAGGGACGCAGTCACTGACGGCTCTCTGGGGACGAGACCCTCCCTGCAGGTGACACCGGCTTGTCCTCTCCCTGTGGCACAGGGACCTCCAGGCTCTATGACCAGCCTCATTTTGTCAGCATCCAGGTGCTGTGCTAGAGCCAGAGGGGTCAAGGCTTTCCAGAACCATAGGATCCTTGCGGTTGGAAAAGCCTTCTAAGGACATCGAGCCCAGCTGCTGCCCCCCCAAATCAGGTCCCTAAACACCACATCTTGACATCCTTGACATGTCTCCAGGCATGGGGACTTCCCTGGGCTCCTATGCCTGAGCACCCTTTCAGTGAAAAAATTTTCCCTCCAATCCAATCTAAGCCTTCCCTGCTGCAAGTTGAGGCCATTTCCTCTTGCCGTGTCACTTCTTACCTGGGAGACCTCGGTACTTCAACCTTACCTGCTCCTTCCCTAGGCGGTCTCTGGCTTGGCTGGAGGAGAGGAGAAACACTCCCACCACAGGAATGGCAGCTCAGGAGGTCCCACACCAAGGCCAGGGGGAGCAGCCGTCCTCGCCAGAGCTCGCACGTCCCTTCTTCTCAGAGATTGGCTCTGCTTTTCCTCCCGGGCAGATCTCTGCTGAGTGCTTCACAATTGCCTGTTTGGAGGAGGGGGGGAAAAGAGGTTAGCCAAGTTTTTTATCCAGACTTAGCTGCTGGCTTTGCCTCCTCCTGACTTCCTTCTGCTAAGAAAACAGCTGCCTTTGGACTTCTAGGGGCAACTTGCACGTCATGCCTGAAAAGGAACTACAGAAAAGCGCCTCATTTATAAAGCCTCAGCCAAGAAGACAGATGCAGCTGCAGCTTCGCCATGCCCACTGCCTGCAGAGCCGGCAGGCACCAGGCCAGCTCTGCTCCTCCTTCAAGTTGTTCCCAAAGCTGCTGGAAGAACTGAAGGCTCCTTTGGCCTTCCATTGCTCGGCTTGTCCCGAGAAAGAGCTTTGAGTGTTGTTACCCCTCCAGAAAGGAAGGGCCTTTCTGTCTCACACGCTCGGTGACACAAGGCTACGCAGCCTCTGCTCCAGGTGGGAAGGGCTTCCTTCCTCCTCTGGCACCCGGCTGGCACAGGGCACAGGTTGCTCAGAGGTCCTGGGGCTGCCCCATCGCTGCAAGTGCTCAAGGCCCGTCGGTGCTCTGCAATGAGGCTCTGAGCAAGCTGCTCGATGGAAGCACGTCCCTGCCCACGGCGGCAGCAGCCTTGGAATGAGGTGATCTTTAGAGCCCCTTGCAACCTGAATTCTTCCATGATTCTGTGAACTGAAAAAAGCGGGGAAAGAAATCTGTAAAGGTCACTAAATGCATCCAAGCACATCCCCAAGGATCCAATCCTCAGCAGCCCATGCAAGGCAAGGTCAGAGCTCTCTGCCCACCGAGGACACGGCAAGCAGCACGGACCTTTCTCCCACTCTCCAGCACGGAGAAGTGGGAGGCCAGAGGGAGTCTGTCTGTTTACAGACACCGGAGGGCGGCGGGACGGGGCGGGACGGGGCGGGCGGTCTTACCTTGCAAAGCTGGCGGCAGAAAGGGCGGGCAGCGCCGCCGCCCCGCCGGGATTTTCCGGCCCGCCGTCGCTTCCGCCGCCTGGAGAGGCGCGTGCGCGGGCTCGGGGGGGTGCAGCCCCGTTCCGACGGCGTTCGCCCGCCCCCGCTCGCTGCCCCCGGCCCGCGGAGCGCTGCGACCGCGCCTCCGCCGCCCGCCGAAAGCGGCCCCGCCGGGCCGCCCCCCCCCCGGCCATTCTTCTCAGCCATCGTGTCCCTTTTGCACTCCTGAACGTCTTTCACCCCTCCCGGCCATTTACCGAGCCCGCCCCGCCCGCCGCTCGCTCCCGCCCCGCCCGCCGCTCGCTCCCGCCCCTCGCCCTCGCCTCGCTCGGCAGCCGCGTCCTTGCCCCGCCCCCGGCAGCCAGCGGCGAGGGGCAGGGCGCTGGCTCGGGGGGCTGCAGTACCGCGCTCTGGCCAAAGGGCGGCAGACTCCCGGGTCCGCGATATCCCCGCCCTTTTGACCGCCATTTTGAGAAGGTCAAAAAAAAAAAAAAAACCCGCGACATTGGCGACGCGCCACTCCCAACATGGCGGCCGAGAGAGGACCTCCTCGGCCGAGAGAGGCGGTTACTCACATGCCAGTCAGAAACACGCCAAAATACACCCACCCGCGGCGCCGCTGACCCCACAGCCCGTGTCGGGCACACCTGAAACACAAGAGAAAATCCCGCCGGGGCCGCGCCGGCGTCGGTGTCCTGTGCAGGCAGTCCGCATAGACACACCGGGGTCCTACGCTTTCCCGCCCTTTTGGCCGCCATTTTCAGAAGGTCAAACAAACTCCCGCGACAGTGGTGACGCGCCACTCCCAACATGGCGGCCGAGAGAGGCCCCCCCCCCCACCCCCCCCCTCCCACCTCGGCCGAGAGAGGCGGTTACTCACATGCCGGTCCGAAACCCGCAAAAGTACGCCCGCCCGCGGCGCCGCTGACCCCACAGCCCGTGTCGGGTACACCTAAAACGCCACAAAAATCCCGCCGGGGCCGCGCTGGCGTCGGTGTTCCGTGCAGGCAGTCCGCATAGACACACCGCCGGGGGCCCTCCGCTTTCCCGCTCTTTTCGCCGCCATTTTCAGAAGGTCAACCAAACTCCGCCACGCGCCACGCCCAAGAGGGCTGCCTGGCGGCGGCGGGCTGCAGTACCGCGCTCTGCCCACAAGGCGGCAGCACTGCCGCCCACCCCAGCCGGGGGCGCCGTGCGCCGAGGGGCTGCGGGCGGCCAAGGCGGCAAAAAAGAACAGGGGCCATCCCCCCCAAAAACTCCTCTAAAAATAAATGCCAAAAACCTGCCTCTTACCAAACAAGAACCAAATAAGCCCCCTTTCTTTCATGCCTTCTTGAAATAAATTTGATAGTTCTAGTTTTCCTAGTTCTATTCACACCCATATTTATACCGGACAGTGATGTGTTACGTCGTTTATACCATCTATTATGCCTATTCCTATTATCTGTATTTATTCATACTTTGTGGTTTTAGCAATATCATTATCTATTGATTGTATATTTCTCGACTTCCATTTAGATTTCTATCATACTTTTATTCTTCCAAAAAAAATCCCATCTCTAACCAAACAAATACCAAAAAACCCTTCTTTTCAACTCTATTGAAATAGTTTTATATTTAGAGCTTGCATAATTATATTCACTTTTATAGTCACCGTTTATACTGATGCATTCCATTCATCACTACATATCACATATCTATTATTCACATCATAGAGATAAATCATTATTTTTATCATGTACCAAATCTACTGCTACAACTTCTTTTTTCTAATAGTTTCAATTTTTATATCCATCTTGATGTATTCATAAGATCTTTTTACAAGTAGATTTCTACCTTTCTATCATTTGTATTTGTAGTTTTTATAATAAAACCCCTGCTTTTGCCAAGTAAAAAACAAAACCATCCTTTCTTTTAAACTACTTTAAATAATGTTGTTGTATTTACAGTTACCATATCTATAATGTTTTAGATATTATATCATAGCGACGTACTAGATTTATAGCTGTTTCCTATAATATACCATCATAAGATGTATACGGTATCACTTGTATTACGTGTTGTATGGATTTATGTCACTTTACATTTACAATCCTTTAATAATTTGATCTATATATCTGCATAGATTCGCAACACATTTCTAGATTTAAAATTTCCTTTGAGCTGTGTTTATATTTAGCATCTCTATTGATATATCTATCAACATACACAATGCTCTTTGAAAAATACAATATCTTATTGGAATATATCATGACTTAAGTTACCTGTTAAATTTTAGATCAAAATAAAAGTTTATTCCCATTTCTACACATCTACTCGTTTTGTTTAAAGATAGCTATCCTTAGAATTTTACATTTAAAATCCAATTCCTAAATGCAATGACAAAACAAACAGCATCGAATTCCCACCAATGTCTTCCAAAACCATCAAGATACCTCCACCAGCCAAACAACTGCCAGCGAAAAAAACACACAACACTCTTTTCACTAACAGTTCTCATCACATCAGAAAAATGGAACCAAACGAAAAGAAAACCCTGGAGAAACACACGCAGCAAATCACAAAAACCTCTAAAAAAACCCAAACCAACTCGCTCAACTCCAATCAGTGCCACTGACCCTGAACGTTATTTTAAAAACTAACCAAAATTCTACATCTACACTAACTCAAAGAATAAGCAATACTCTGTCAAAAGAACTTTAGAAAGCGAACTAATGAACGAAATAGAAAAAAAACAAAAAATCTCAACCACTAAAAAATAAGAAAATAACTACCCAAAAAAAAAAACAAAAAACCCCTACTTAAAAAGACCCACCATATAAATACCCACGTTCCCAAAAATAAAACTGATCAATAACCACCAAATACGTCAAAGGACAACAAGAAACGAAAAAAAAAGAAAAAAGAAAAAAAAAAAAAGAAAATACATTTGTAAAACAAAAGTCCCCCAAACCAAAGCAACTTCAATTTACGTTAAAAAAATTATTCCCAACTGAAGAATAAACGCATAGAACCTCATTCGATCAAAATAAAAATACCACCCAGAAATAAACACAAAGCCGAAAGAGAAACGTAACCATTGACAAGATCTCCCAAATGATCCGTAACAATAAAACGTACACTACAATCAAACAAACCAAAGAAATAAAAGCCCTGGAAGACGAGAAACACAAACGCAATTAGAGAGATTTTAAAAACCCCGCTGCTATTAACGACACGACGCCACCTCGAACCCACCGAAACAAACGCTACACGCCCACGCTAATAAAAGCCACGGCGACAGAATTAAAATCCGAGCCGCTGCTTCACGCAACGACCCGTAGAAACCATTGCACGCCTTTAAAAACAGAATAGCCCGGCAAAAAAAAATATCCGACTACAGAACTCAGTTCAAACCAAACCTTTATCGTCACCACCCGAACCGAGAACCGTACCGGTCAGGAAGAACGCCATAGCCCTTAGCGCACACCCGCTGCGACCAGAACAAACCCGTGCGATGGATCCCTACAAAGCCACCTCCGAACCGCGACACCCAAGAACTTGCGGCAGCCCAACCCCGCGCTGCCGGCCCCGGACGGAGCGCGGCTCCCGGCGGCAAAGCGGCTCCTCCGGCGGCTGCTCCGGCGCGCAGGGGCGGCGCCGCCCCGGAGACCCCCCCACCCCCGCCCGCTCCCCCTGCCCGGGGGGCCCCGGCGGCGCCCGAGCCCCGCGCCCGGAGCGGACAGAGCGGCCGGCACCGGCCGGGCCGGCGCAGCAGCGCCCGCGCCGCCTCTGCCGCCCTTGGCCGGCCCGGCGCCAGCTGCCCTCGGCTCCGCACGGCGGCTCGCACCGGCAAAGCGGCTCCGCCGCTGCCGCGCCAAATTCCCCCGTGCGCCTCGGCACCCGCCCGGCCCGGGCCGGCAGCGCTCCCGAGCGGCAACGCTCCGGGCCGGGCCGCGGCCACAAGAAGCGCCCTCAAATGCAGCGGCACAGCCCGACTGCAGCCCTGCAAACGCCGCCAGAGCTGCGGCTTCCCGCAACTCAACCCCGAAACTGACGCCGCGGGCGGCGCTCACCTCGCTTCAACAAGGGCAAAGAAATGGCTTCTCCCCTTCAAATTCATCCCCTAGGAGCGCAGAAAAGAAGGGGCTTTCCTCCAATGAAATCCTGCAAGCCATGTGCAAAGGGGGATTTTGACCTCCATTCAAACCCTTGCAAAGGAGGGACACCAGCGCTGTCCCCTCCATTTAAACCTTAGGATGATGAAAATGGGCTGGCTACCTTCAAATCAAAGCCATCCGATGACAACAATACTTTGCCCATTCCCGTTCAAATGGAACGCAGGGATTCCCTGTCACCCCTGGGATACCCCTAACAGCCGGGAAAAGGCAGCTTTTCCTTCAACCGACATCCTTGGAACCGCAAGCGAAAGCGGATCCCCCCCAGTTCAAACACAGACAATATTAGGAGAGTAGCTGCTTGCCTCTCCTTCATTTCTTTTGTCTTCACAAGCTCCCTTTTTGTTCCTGGGGAAGCGGGGAGGGGGGACTGCCAAGATCCAATTGAAAAGGGAAAGGACCAAAGTCCCCGCTCCAAATCCACACGCGCTCACCCGTTCGGTTGCTGCTTCCCGGCACAAAGATTCGTCCCTCGGCACCTCCTTGAAGCGATGCTCCGCGGATCCAAGCGCGTATCCAGGTGTTCGCCCAGACGCTGCCAGAAGCTCTCGCAGTCCTTCCATGAGACAGCCCCGGGAGCCCCCCATGAACCCCTCTACTCAGCAGCTCCATGCAAAAGGCAGCTGAGGCGAAGCCTCCCCCTAAAACAGCCTCGCCCCCCCGGCAGGAGCCGGCCCCTCATCATCCTCACAGCTCACACCTGGCGCTGCTCCGAGCCCCCCATCATCCTCACAGCTCACACCTGGCGCTGATGCCACTCTCCAACAGCGCCTCTCCCCGTCCAGCACACAGCCCGCTTCTCACAGACACAGAGCCAACAGAAATCTGCTCCGGGTGCTGGCTTTTCTTAGTCCGTCTGCTTCCACAATTCAGACACGGACGTGCGCTGATGGCACTGAGGGAAAGCTTTCCAGTGCACAAAACTGTCATTCTGGTAGCACGCTTTGAGACGCCTTCAGAAAAAGCAGAATCAGCGCCGCCTCCTAAGAGCCCTGCTGAGGAACCCCGCCCTCCTTGGGACACCCAATGCAGCAGAGCTCGAAAAACGAGGGCAAAAGTCAAGCTTGGAGTGGAAAAAGACAATATAAATACAGCAGCCTTTCAAGAAAGCCTTCACACAGTAATAGTGGGACCCGGTCCCATTTCTTCTTTCCTTGCTCTCTGGAATGACATCAATACGAAGTAAAAAACCCACACGAAACACAAGGCAGAGCTGGGATTTGACACGTCTTCCTTTTGGCTCTCGGGATGACAAGCGCCTCTTCCGGGACTGCGACACGCTTTGGGCGCTGGCAGAGAACGGAGGCAAAAGGTGCCAGAGAGCCCTTTCTATCGCCTTCAGCCCCTGCAGCTGTTCTGAGGGTTCCAGGGCACAGCTCGGTCCGTTCCTAGATCAAAACCTCACGGCAATATCTTCAGAACTACTACGCATCTCCAGTCGGAACCTTCTACATTCCTGTAAACAAATGAGTGCATAGAGAGGGTTTCTCCCCAGCTGAGTTTAGAGACCAATTCCTATTCTTTAGCAATACCTAGAAAACCGAATGCCTTGCCAGGTTTTAGCATCCTACACCCACTCACCCCTCCCTGTGCATTTGGTGGCAGCTTTGGGTCCCTCTGGGGGACGGCACCCAGCGTGACCCCCGCCCCTCGCCCGCCCCCCACCTGCTCCTGCACCGCCGTGGGGCTCCCTCTCCTGGGCACCTTGGGGTGCCCCCAACGGCATCAGAGCCCCGAGCCTTCACCCCGCCTTTCCCTGACCCCCAAAGAAGGCTCAGAACGAGTCCGACTGCCCCGGACAGCAGCGCAGCGCTTCCCCCAAGCCCTTCCCACACGTGCATGGCCCCAGCAAGGGATTCTGCTGCAACAAGAAAGGGGGGGCAGCCCCCAGAAGGCTTGAGGTTCCTGCCCAGCCTCGCTGTCACGGGCCAGGGGCAGCGAGAGAGGGAGCGGCACAGACGGCGGCGACGGCCCGGCACGGAGCGGGGGCCGCTCTCAGCGCGATGCCGGCAAAGCCGCAGCTCCGGCGCTGTCGGCCGCGCTGCTTGAGCGGCACGGGGGGATCCGCCGAGAGCCTCCGGCCCCGCGCGGGGACTCCCGCAAGGGCCCAGGGGCGCCGGGCTCCGGCCCTCGGGGCTTTATTCTCCGGCAGCCCGAGCCCCGCGGCTGCGGGGCAAAGAAGGAAAGGGGGCACGGGAAGAGAGGAGCGAGAGCAGGGCATGACAAAGGGCGGCGAGGGAGCTCGGGCTGTGCAGGAAAGCGGCACGGGAAGGGAAAGCCCGGGACGAGGGTACACGGAGGCTGGGCACAGGAAGGAGAGAGGGGGAACAGAAGGGAGTAGCGGGGTAGGGACAGGACAGGAAGGAGCCGGCTTTGCGGGGGGAGAGGGAATGGGGGAAAGGGAGCGAGAGAAGGCGAATACGGGGAGAAGGAAGGAGGGCTAGAGAGAGGGACAGGCGGGGAAGCCTCCCAGAGCCCCGGCTGCACCCCGAGCCCGGCCCGGCGCCTCGCCCTACCCGGGATGCTGCGGCGCTCGGCGGAGCTCGGCTCGCTCCGGAGACGCTCGGCTCCGGTCGGCTCTTGGCGCCTCAACTCGGCTCTTGGCGCCTGCATTCGCCTCTTCGGCCGAGCTCGCCTCGCTTCGGCCCAACTCCCAGCCGCTCTGTGCCTTCGGCGCGCCTCGGCTCCGCTCGCCTCGCCTCGGCTCCCCGACGGCGGGCGGGCAAGCGCCGCCGCCTCCCGTTCAGCTCGCCCGGCTCGGGGCTCTCCCGCTGCCGCGTCCCGCGGGCGGCCCGGCCACGGCGCGGACACGACCGGGAGCGCGGGCTCGGGCAGGAGCTCATTAGGCTGGGAGCGCACTGGCGCTAAGCAGCGCGCACGAGAGCAGCAGGCTCGCTTCGCCTGAGCTCGGCTCGCTTCGCTTCAGGCAGCCTCGGAAGCCTCGCCTCGGTTCGCTCGAGGCCGTCAGGGTCGGCCGCTCTCGCCTTGCTTCGGCCGAGCTCGTGCGATTCCCCCGAAGGCGGCGGCGTTCGGTTGTGGTTTTAGAAATATCCTCCTCTATCGATTGGATCTCTCTACAGTTAGATTTATATTTCTAGAATACTTCTATTAATCCAAAGAAAAACCCCATCTCTAACCAAATAAATACAAGAAAACACCTTCTTTTAAACGGTATTGAAATATTTTTATACTTTGTATAGTTATACTCACATTTATATTTATCGTTTCTTTTGATGCAATCTATTAATAATTATCTATAATATCTATAAAATTCTAGACATGTATTTAAAGTATTATCTATATTATGTATCGTATCTACTGCTGCAACTGATTTTTTCTTCTAGTTTTAAACTTTATCTGTATGTACTTATGATATCTTTCTAGACTTAGATTTCTACCTTCATATTCTTTGTATTTATCATTTTTATCATCAAAACCCTGCCTATTGACAAGTTAAAAAAACCGCTTTCTTTAACGATCTAAAAAATATTTTTATATTTATAATTTTCATATTTCTATTTATAATTTGCTCTCTAGTACGTGATAACATACCTGCTCCTGCACCGCAGTGGGGCTCCCTCTCCTGGGCACCTCGGGGTGCCCCCAACGGCATCAGAGCCCCGAGTCTGCACCCCCCCCCTTTTCCTCTAGTTAGAAACTACACTGGAACTTTTTTCTGGAAACAAAGACATGACCTAAATCCTCTCCCCATGTCCTAGACAGAGAGATGTTCAGTTCTTAGTTGACTGGGCAGCAGTTTCTTCAATAGAATGATAAACAATATGGAAACGTTTTAGCTACAAGCAAATAGGCAAATCAGAACAAGGTCCTGGTGGCCAGCCACTGCAGTTCTTCTGAAGCAATTTTTTAAACAATCAAATACTGATACCACAAAAAATAAAGCAAAAAGCTGACTACCGGCTAAGAAAGAAGGAAAAATTAACTTTTGACGACAACAACAACATTCCAAGGACACAGGCTTTTTTCCAATCTCAGACCTTATTACTACTACCTCTCTTGGGAATTCTCATCGTGGATCCCAAAAGGAATAAATCCCTCAGCGTGTCCTAAAGCACCAAGGAGCTACCTACAAGTGAAGGTGGCTACTTTCAGTGCAGACACAGCTGATGACACAGCAGTAGCACAGTTCTGTGCTGCACAGGGATAGTACTGTCTCCTCTTCTCCAGCAGCTGACTCTCTCCTGCCATGGCTTCTGTAAATGCATCAGAGCACGACCTTAAACACAAACAGGCAAGAAAACACCATCAGAAGTCTTTCATTAAGCAGTACAAGAAGGGTTCCAAGCAGAGACCAACAGAATTTCAAGGAAGCAGTATGCAATTAAACCCCCTCAGATTTGTTCAAGTAGCCGGCAAAATGGAACCATTCAGAAATGACAAAGAAAACCCCCCCAAGTATTTATACAGGAGTCCTTAATGTCAGAAAGGGGATGACAGGTTATGTTCAGATAAGATGAATGTTTATTTGGATCTATAAATAAACTTCTCTCGTGGCCCTTTGCCAAAAAATAGAACCTACAAGTGAACACCTACACCTGCCTCAAGAGACCTAACGAGCCCCTGGCAGCCACCGGCATCAAAGCGCAGTGGATGTTTCTAATCCAGGGGAAGGAGAACAATATCACCTTTTGTTCTCTCCAATTTGTTTCCTCTGCAGTCCTAGTTGCTCCTTATGATTTTTACAGTCTCTGTATCTTCTCGGGCAGCGCTGAGTCTGACGACCGGGATACGAGAGTCCTTCCCTGCCCTACGGAGAGAACCAGGAAAAAAAGTTCAAAAAAGAACAGGGCAGTTTGAAGTTAATACTTCCGACGAGAAGCAGCACCCGACAAACAGAGCAACGGTGAACAAAGCGTGACACCTCCCTGGGGACAGAAGACTTACAAACTCTCCGGGATTTACAATTCCAGTAACCAAGCCCTTCAGCACAGCAGCCAAGTGTCCCATTAGGTGGTGCTGCACCAAGGAATGATCCCAGAGGTTCCAAAGAGTGAAATGCACGTTATTGTCCAAAGACGTAAAATCTTGCAAAATAACAAAACTACAATAGATCTAAACTACATGGCAAGAGTACAAGTGTTAGCTTGAGGAGCTGGAACCATCCAGGTGAGCAACTGCTAACCGGATCCTCAACAGACTTTGAGGAACCCTTCAGGATACAGAAGGGTTTTCCCCAGCAATGTCACAGGCCGAGTTTTGATAGAAGTGCACTTGCCAGATGCTCAGAAACGTCACCCATCCTCCTCCGGGTGTCCTGAGAGAGCTGCGAATGGCTCTCACGTGGTTTGAGCTGGTTCTGTAAGGGCTCAGGGTGAATTTCACCAGATGCAACCAAACTGGGCAACACCCAGTGGGACAGAAGGAACCCAAAGCTTGTTTTACCCAAAGCTTGGGTAAGCAGAGCTCCAGCAAATACTGAGGAAACGATCAGAACAGGGTAACAAATAATAAACATACCTTTTTTTTTTTAACTTGCCTTTTTTTTTTTTTTTTCAGATGAGCAAAACAATTAAGGAGAAGGTGAAAACCTCACCATGACTGAACATTTCATCACCTGTAAGCTGACCATCCTTAGCATAGAGGACTCCAAATTTAAAATTCACCGATCCCTGGAAAATAAAACCAAATATTATTTGGTAAACAGTCAAACAGAAGACATAAAAATTTGTTTCCTCTAATCTTTGCATACGTCCTACACGTTAGAACATACATTTTATACCATCTCCTACTACACAATAATTTACCTTTAAACTTTGATAGTATAGCATAAATTCATTAACTTAAATTGGTGATCTATTATTATTTAGTTGGTGCTTCAAGTTATTTTTGCTGTCAGGTTCAAAAAAACAGGACTTCTTTTTACTGTAACGAGCAATTGATTTAGAACTCATCAAAAGCCCATCCAAATACAAAGCCGTATTCACCGGACGGGTCTGTGAGCAAGAAGTAGTCAGGCTTGTACTCACCTCTTGCCCTTCAAGAACCAATAAATCCTGTCAACAAAAACAGCATCTTTAGCCCCCTCCTATTAAAGATTCTACAAGGATGATGGTTTTATTTGTGTTTAGAAGTTTGGATTTGAAATGGCAAGATCAATGGATAAAGAGACAGTTTAAGTAGTATTAGATTATTATTAGCTACTGGAAGAAACAAACCATTGGTATCTATACTTAATTACTTCTATTTCCAGGAAATCATAAAGAAAAAGAACCAAACCAAAAAAAGTCACTTCCTACCTTTTGTATCTCAGGATGAAAAATGTCTCTTGGGCTCTTCTCCAGTTTCTCCAGACTCCTGGCACTGAAATGCAAATGAACGAGTGCTTTATAGGAGGGCAAGTGCACATTCCAACCCCGAACCACCAACTGATGGCAGTTACAGCGCTTACAAAATGAATCCTTCCCAGAGCCTCTGGGAAATGGAACGGTTTGTGCAACTGCCATTTCTTCCCCAAAATACTAACTCCCAACACTTCCTAAACTGAGTTTGCATTTTAAAAACAGAAATTAGGGAGACTCAGGGTGGAGATCAGGTTGAAATTGATTTCCTTCTAAAGCACAGGGGCTCTGTTCCATCACCCTTCACTTTGGCTCCACACGGAATCACAGGGAGCATTTTAGGAGGGCTCAAGAACCAATTCTATTTCTCTCTTTTTTCTAGTGCTCTCTCTTCCTAAATAATTCAAGGCACGTCAAATGAAAAAGAACAAGTTCAGCATCAAATTCACACTTTTTCCCTTTGTCTGCTCAAGAACAGGCTTTAAAACCACTTCTTGCTGCCTTCAACGGTTAAGACTTGCAAAACGGTTTCGCAAGTTTGATAGGTTTATCATAAAAACCACAGAACGCAAGCTCTGAATGACAGGAAAAGGTACACAGGCAAATATCTCAGCTGATGGTGGCTTATTTGCAAACACAGACCTTAACGGAGATTGCACGGAGAATGTTTCAGTGGGACTCTAAGGGAAAAATATTTTCTGAGTACCCTGTAAACAAGAAAAGCTAGGATATATTACAGGACATACCCACGTGTTCTGCATATTCAAATAGGATTATCAATAAAAACATTTAAGAAGGAAGAAAACCAAGGTAATTTTACTCAGCTATATTTACTGCCGATTTAGAGGGAAAAAAAAAAAAAAAAAAAAAAAAAAAGTGAACCATAAACGCCTACAGTAGAACTTTAAACCAATTGCTTGGATAAAAGCAGCTCATGGAACATGAAGTAGAAAAAAAGCGAAACCAGTATCAGACCTGCCTATTTTCTTACCATTGCACAAGAAAATCCGACAAGCGGTAGAAAGTCACTGCCTAAAACCGATCCTAGGATGTAACCGAGAACAATGGAGGCATTTGCTAATCTAAACGGAAACCTTTTCCGGACCCTAGTGTCAAATCACACGTTTTGTCTCTCAGCAGCTCGAGGCTGGAGAGCATTTCCCCTGGGGGTCGGGAGGGCAGGGCCACAAGGGGCTGAGTTTGCCGATCGCACCTGTGCCATCAGAAGGATCCAGCCCGGCGCTCCTTGCGCTCGCCATTCTCCGGGCCATCGCTGTGTTTTACTGCTCAGCGATGCCGCTCCATCCGTTTGCGTGGAAGGAAGAGCCACGAGCACTGAGGCACTCAGCAGCCGTGTCATGCCAGCGATGTCGAGCGCTCTCTGCTCGCAAGGCTGAGCCCGCCGCGGAGCCGCCTCCGCAGCCGCTCGTCCGCCCCCGCCCGCAGCAGCGGCAGCGGCCCGAGGGAGACGGCTGCAGCTCGGCGGCTCCCGCGCCTCCGCCAGCCCGAGGGCAGCCGCCGCACAGTGACCGCGGCAGCGCCCGGCGCCGCTCGCCCGGGGCGGCTCCTGCAGCTCCCGGCCCGCGGCAGCAAAGCACCGCCTGGCGCTCCGCCATCGGCGGGCGGCAGCGCGCCCCGCCCGAGCTGAGCCCCCGCCACCGGGACCGCTGAGCGAGGCCGAGGCACCGGGCGGACGCCCCTTCCGCGCCGCTCGGCTCCGTGCGGGCGGCCGGACGGAGGCTTCGCCCCTCCAGCGTCGCTGCCGCGGCTCCGTCCCGCGCGGGACAGGCGCCGGGAGCTCCCCGCGCCCAGCCCGCTCCCCCGGCGCGCGGCCGCCTCGGGCCGCCAGCCACTCCTACGGCGCGTCGGCCGTTGCGTCAGACGCCGCGCTTTACGGCCGCAGGGCCTGCCGGGAGTTGTAGTCTCGGACTGACAGCCACCGCTCCGTTCTCCGCCACCGGGAGCTGCGCTCCCGCCAGGGGATCAAACGGCTCCTTCGCTCCTGGGCGCGGAAGCACCTTAGGCAGCACCGCCCCTCCCGAATGTCCTTTCTTTTCCACTCCAACTCTTTTTTTCACTCTGTTTTTCACCCCCTTTTCCACTTTCGCTCTTTCTTTTTCACTCTCACCCTTTTCCTTTTTCATTTTTTTTCTTCCTTTCTCTTCCTCCTTTTTTTTTTCTTCCTTTCCTGTTTCCTTTTCTTTCTTTCGCTCTTTCTTTCTGTCTTTCTCTATTTCTTTCTTTCTCTCGCTCTCTTCCTGTCTCTCTCTTTCTTTCTTTCTGTCTGTCTTTCTCTATTTCTTTCTCTCTCTCTTTCTTTCTTTCTCTCTGTCTCTCTTTCTCTCTGTCTCTCTTTCTTTCTCTCTATCTCTCTCTGTCTCTCTCTCTGTCTCTCTCTCTGTCTCTCTCTTTGTCTCTCTTTCTTTCTCTCTCTCTTTCTTTCTCTCTGTCTCTCTTTCTGTCTCTCTTTCCGTCTGTCTCTCTTTCTTTCTGTCTCTCTCTCTGTCTCTCTTTCTTTCTTTCTCTCTCTCTTTCTTTCTTTCTCTCTGTCTCTCTTTCCGTCTCTCTCTCTCTGTCTCTCTTTCTTTCTTTCTCTCTTTCTTTCTTTCTCTCTGTCTCTCTTTCTGTCTCTCTTTCACTCTGTCTCTCTTTCTTTCTTTCTTTCTTTCTTTCTTTCTTTCTTTCTTTCTTTCTTTCTTTCTTTCTTTCTTTCTTTCTCTCTTTCTCTCTTTCTCTCTCTCTTTCTTTCTTTCTCTCTGTCTCTCTTTCTGTCTCTGTCTGTCTCTCTTTCTGTCTCTCTCTCTCTTTCTTTCTTTCTCTCCGTCTCTCTTTCTGTCTCTCTCTCTGTCTCTCTCTCTCTTTCTTTCTTTCTCTCTGTCTCTCTTTCTGTCTCTCTCTCTGTCTCTTTCTTTCTTTCTCTCGCTCTCTTCCTGTCTCTCTCTTTCTTTCTTTCTTTCTGTCTTTCTCTATTTCTTTCTCTCTCTCTTTCTTTCTTTCTTTCTTTCTTTCTTTCTCTTTCTTTCTTTCTTTCTTTCTTTCTTTCTTTCTTTCTTTCTTTCTTTCTTTCTTTCTTTCTTTCTTTCTTTCTTTCTTTCTTTCTTTCTCTCTCTCTCTCTTTCTTTCTTTCTTTCTTTCTTTCTTTCTTTCTTTCTCTATTTCTTTCTCTATTTCTTTCTCTCTCTCTTTCTCTTCCTGTCTCTCTCTTTCTTTCTTTCTTTCTCTATTTCTTTCTCTATTTCTTTCTCTCTCTCTTTCTCTTCCTGTCTCTCTCTCTCTTTCTTTCTTTCTCTCTCTATTTCTTTCTCTATTTCTTTCTCTATTTCTTTCTCTTGCTCTCTTTCTGTCTCTCTTTATTTCTTTCTCTCTCTCTTTCTTTCTTTCTTCCTTTCATTTTTCCTTTTCTTTCTGTCTCTCTTTCTTTCTTTCTTTCTGTCTCTATTTCTCTCTTTCTTTCTCTCTCTCTCTCTCTCTTTCTTTCGCTCTCTTTCTGTCTCTCTCTTTCTTTCTGTCTCTGTCTCTCTGTCTCTCTCTCTTTCTTTAATTCTTTCTCTCTTTCTTTCGCTGTATTTCTAATCTTGGCTTTCCATTCTAGCTTTAGAATAAAAAAAAGCAGCAGTAGAAACGTTCAGGCGACTGGGGAGTGCAAAAAACCCCAAAACGGCAATGATTTTAGGAAAACTATTTCCTCCATGGGAGCCTGAAATTTTCTACAGCTGCAGGTAACATAGAGCTTTTATTTCTTCTTCTATATAGTTTATACTTTATACTCTATTTATACATCGCCCCCTGCCGTCTGCTTTGTCGCACTGCAGGCAGAGCGCCCCCTGCCGTCTGCTTTGTCGCACTGCAGGCAGAGCGCCCCCTGCCGTTTGCTTTGGCGCACTACAGGCACAGCGCCCCCTGCCGTCTGCATGGGCGCACTGCAGGCAGAGTGCCGCCTAATGACGTCAGCCCGTCGACACGGCGCCCCGACCAGGACACGCCCACTCGGGCGGCCGTTGCCATCTTGTACGGCACCCCGTGTCGGCCAGGGCGCCGCCAGCCTGTACGGCACAATTTTACGGCAGTCGCGCTTTACGGCACCTTTTGCGACAGTCGCGATTTACGGAAGTTTTACGACAGTCGCGCTTTACGGCACCTTTTGCGACAGCCGCGCTTTGCGGCAGTTTTACGACAGTCGCGCTACACGGCACCTTTTGCGACAGTCGCGCTTTACGGCACCTTTTACGACAGTCGCGCTTTACGGCACCTTTTGCGACAGTCGCGCTTTACGGCATCTTTTTGCGACAGTCGCGCTTTACGGCACCTTTCGCGACAGTCGCGCTTTGCGGCACCTTTCGCGACAGTCGCGCTTTGCGGCAGCTTTACGACAGCCGCGCTTTACGGCTGCTTTACGACAGTCGCGCTTTACGGCGCCTTTTGCGACAGTCGCGCTTTACGGCAGTTTTACGACAGTCGCGCTTTACGGCGCCTTTTACGACAGTCGCGCTTTACGACACCTTTTGCGACAGCCGCGCTTTACGGCACCTTTTGCGACAGTCGCGCTTTACGGCACCTTTTTCGACAGTCGCGCTTTACGGCAATTTTACGACAGTCGCGCTTTACGACACCTTTGGCGACAGTCGCGCTTTACGGCACCTTTTGCGACAGTCGCGCTTTGCGGCACCTTTTGCGACAGTCGCGCTTTGCGGCAGCTTTACGACAGTCGCGCTTTACGGCACCTTTTGCGACAGCCGCGCTTTACGGCTGTTTTACGACAGTCGCGCTTTACGGCAGTTTTACGACAGTCGCGCTTTACGGCGCCTTTTACGACAGTCGCGCTTTACGGCAATTTTACGACAGTCGCGCTTTACGGCACCTTTTGCGACAGCCGCGCTTTGCGGCACCTTTTGCGACAGTCGCGCTTTGCGGCAGCTTTTACGACAGTCGCGCTTTACGGCACCTTTTGCGACAGTCGCGCTTTACGGCTGTTTTACGACAGTCGCGCTTTGCGGCACCTTTTGCGACAGTCGCGCTTTGCGGCAGCTTTTACGACAGTCGCGCTTTACGGCACCTTTTGCGACAGTCGCGCTTTACGGCTGTTTTACGACAGTCGCGCTTTACGGCACCTTTTGCGACAGTCGCGCTTTATGGCATTACCCTTTATGGAACTTTTATGGTACTTTACAGCACTTTACGGTTTTTATTTTGTTTTTAATCTATTTTTATTTTTTTTTAATTTTTTTTTTTACTTAATGTTTATTTTTAATTTTTCAAGCTCTTATTTTTCTAATTCTATTTTTTATTTACTTATTATTTTTCATTTTTCTATTTCTAAAGCTTTTTTTTTTTAATTTTATTTTTTATTTAATTTTAATTTTTTGTATTTCTAAAGCTTTTTTTTTTAATTTAATTCTTTAAAAGTTTTTCTATTTTTAGGGCTTTAATTTTATTTTTTAATTTTATTTTTCAATTTTTAAAACACTTATTTTATTTTTCTAGTTATATTTTTTATTTAATTTTTATTTTTAATTTTTATATTTATAAGGAATTTATTTTATTTTTTTTTTTATTTTTGATTAAATTTATATTTTTTTCTATTTTTAAAGTTTTTTTTTTTTTTTTTTATGTAGTGCTGCCCAGACCAACTCAAGCTGGTGATTGTGGTGGTGTTTGAGGGTCTTGCATTACGGCACTACCTTTTATGGAACTCTTACAGCACTTCACAGTTTTTATTTTGTTTTCCATTTATTTTAAATCAATTTTGTTTTTTTACTTTTATTTAATTTTTATTTTTAATTTTTCTATTTTTAAAGCATTTTTATTTTAGTTTTTAATTTTATTTTTTATTTACTTATTATTTTTAATTTTTCTATATTTAACGTTTTTATTTTTTATTTTTTAAATTTACTTACTATTTTTAATTTTTCTATTTCTAAAGATTTTTATTTTTTTAAGTTTAAACTTTTTTATTTTTAAAGCATTTATTTTTTTATTTTTTATTTAATTTTTATTTTTAATTTTTTTATTTTTAGAGCTTTAATTTTATTTTTTAATTTTATTTTTTATTTTTCTATTTTTAAAGCTTTTATTTTATTTTTCTAATTTTATTTTTTATTTATTTTTTATTTTTAATTTTTCTATTTTTAAAGGTTTTTATTTTTTTTTTATTCAGTGCTGCCCAGACCAACTCAAGCTGGTGATTGTGGTGGTGTTTGAGGGTCTTGCATTACGGCACTACCTTTTATGGAACTCTTACAGCACTTTACAGCACTTTACAGTTTTTGTTTTGTTTTTCATTTATTTTAAATTAATTTTGTTTTTTTACTTTTATTTAATTTTTATTTTTAATTTTTCTATTTTTAAAGCATTTTATTACATTTCATTTGGTGCTGCCCAAACCTGCTGTAGTGCATTTTTATACTTTATAATACTTTGAAGTCATTTTGTTTTGTATCCCCATATTTTTCCCAAATGGTTTATCCCAAACTGTACCCCCCTCCTTCTCCCTGTGTTATCCCTCTCCCGGGATGAGATCATCCCCAAACCCCGACCCTGGCTCTCTGTCACTCACTCAGCCTCCCATCCCCTCCATGCAGAAGTTTCGGTCCAAGTCGTCCAGTGATCAGCCAGAGGCCAGGGGTCAGCCCCCCAAGCCTTGCCCCATACGCTGTCCTGTATGTCTATGCCCCAGCATCCATCCCTTAGGGTCACTTAATGGTTGGTAAAATGTTATCTACTTTGGGTTTCCACCTCCCTTTAAATGTAACCTTGGTACATCTCCCTGGGGCTTGGCAGGAGGCCCCTGAGGTGCAGGAGCTCCTTTGGGACTCCTAATAAAACCTTGGATTAACCCCTGCTAAGAGTCGGCCCTTTATCATCTACCGCTGTCTCTGGTGTCTCTTGTGCTGCACAGGGGCCCAGCCCAGGTGCCCTCAGCACCCTCGGGGCACACACAGAGACTGTCTCCCCCCAGCCCAGGTGCCCTCAGTACCCTCGGAGCACAGACAGTGTCTGCCCCCAGCCCAGGTGCCCTCAGCACCCTCGGGGCACAGACAGTGTCTGCCCCCAGCCCAGGTGCCCTCAGCACCCTCGGGGCACAGACAGTGTCTCCCCGCTCTCGGCCGTGTCAGGGCTGCCCCCCGGTGTCTGCCGACTCGGGACCGGCCGAGGGTTACTGAGAGGCTCGCACAAACCCGCTCGGCCGCTGATTGTGGCGGTGTTTGAGGGTCCCCAGGACGAGGGAAGAGACGAGAATCTTGACTCCACCTCTCAGAAGGCTGAAATATTATTTTATGATCTCTATTATATTAAAAGAAAATGAGATAGTAGAACTATACTAAAAGAGCAAGGAGACATCAGAAAGCTGGAAAGGAATGAATAATAAAAACCTGGGACTGCTCACAGCCCCGACGCAGCTGGACCATGATTGGTCATCAAGTAGACACTGTACAGGAGACCAATCCAAGATGCCCCTGTTGCTAAACCATCTCCAGCCCACACTCCACAGCCAGCAGATCGTTATTGGTTCCATTTCTGTTCTGAGGCTTCTCAGGAGAAAAATCCCAGCAAAAGGATTTTCATCAAACACGTCAGTGCCAGGTGATGGCACAGGCAGCATCGGCCGGCCGAGGTCACTGTGTCATCCCTGCCAGCCCAGGTGTCACAGCAAGGAGGAGAGAGTTCACCCTGTGCTCACCCTGCAATACAGAGCAATACAACACACATATTAACACAAGATGATAACCTTTTTCTATTTTCTTTACATGTGGATTTATTGTTACAGGAAACCCAAAACAACAAAAGCACGCAAAAAACAACACTCATCTACAATTAACACCCCCTTCAGATGACACACGAAGTCACCATCCCTCTCATCACAACTGCTAAATTACACCCCAGCAATCATTGGTCCTCGGGAACGTGGTTCCCGGGAGCCTCAAAAAAATCTTCCTGCCTGACAAAAACCCCGGTCCCTGGACAGTCCGCGCCCAAACTCTGGTGATGAACGTCACCTCACAGACCGACCGGGACCGAGAAAAAAAAAACAGCCGGCGGGGGGGAAACCCAGCTGGGGATTTTTTATTCTAAATTTGAAAATGAGTTGAAAAACTTGAAAAGCAAAAGTCACACACACAAGGTTAAATCCAGTAATCCAGTCGGCATGCGCTGACACACGCAGAGACGAGCAGACGCAGACAGACACATGCTCTCACACATGCTCACACGCTCTTCCCACTTACACACTCGCTGTGGCCCTTACTCGAGACGCTGAAGAACGTGCTGCCACACATCTTCTGGCTGCGCTCCTTGACGTCAGTTGGTAGGTTCTGGGGAAATCGGTAGCCTCGGGGACCTGTGAGACGACAGGAAGCGGTCAACGAGTGGCTATCTGACAGCTAGGACTTGTCTCCACTCTGGACCAATAAGTTTTCTACCCAAAATCCCATAAAAGACAGATGAACAGTAAAGTTTTTATAACTCTTCTACCTGACTGTGACTACGTGCCCGGGCAGGGCAGCTCCAACCATAAGTGGTACAATATAAGTACACACAACAATCTAAGTCGATGCATACAGTGCAAGTGTACATAGAGGGTAGGTACATACAGTATAAGCCAGCACAGGTACACACAATATAAGCCAGGACTTGAGATAACTCGCTGGAAGATGAATTCTTGAGTCCTATACCCTTGAGAAGATGGAACCTATAGAAGTACTGCAGTCACATGAGGAGGGTGCAAGACACTCCCTCTAGCAGTCCAAGAAAATGGCATGGAAAAAAAGGCACTACCAAAGCTGGTAGTGAGAAGGAAGATGGATGAGAACATCTTGTCCGTTTGAGACATTCCTGTCTCAAAGAGTAAAAATGTAAAAATGTAAAGATATCCAGAAAGGAACGTGAGTAGAACACAGCCTAGATGGCACAGAATAGTGCCGATAAAGCATTGAGACATAATAAAGGCCTATGACGTGGAAGACAACGGACACAGACACGGACAACACAGACACGGACAACATAGACACAGAGACAAGTGGCAACTGCCTGGCACTGTCCCCTTAGGCACCCGAGATGCCTAGCGCAAGATGTGCCAGAGGCTGATGATGCCAAAGGAGAGGAAGCCCTATGACGATAGCATGTGATGATGAAATGTAACTCGTTAAAAGAAGTTAGTGCCAAAGCAGTTAAGAGGATGCTCGAGAGGCTCAGCGAGCCTAGAGAAGGAAGCCGACGGCCGGGTGACCGTGGCTGTAGCTCCGGACGTGAAGGCGAGCTCCTCGGGGGAATGATCCGTGACGACGTCGGGCCGAGGAAGGCGGACAACGCAAAGTTCACGAGAATGCTGAGATGGGTCGGAACTGCCCTGCCCAGCAAAGGCTCTGGTCAGGCTGAGGAGAAACCCTCTCCCTTTTCTTCCAGAGAGCTGGTCCCACTACAGACCTCTCCGCTAAGCTGACATCAAATTGCCCTCTGTGATAGTAAAGGTTTTTCCCCTTCTCCCAACTGCTGGCCCCGACACTTAGCTTTTGGAAAAGGAGCAGACAAAATCCATCCTCGGTCGGACGTGGATGGTGAAATGTGCTCCGTGTGTGCCTCGGTGCTGTCGTTTCCAACCTTTGGCTACGAGGCTCCTCAGGGTACCTAAGACAAAACAGAAAAGGTGACTATTGCCGTCAAAAACAGTAATCCCCAGGGCTCCTCTGCACCCCTGCCCCGGCCCACCTCAAATCTTGATTTGACTCCAGAGGGTGCCCAGAAGATACCTGCAAAAAGAATAGGTACACACTTAGCATGCTGCTGTGTAACACTCACCTGTGAGTCAGCCTGCCTAAACACCGACTCACCTGCCCTCCTCTGTTCCTTGGCATGCCTAGGGCAGCAACAGCACCTGCAAAGAAACAAAGCAGAAAAGCATGCTGAGACACTGTGAAAACACAACCTCCCAAATCTGACAAGGATGCCACACTGATACCTTAAGCTGCACACACCTGGAATGGGCATGCCCGGCCAGGATAGATGGCAAGTGGACCACCTAAAATAAAAAGTGGAGATGCTAAGAGCTGCACCAGAAACTGAGACATCAGCAAAAACAACTGCTTCTGTACACTACTCAATGCTCACCTCGCCCACTCGGCCTTGACTTCCTAAAAAGAGAGCCATCATTTATGCTCTCTCTACAGAGACAAACAGTGACTGACCTGCTCGGGGGAATCCCCTCACCCGGGATGGGGGGCTCTGCCCTGGATTTCATCCTTCTGCACCTGAAAGAAAGGACAAAAATCAAAGAGCTGCAGGATAACTTAAGAGCTCCAGACATCTTGTGCCCATCTGCAAATCCCACCTAGAGTCCAACGACACCCCACATTACAAACATCAAGTCCCCGGGACTTCTCCTATTGCACCAGGCTATGCAGCAAGGCAGAGCAGCTCCAGCACAAATGTGTGCAGACACCCGTGACACAGGACAGGACAAACAACGGGGACACAACAGGAACAGAAATCTCTGGGTAAGGAAAATGACAGCGAGCACCAAGAGGATGCAAAATTAGAGGACCGAGGTGAAACTGATGGCAGGCTGATGAAGTTCAGAGAACCCTGGAGGAACAAGATGCTAACTGAATGATTTATTCCAAGAACTGCAAAGATGGATGCCCGAGAATCCTACGGTCAGAAGCCTCTACCTGTCCCCACATTCTTACAAGTCCTAATCCATCATAACAGAACCTTGCAGGGTGCAGCTGTCCATACAGCTCAGAACAAGACCTGAAAAGACATCTGACCGGATGCTTCGAAAAAGAGTTGCCATTCTGATACCTGTCTGAGCTGCCGAGTTAAAAGTTCCATGGCATCGGTGCCAGGGCAAGGAATGCTGAGAGTACAGATACTAAGACTGGTGCCAAGGTTTCTGACAGGCCCCTCAAAGGGCTATGATAAAAGACATGAGATATCCAACAACACATAATACACAAAAGACACGGGACACAATACACACCGGGACCGCTCTGCCCAGCGCACCTCAGCACTGTGATCAAAAGTGAGATTTTGCTTTTATGGGGCCTAAGGGGCCACTTCATGGACACCCCCCCACCTCCAAAGCTACTCACCTCCAAAGCGGACTCAAATCCCCCCCTCCCAGTAATTCCCAACCCAGCACCCTGCTTTCATCCCCCCTGGGGGTCGTGGCCCTCTACTTCTCTCTCAGACATCTGGGGATGCCGGTCTCAGGGGCAAAGAAAGGCCACCTCGTCAGCTGGGAAGGTCCTGCTGGCACCGGGCTGGTGTCTCTTAGACAGCTGTATTAAAGAAAACCAAACATCAATGCCTGATCGTGGCACCACATCGGCCAAAACCCCACAAGTCTGCTCCTCACCCTTCTCTTAAGAACGCTCAGCTGCTTGGGCCGCACGCTTCGGGCACACTCAGAGACCGAGGCCGTTGCCACAGGGGACGCCTGGGTTAAGAGAAGATGAGGTGATTTGGCACGGCTGAAACCTGAGTGGACCCTCGCTCCTCCCCCCTACATCCCTGACTCACCACAACTCCTGGGCAGCTGCCGGAGGCCACCTGGATGGCACCTTTAAATAGAAAAGTTCAGGGTTTCATCACCAAGTCCTGTAATACATCCACAGGCTTCACATTTGCAGGAAACCCGGTGCATCGGCCGGCTGGTGACAGGGGCTTGGCATACTCCGAGTGGATTGCCTAAAGTGCACAAACGAGAACGGAAGCTTAGAGCTGCACCAGAAATTGAGACCTGAGCAATAACAACTACTTCTCTCCACTGCTCACCTTGACTGCTGGTATCCACATTTACTTCCTAAAAAGAAAGACAAAGAACAGTGCTGTAACAGAGTCACCATATACACTTCTGCTGCAGAGACAAACGGTGCCTCACCTGCACGGGGGAAACCCCTCACTCGGGATGGGGCCCTCTGGCACACATTTAATCCATCTGAATCTGAAAAAAAAGTTAGGACAAAACTCAAACTGTTGCAGGATAACTTAGGAGCTCCAGACGTCTGGTGTCCATCTACAAATCCCATCTAGAGTCCCACTACACCCCACATTACAAACTCCCAGGGACTTCTCCTACTGCACCAGGCTATGTGGCAGGGCAGAGCAGCTCCGGCACAAATGTGTGTGCTGACACCCGTGACACGGGACAGGATGTGACAGACAGGGGGGACACAACAGGAACAGAAAGCTCCTGGCAAGGAAAGTGGCTGCAAGGACTCAGAGAATGCAAAAGGAGATGACCAAGATGAGACAGATGGCAAACTGATGAGGCTCAGAGAACCCTAGAGGAAGATGCTGGCTGAATGATTTATTCCAAGAACTGCAAAGATGGATACCCAGGAATCCTACGGTCAGAATCCTCACCCTAACCTCTCATTCTTACAAAGCCTAATCCGTCATAACGGAGCACTGAGGAGCACGGCTGTCCGTGCAGCTCAGAACAAGACCTGAAAAGCCACCTGACTGGATGCTTCCAAAGAGAGATGCAATTCTGATGCCTGTCGGAGCTCCTGAGTCAAAGGTTCCATGGCCTGGGCACCAGGCTGAGGAACACTGAGATCACAGATTCTAAGAATGGCGCCAAGGTTTCTGACAGGCCCTTCACAGGGCTAAGATAAGAGACATGAGATACCCAAACATCACATAATACACAAAAGACAAGGGACACGATACACACCGGGACTGCTCTGCCCTGCGCACCTCAGCACTGTGCTCAAAAGTGAGACTTTCCTTTTACGTGGCCTAAGGGGCCACATCTTGGCTACCCTCATCTCCAGAGACAACTCAACCCCCTCCCCCCCAGGAGCCCCAACCCAGCACCCTGCTTTCATCCCCTCTGTGGGTCGTAGCCCTTGACTTATCTCTTGGACATATGGAAATCCCAGTCCATGTCAGGTGCGAAGGAAGGCCGCCTTGTCAGCTGGGAAGGTCCTGCTGGCACCGGGCCGTTGTCTCTTAGACAGCTATAGCAAAGGAAACCAAACATCAATGCCTGATCCTGGCACCACATTGGCCAAAACCCCACAAGTCTGCTACTCACCCTTCTCCTAAGAAGGCCCGGCTCTTCGGGTCGCACGCTCCGGCCGCGCTCGGAGGCCGATGCCATCGTCGTGGGGTGCGCCTGGGTTAAGTGGACAGGAGGTGACGTGGCATTGCTGAAACCTGAGTGGACACTCGCTCCTCCCCCCTACATCCCTGACTCACCACAACTCCTCGGCGGTTCCTGACGGCTGCCCGGAACGCGGGGCTCGCGAGAGCGGCAAACCCGGTCTGGCGGCCCGTTGGGGATGGGAGCTTGGCATGCTCCGAGCAGATGGCCTAAGGCACAAAAATGAGAATGGAGACTTAGACTTGCCCCAGGAATTGAGACCTCAGCAACAAGAAAGGCTACTGCTCACCTTACCCTCTTGAACTTGACTGCTGAGATCCTGCTATACTTGCTAAAAATAAAGACAAAGAACAGCGCTGTAACAGGGTCACACTTGACACATCCCCTGCACAGACAAATGGTGACTGACCCGCTATGGGGAACCCCCTCACCCGGGATGGGGTGCTCTGCCATGGATGCAATGCATCTGCACCTGCAAGAGAGTTAGAACATATGTCAAACACCTGCAGGATGACTCAAAAGCTGCAAACACCTTATATCAATCTAGGAACAGCATCTAGAGTCCAAGTACACCCCACATGAAAAATTTCAACTCCCCAGGGCTTGTCCTATTACAAAAGGCTATGCAGCAGGGCAGAGCAGCTCCGGCACAAATATGTGCAGACACCCGTGACACAGGACAGACAGGACACAACGAACAATGGGCACACAACACAGACAGAAATCTCTTGGCAAAAAGGATTACTGCGAGCAACGAGAGCATGCCAAATGAGATGACTGAGGTGAGACTGATGGCAAGCTGATGTGGCTCAGAAAACACTGATGGAAGAAGATGCTAACTGAATGATTTATTCCAAGAACTGCAAAGATGGATGCCCGAGAATCAGACCGGTCAGAAGCCTCCACCGGTCCTCACATTCTTTCAAGTCCTAATCTGCCATAATGGATCCTGGCAGGGCATAGCTGTCCATACAGCTCAGAACAAGACCTGAAAAGACATCTGACTGGATGCTTCCAAAGAGAGATGCAATTCTGATACATGTCTGAGCTCCCCAGGCAAAGGTTGTAAGGCATGGGTGCCAGGCCAAGAAATGCAGAGATCACAGACGATAAGAACAATGCCAAGGTTTCTGACAGGACCCTGAAAAGGCTAAGGTAAGAGACATGAGATACCCAAACAACACATAATGCACAATAGACAAGGGACACAATACACACCGGGACCGCTCTGCCCAGCGCACCTCAGCACTGTGATCAAAAGTGAGATTTTGCTTTTATGGGGCCTAAGGGGCCACTTCATGGACACCCCCCCACCTCCAAAGGGGACTCAAAAACCCGTCGCAGTATTTCCCAAACCAGCACCCTGCTTACATCCCCCCTGGGGGTCGTAGCCCTCTACTTCTCTCTCAGACATCTGGGGATGCCGGTCTCAGGTGCAAAGAAAGGCCACCTCGTCAGCCGGGAAGGTCCTGCTGGCACCGGGCTGGTGTCTCTTCGACAGCTGTATTAAAGAAAACCAAACATCAATGCCTGATCGTGGCACCACATCGGCCAAAACCCCACAAGTCTGCTCCTCACCCTTCTCTTAAGAACGCTCAGCTGCTTGGGCCGCACGCTTCGGGCACACTCAGAGACCGAGGCCGTTGCCACAGGGGACGCCTGGGTTAAGAGGAGATGAGGTGATTTGGCACGGCTGAAACCTGAGTGGACCCTCGCTCCTCCCCCCTACATCCCTGACTCACCACAACTCCTGGGCAGCTGCCGAAGGCCACCCGGATGGCACCTTTAAATAGAAAAGTTTAGGGCTTCATCACCAAGTCCTGTAATACATCCACAGGCTTCACATTTGCAGGAAACCCGGAGCATCGGCCGGCTGGTGACGGGGGCTTGGCATACTCCGAGTGGATTGCCTAAAGTACACAAACGAGAATGGAAGCTTAGAGCTGCACCAGAAATTGAGACCTGAGCAATAACAACTACTTCTCTCCACTGCTCACCTTGACTGCTGGTATCCACATTTACTTCCTAAAAAGAAAGACAAAGAACAGTGCTGTAACAGAGTCACCATATACACTTCTGCTGCAGAGACAAACGGTGCCTCACCTGCTCGGGGGAAACCCCTCACTCGGGATGGGGCCCTCTGGCACACATTTAATCCATCTGAATCTGAAAAAAAAGTTAGGACAAAACTCAAACTGTTGCAGGATAACTTAGGAGCTCCAGACGTCTGGTGTCCATCTACAAATCCCATCTAGAGTCCCACTACACCCCACATTACAAACTCCCAGGGACTTCTCCTACTGCACCAGGCTATGTGGCAGGGCAGAGCAGCTCCGGCACAAATGTGTGTGCTGACACCCGTGACACGGGACGGGACGTGACAGACAGGGGGGACACAACAGGAACAGAAATCTCCTGGCAAGGAAAGTGGCTGCAAGGACTCAGAGAATGCAAAAGGAGATGACCGAGGTGAGACTGATGGCAAACTGATGAGGCTCAGAGAACCCTGGAGGAAGATGCTGGCTGAAAGATTTATTCCAAGAACTGCAAAGATGGACACCCAGGAATCCTACGGTCAGAATCCTCACCCTAACCTCTCATTCTTACAAAGCCTAATCCGTCATAACGGAGCACTGAGGAGCACGGCTGTCCGTGCAGCTCAGAACAAGACCTGAAAAGCCACCTGACTGGATGCTTCCAAAGAGAGATGCAATTCTGATGCCTGTCTGAGCTCCCGAGTCAAAAGGTCAATGGCCTGGATACCAGGCCAAGGAATGCAGAGATTACAGATGCTAACAATGATGCCAGGGTTTCTGCTAGGCTCCTCAAAGGCCTAAGGTAAAGGACATGACACATCCAACCACACAGAACACACAATAGACAAATGACACAGTACACACCGGCACTGCTCTGCCCTGCGCACCTCAGCACTTTGATCAAAAGTGAGACTTTGCTTTTATTTCCCCCCCAGGCCTAAGGGGCCACTTCGTGCACACCCCCGTCTCCAAAGTGGACTCAAAAACCCCTCCCGGTGGGTCCCTGCCCTGCGCCCTGGTTTCATCCCCTCTGTGGGTCGTGGCCCTCTACTTATCTCTCAGACATCTGGGGATGCCGGTCTGTGTCAGGTGCAAAGGAAGGCTGCCTCGACAGCTGGGAAGGTCCTGCTGGCACTCTTGTTCAACAACTTCCTGTTGTTTCTTCGTCTGCTCCAATAAAGTAAACAAAATATCAATGCATAACCTCAGCAGCACATTGGCCAAAACCCAACAATTCTGCCACTCACTCTTTTCCCAAGAATGCCCGGCTCCTGGGGCCGCACGCTTCAGCCGCACTCGGAGGCTGACGCCATCGTCGTGGGGCACGCCTGGGCTAAGAGGAGACGAGGGGATGTGGCGCTGCTGAAACCTGAGCGGAGCCTCACTCCTCCTCCCTACTTCCCTGACTCACCGCAACTCCTCGGCCATTGCTGAAGGCTACCCTGGTGACACCTTTAAACAGAAAAGGCAGAGGCTTCATCGCCGAGTCCCGGGATTCTTCCCCAGGGCTCGGGAGAGCGGCAAACCCAGCGCGTCGGCCGGTTGGTGACTGGGGCTTGGCCTACTCCGAGTGGATTGCCTGAAGCGCAGAAACAGGAACGGATGCTTAGAGCTGCACCGCAAAGTGAGACTGGAGCAATAACAACTAACTGCTTCTGTACGCTACTCAATGCTCACCTTGCCCATCTCACCTTGCCTGCTGATGTCCAGCTTCCTAAAAAGAAAAAGAACAGAGCTGTAACAGAGTCACACTTGACACTCCCCCTGCAGAGACAAACGGTGACTGACCTGCTCAGGGGAACCTCCTCACTCGGGATGGGCGGATGGATTTTGCCCTGGATTTTATCCTTCTGCATCTGAAAGAAAGCGAGGACAAACGTCAAAGGGCTGCAAGATATCTTCACAGCTCCAAACATCTTCTGTCTATCTAGGAATATCATCTAGAGTCCGGCCACACCCCACAAACTGCGTGTCCCTGAGCCTTGTCCTGTTGCAGCAGCCTCTGCGGCAGGGCAGAGCAGCTCCGGCACAAACATGTGCAGACACCCATGACACAGAACGTGACAAACGGGGGGACGTTAAACATGACACATTATGCTTGTGGTGAGGGCCTGGAGGGGAAAAGGCAAAAGGGACCCCAAAGACACAGTAGGTAACACGGTACACCCGACAACACGACGTGGACCGGAACTGCTCTGCCCTGCCCGCCTGCACGCTGCCATCAAATGTGGAGTCTCTCCCCTTAGCTGTCCTAAGAGGCCCCTTGGAGAAGATTGCTTTTCCCTCTGCTAATTTTTCAATCTGTCCCAGGAACTCCCAACCCGCTGCTCTCCCTTCTCCAGGCCGTGACCCAGACTTATCTTTTGGATGATCAGTGATGTGAATCCACGTTGCACCTGAAATGAGTCTGCCTCGGAGGGCCCTGTGATCGCCTGTTAGCCTCTCGGTCAGCTACAATAAAGAAAACCAAAACCAAAGTATGAGTTCAGAGTTATGTGGGCCAAATCCCAGCAAGTCAGCTACTTGCCCTCTCCTGAGTGTGCCTGGCTCCTTCAGGCTCCACCTTCATCCTGATTCCAAGGCTGTGGGCATTATTATGAGTGACACCTGGGTTAGAGAAAAGCAAAGTTCAATGGCATTCCTGTGAGTGCAGTGGACCTTGTGTGAGGAAGACATGGGAATGCCTCTGCTGTGCTTCTGAAAAGCCCTGTGTGGGGGGCCCTCAAATAAACACCCTTTCTCACCCTGCTGCCTGCAAACCCCCCTGCCCCCCAATAACTCCTAACTGGACACCTGCTCACCCTCCCTCTCCCAGTCACAACCCTCAACTCACCTGAAGCCTCCATCTCAAACATCATTTTTGACACTGGGCAGATGCCTCCTGTGACATGATCAATCTGCTGAAAGAAGTGCTGTGCTGGACACAACCTGGGATCTCTGGAAGCTGTGCACCTCCTAAAAACAATAAAAACACAAAACAAGAACAAAACCAGAAATTGCAAATGCACTTTATCACCCCTAAACACAAAATCTGACATTGTCACCTTAAATACTCCCTGTATTCCATGCCATTTTCTTCACAGGATCTTCCAAGCCTCTATTGCTTTAGATGCCCAGAAACACCTGCTGAAAGCAAGCTGAGATAAGCTGAAAGAGCCTCGTCACTGAAATGACAGGAGAGCCCTCACCCCAGCACACCCCAGAGAGGGAATGAAACCCCTCAGCAAAGGCTGGGGTTAATATACCCCTGATGGTGCCCGCCTCCCATTCCCATGATGCCTGGGAAAAGGGAGGGGGCTAATCCCACTGAATAGAAAAGCCCTCAGAGCAGCTGCAGCTGTTTGGCTCCTCTGATTCAAATCCAAAGGGAGTAAAGGTCTTGTTATAGAAGAAAGCTCTTCAGAAAAATAACAGCGCTTTCTTTTTTGACACAACTACTTGGAGCAGAACAACAGAAAAATGGTAAGACATAAAGCATTGTGTTTAGGTAGCATACCTAGATAAATTGGGTAATTTGCTGTTAACTTACTTAATTAATCTGTGTTTAACAAAAGCCATCTAATAAATTAACACCCAGAACTTCAGCAGCCCAGCTGGCCCTACCAAATCTCTCTGTTGATACATGCAGTAAATAAAACCAAAATCCCAGGAATACCTATCAGAAGTCTAGGAAAGAAACCTCTTGAAATTAAGCCTACCTCAAATACAAACCAACCTGTCCAGAAAGTTAGCTTCACTCAAAAAACTATTTACACAGAGTTAATAAGACCAAGAAATAAAACAACACACCATCTACCACCAACAAATACAACAATGAAGGCGAAAAACCCATGTTTTTTTCTTTTTTTTATTTCAACTAGCTTCCTTTATTAGCTAGAACCAAAGATTTTGCCAGGGCTGTAAAAAAAACCAACAACTTCTTTTTCTTCTTCTCCTTCTGAAACGTCCCTTCTCCTTTCCAAATTCCTTACAACTTCTGAGTTTCAATCCAAGCCAAAAGCAAAATTCGTGCACTTGTGAGTCCGGTGCTCCTGTCAGGTTCTCTGTCTCACTCCACATCTTCTTACACTTTCAGTCTGAACGCTGTCCTGCCCTGATGAGTTTGACAGAAGCATTGGCACATGTTAAGAGAGCATTTCCCTGCCTCCCTCCCTCCCTCCCTCCCTCCCCAGAGCTGGTTTCCTTAGCGCATTTCAATCGATCCCGAGCCCGCAATGATGCGTGCTCACCTCAAGGCTCACAGCAAGCACGCAGCAGCTCAGGCTGCCTTGGCTCCAGGGCTCCGTGCCTTGGATAGCTGAGAGAACTTCCGATGAGCCTCTGTTCCAAGACATTGGAATGCAATTTCCCTGTGCATTTGGTGGCAGCTTTGGGTCCCTCTGGGGGACGGCACCCAGCGTGACCCCCGCCCCTCGCCCGCCCCCCACCTGCTCCTGCACCGCCGTGGGGCTCCCTCTCCTGGGCACCTTGGGGTGCCCCCAACGGCATCAGAGCCCCGAGCCTTCACCCCCCCTTTCCCTGACCCCCAAAGAAGGCTCAGAACGAATCCGACTGCCCCGGACAGCAGCGCAGCGCTTCCCCCAAGCCCTTCCCCAGATGATGAAATCTCCAAGTGATTCAATCTCTCCTAGGAAAATTCAGTCAAGGGTTTAATATCTGAAAGCTTTACTCTCAAGAAGAATCATTTAAATTTGCCATCCTTGACAGGAGTTGTGATTGTGAGACCAAGTAGAGGAAGTCATGCTGCGGAACAATAAAATGATTTAAATATGAACTGGTTCAAGCCTGAACTGACACTTTGAATGTTCCTGTCTCTCTGCTAAAAAAATTGGGTGTAAGAGAGGGGTTTAACTTTGTTCATTGCTAAATACACAGAAATCTAACATTGAAGTGCCTAGGCACAATACACACAGGTTAGAAAAATGGAGGTGGTACACATTGCATTCAGCTGCAGGCAGAAGGATTAGCTACCTCACACATACCCAATGTGCCTTCCAAGATATTCAATTGAACTTTGGACTCTGATTTCTAAGAACAGGAAAGTGAGGCAGATTAGGAAAGTGATGCCTGCCAGAAATGTAAAGCTACCTTTGATACAGGTTTGGTGGTTTTGTGGTATTTTTTTCCCTCCTGCAATGCATGCCCAGGTAAAAGGTGTTCAATAGCAAAGCACGTTAGGCACACTAAAAGTCAAGGCAATTCACTTCTTTAGTGTGATGATCTTTCTTCATCTCTTAATAAAAGAAGCTCTCTCTGAATGGCTGCCAGATCTGATGAGATATGGTCAGCAAAAATGCCTAAAGCACGAGACCTGTTCTGGAAAGTGCTGCCCATGCACAGCTTTTGATTCTTGTCTTTGCACTGCTTGTGTTGTACTTTTTCTACTGTTTAGAAAGGTCTCGGCATCCAATATTGGTGGCAAGGTCCTTTTTGTGCAACAGGATGCTTTTTGTGGTTGTCAGTGCTTATTCAAGGTGATCTGTCCACAAGTTTGGGACATATTTTTAGAATCTCCTCTTTAATTGTGAGCATTTCCAGAGCATTTAACTCAAGTGATACTTCTTGTGTTAACAGCTGAACAATGTCTAGGAGAATACAGAAAACTATAAAATAATGGTAAATCACAAAAATATGATGCACAGAAAACCCTTATTAACAGATGCTGAAAATAAGAATGTAACCTTTGGTGGCTTGTTTTGAATTTGAATGAGTGCTCTTGTCATCTGCAGCAAAATATTCCTAACTGCTATGAGAATAACTGGCATTTATGGGCACTTAAATATGGTTCTTTACTATCTGTGTTTGCAGAAAATGGGCAGATCTTCCTGAGGTTAGCTGTTGGTATGCCACTTCTAGAGCAGATGGGGAAATAAAACACTGAAATCAAGTGATTTTAGCAATGAGAGAAGCTAAGGGACTATCAGTCCAAATGACAAGCTGGGGCTCACACCATTCTTTGTGTGTGCTTACAGGAGCTTTGGTTCTCTAGGAGTAAGAAAGAGTCTCTATGTTAAAATGTTTGCCTGCTATTGTTGATTAAAGAAACCCCAAAACTGCCACCCACACAGACTTCTGATCAAGAATGTCAGCAGAGTTTAAAGGCTGAACTCTTCATACTTTTAGGCCTGAGCAGTCACCACCTTCTAAACTGTGGTCTAGTTTATTTAGACTACTCAGTTTCTTTCCTTTTAAAATTGGAATTAAAATTTCATGCACCTTTGGCCTTTTGAACTAATATATATTTGTTGTTTTCATATCCTAAGATTATATTCTTCAATTGAAAAACTATCCTATCATATATGCACCTCAAATGAGACGACTTCACTGGAAACAATATATTATCATGAAAAGTATGCTTTTGTAGTGCTAAACAGTTTTCAGCTGGTTTATCACAAAAATCCCCTCAGACTGTTCAGAACAAGACTGAATGCAGGTAAAACTGTCATTTCATGTGACAATGCAAAGCTCATCTTAGCCAGTAAACAACAATACACTGCTTTGCTGTCAAAATGTAGCCATGAAGGACAGACCTGAGACTCAACTTTTGCACTTTTAAGTATTTTTAAAGCAAGGTGTGCAGCAGGGGGAAAGTTTAGAAAATCAGTAGAAAATGCACTGTTAGATAAAAGCCTTGCTAATTGCCTCCAGAGCCTCTGCGTGAACACAGCTATTTTGTATTCTGGTTGGAGAAGTTATTGTGGAAAACTTCCAACATGCACTTGAAAAAATGTTGAAAAAGGATCATGTGTTCTGTGTTTTTTGTCAGCATTAAAAATAGCTGCAGATCTGTGTAGCAGTGATGTAATTGTGAACCAAAGCTGACATTTTGGTGTCTTATCTGCACGTCTCAAAAGGCTCTAGTTGGAGAAAGTGCACTTTAATGTAATTTTGCTTCTGTTGTGGTTGGCCAGTGAGCTGTCTGTGTACATGCATGCTGATGTTTTACATATAAATTTACATGTATTTGATGATGTAGAGATACACACACACAAATACACATAATTTAGGTCTGCAAACAAAATGATGCTTACAGACACATTTTTACATTGATTGTAAAATGTAAGTGTGACCTTCTAAAATCTGTTTCCCTTTATATCTCCAGCTAAATAAGTATTCAGTGCTACCCAGTATAAAATGACATATGACAGCTACTTGCTTAATTATAATTTTTGCAACTACCTCTTGATTACCATACACAAAAAGGCTCAGTGATTAGTTTTGACTGATTAACTTCTGTTTATAAAAGACACAGAAAAAGACACATGGTGTTGGAGGATGAAATTCTGGTCCTTCAGAAAGATGAAGCCAAAGAACCTTCCCCAGCAAAAGAGGACAATCCTAAACCATGCCCTGCACAGTCACTCCCAGCAGATGTTGGCCAGCCTGGAAAGATCAGGCAGGCAAGGATAATCAGGAATTCTCCTGTCAGAGTTCCAGCTGGGAATGACTGGGTATGGTGTCAGTCATCTGTGCTCCTGAAACCGGTAGCTTTGTAAAAATAAGTATATAAACAGATCAATGAATAAATTCCTGGAAGCTGGATCCCTTCTGAACAGCCCATCTTCAAAAGTATTACCCAGGGTCTCTGATAGCAACCAAGCCCTAACAGCTTTTCCCTGAGGATGTGGAGATGCTCTGCAGGCTCTCCTCACATCACCAGCACAACTTTTTCCTCCTTGGTGCTGGTGGCTTGCCCCAGGTGCAAATGTGGTGAGAGAACACACAGTGGGAGACCTTGGGAAAGCACCCTAGGTGATATCCTGGCACGAGGGATGATACCTGACAAGATATTTGCTGTCCATAAATATTTAAGCAAGTACTGTAGGAAGGCGGCTTGGGGTTTCTTGCAATGTTCTATTTCCTTTAATTGTCAGTATCTCCTTATCAGCTGGTAGATGTGGTAGGTGTACTGTTATTGTCAAGAAAAACTGATCAAAATACGGGGGAATTTACATACAAATAAAAGCTGCTGGAAATGAACTCTAGTAATCCCAGTGCTCTGGTTTACCTCATCAAATTTCCTCTCCTCGCCAGTCTGAGCAGAGATGAAGAGATGTGGAATTGCATTCACACCTCCTTCAAGGCAGGAAGAAAAGCAGAGTGAATTCATCCCTTTTTCTCTTGGATGGAGCCACTTTTACCCAAGTCTGCAGCACCCAGGGAACAACTGCATTAAAAAAAAAAGACTTGTAAGAACAATGAAGAATTGGAAGGAAGGTTCAGCCACTGAAATGGAGGCCAGCCCACTGTGAAATGTCAGGGTTTATATTTTACTTTTCTTCCAGTAGCTGCTGCTTTTCTCTTGGGATATTTTTTCCCTTCTTTTTAATAAATTCTCTTCCCTGCCTCACTTGAGCCCTGGAGCTTTCTCTGGGGTTTTATTAAGTGGTACTGGAGAGGAAAAATACTTGGGGACATAACACCTCCACACCCCAGACCTTTCCCCTGTATTTGCACACCGGTACCTACCGTGGCCTAGACAGAGCTCTGGAGGGAGACTGGAGAAAATCCTCCCTTGCTGTAGCTGCTGGTGTGCAGGTAGAACTCTTTATCCAAAGTCTGCAGAATTCTGATGCTCTGCAGCAACATGCCAGGATCAGGCTTGGGTTAATGAAGCAATGAAACCAGCACTTAGCTTCCAAATTGATTTCCATGGAGACACCTACCCAGTAATAGTGTTTGGGCTTTTTTATTCAATAAAAGTTTGAGATATAAATATTCTCCATTTGCTTAATAGTTACAGTTGTAAAATATTTTAGGATAGCCTACCCGTCACCTGTCATTCAGCATCTCTATAAATGTCGTGAAAACATCATGGTGAAATAAAAACTTCTTATTTCCAGCCCACAAACCCTATTTCCACACACTCACAAAATCAAATCAGAGACAAAAAGGGGAGAGAAGGAGCTGGGGGGACGGGGAGCGGGAGGGATACAGTACAGCAGGCGACAATGCAGTACTTGCTACACAGTAGCAAAAGAAATGGGTACAAAATTTAGTCTGCTATAATGACAAGCTTCTCAGGACATTTGTTATGGACCAGCGTTGTCCAGTGCACTTCTGAAGGACCACTTGAAATCCAAATTAATTTTCATTGTTCTCCTGCAATTCCAGGCAGCGCTTGGATTTTCGGTTCTGGATAGGACCTCCCTGTAGAGATTGGGGCAAAAAGAAGAAGAAAAAGAAAAAGAGGGGTTTGTGTTAAACACTGACCTTGTTGCATTGCTCCTGCGGGGTAACAGAAGTTATAGAACATTCCAGTGTCCATCTACTGTGAAAACCTTTACAGTTAGAGACAAGGTGAGGATTTGCTGGATTTGGAATGAAGGTTCCTTTGTTGCAGGCTGGTTTAATCTCTGACGCAGTTTGCAATAGTCTCAATTGCCTGGTTTCCATTTCAGCAAATGGGATTTCTGGAATGAAGCTGTGTTTCTACCCATGCATTTTAACCATAAAAAAGCCAAAAGCTTTCCTGTTTGCTTGAGTTCCCTGATTTTGTGGTTCTGCTGCACTTCTGAACACCAAAATAAGGCAAAACACAGCCATGGTATGCTGCATAAATGATCAAATGCAAAAACTGTTTTTTCCTTGAATACTGAAATGTCTTTTATAATCTTTTCTTGCTAATTCTCAGTATTGATTCTGTTCAATTCCCAGCTTAATGCTGCCTTATTAAAGCCTTGCCTTCATTGTTGAGTTGCATCAAGCTTTAAATCTCTGCTATCGCACAAAAACCTATAGACCTCAATTACAATTAAATTGTCATGCAGGTGACATAAATTACATTTCCCCCTCTTGAAATCTATTTTCAGTTGGTTCTCTCCTCCTCTCTCCTGTCTAAGGAAGGCAACAGATAACGTGTACACATCAGGGTCTGGGAGGTTTCTGCCAAGATACATGGAGATAGAGTAAATTGCACACAGGTCTGAAAGTGGCTTTCTCTAAAAAGGACCTTGGGCTTGTGTAGAGAATCACTGGCTGAATCTGTAAATCAAAGAAAGGATTTGGTGCAGATTGGTACACCTGAAGTATGGAAGGAGCAGAAGCATTCAAATCGCTTATAGGTACGATGGGAAAAAAGAGTTTCTGTAAAAAACCCAAACTGAATACCCAATTCCATGCAAAAGCCCACCACCTCATAGCTCTGTTCAAGTCTGTGTTGTCCCTTGTATTATAAAGTCATTACAAAGTGGAAGGACATTGGCACAAACCCCACAGAAAGGCTGTGTGCTGTTCCCCAGCCAGGGGCAGCTTGTGCCACTCAGGGCAGGTTCTGCTTCAGCAGGTGGCTCAGGGTCCCCTCCTATCCCACCAGTAATGCTTAGTGAGAACTTTCTCTGAGATGGGACTTCTAAAATACCATTTTGGGCCTGGTTAATGAAATACAGAATTAGGTTTGAAAGCTCCACATTTTAAATATAGCTTTGGACAAGAGGGACATTTCTAGAATAATCCACAAAAATTTGAAACGTGTGGCTCCCATAAATCCTCCTGGTAGGCCTATGTGCAGCCTTGATAAAACTCCCACTGATTACTTTACCAGACAGACAGGCTTGCAGAGGCATTTAATACACCTCCATAATGAAATGCTGAATGAACTGTATTTTCCCACTGCTGTGTAACTGTTATTGACATTTGTATTAATAACAGTAGTTAAATTTGGCTGCCTGGTGGGAAAATAAACTCCAAACTATCCAAAAGTAATAACACTGCATGACATACAAGAAATTTGAAGAAACTAAGATGAAAATTTTTTCAGTTCTGTATTATATGCCATTTCTTGTCTTATCCTAGACACTCACACTTTATCCCTGCCCCTCCACCAATCTCATTCCCCCATTCCCTTTGTTACTTTGGCCTTCTGGAGATCACTGCAGCGAGGTTGATTTTTTTTTCTCCAAGTTAATGAGCTCTGAACCAGATTATTCACATGTGAAACTCTGAGGTAATGGATATTTTCTCATTGTGAAAGGAACAGTTATCCTGTTTTCTTCCAGAATAACATTTCTATCCTTGATGAAAGCTGTAGAGTGTGGTTTTCCACTGGGGAGACTCAGGGTTGCATGGCACCCAGGCTCAGCTCTCTTGGCTTAAACTGGCAATTGGGAATTACACCTTACAAGTGTTTCTGCCTAAAGCCAAAATCAAGATGAACTTCCCTGTGTTCTCAGCTGATGCTGTAGGTGCTTGTGTCGCTGTTAGCTATGTAAAGCAGTTTTGCATCTTCCATTTATTGGTTGTCTCTCATCCGACTTCTGGTGCTTGAGACATTCTCAGCTCGGAACCTGCACTGAAGCTGAGGAAAGTTGTCCCACTTTGTCTTGTTAGAAAACTGCCTTAGTTGGGGTCCATTATTTGCCTGATTTCTGGACTTGGGATATGACTCTGTGCATGGCACTCTTAGGCTTCTCCTGTCATTTCTAATTTACTGGCGTAAGAACAGGAACAGAATTCCCTCTCTCCATGTTTTTGTGAAGTACAGCACTTGGAGCTCTGTTAGGTAGAGGAAGGCACAGGGTTAAAACTTAAAGACTGCCATGAGGAGTTGGAATTTTTCTGCTTAATTCCCATTTGTGTCAGTGGTTAAGGGTTTCTTTCACTTGAATGGGCTGAAATGCCATGTGGATTTGGGGGCGGAGGAAGGAGGATGTTCACTGTGGAGACAACGTTTTTCCTTTTTTCTAAATTTTGTAGCGCAGACCTAGGTGTTACAGTAAATGTGTTCATGAGAAACACTAATACAGGCAGCTACACAAACTAAGTGTAAACCATTCCTAAGGAAAAACAAAACAAACAAGCAACCAAAAAACCATATTAAAAGCCCCCTCACACTCCTTCACTCTCTCTGAAGTGCCCTCATGTAAAATCTGGCTTTTATTTAACAGAAACAAGGGAGTTGGGAGATAAAAAGCCAAGGAAGCTCTTTTTGATGTGGGGAAAGTGCTCTGCATTGGCTACTGAAAACCAGCCAGCTGAGTACATTGGAGCTGCTGTATGGAATACAAAGAGACACCAAAATTAAGTCGTGGTTCATGTGTGTGAATTGAGTATTGTAGGGAGCACAGATGCTTCTAGCAAGATGTGCTTTTTTTAACCACAAAAGGGAAATGTGAAGGCTCAAGCCCTGTGAGGAGCTAAGCTGTTCTGTTTCCAAGAGATGAGAGGCCTGTGCAGAGCCTCAGCCTTCAGCCTTCAGAGTGGGTGCAGTGCACACTTTACTCAGAGTCATTAAGAAAATTAAATCCTCCCCAAAGAGTTAGGCCCAAACATTCTGCAAGTGTTTTGAAAGCCAGTGGCTGCACTCTGCCCCGGGGGCTCTGGTGAAATCCAGCTGTGGTGAACGTGTGAGGACGGGGCTGCAGCACAGCTGGATGAGCACTCCCAGCTCACCTGCACAGCAGCTCTTCAGGGCACTGGGCAGATCATTTAAACCCCCACAGAGCCACTTGTTCTCCTCTGCACAGGGCCTTGAATGTGTCCTACAGCAATGGCCTGGGGTGCAGCAAGGAAGAAAGGCAGGATGAGCACGGCTGGCTCTCAGATCCACACAGACAGGGAGGAACAAGAGCAGTGCCTGGTTCAGCTCTGCCTCTGCTTTGGCTTTAGAACTGCTCTGAAGTACAGGGAGGAAGGTTTCTATACTCAATTCACACACATTACTTAAAATTTCCTGTTATTTTTCTACTTACTGTGTCTGTTTTCACCCCTTCATATGCCCAATCCAAGCCTGGGACAGTGGTACTGTCCTGTCAGCTCTGGACTGCTGACAGTGCACCTAATACAGGCTGCAAAGCCTGAACTAGTGAGCTGTGTAAGGATTAAAGCACACAAACTGAGTAACTCCAGGAAAAAAATGAGCAGGCAGGACTGAGGCATCAAAAGCTAACACTGTCTTGTGCTCCTCTAACTGGCCTGGCCTCCAAATTCCAGCATTCCTGAATGGTTTCTGCAGTCTGTTGCCATCATTAGCATTTGGAACCCTAAAGCCAAATGCAAGCAAAGGTGCCCTTTAAGTGAATTATTTTTTGCCTTTTTTTATAGTAAGCAGTTATCCAAACTTGTATAAAACTCTCATAATTGGATTTACTGCATGCTTGGCAAAAGGCTTTATTGTGTTACTACACTTCATGCTCACTGAAAGGAGAGATGCCCATCTGGGTTCCTTCCCCCATTCTAGGCAAGATCTCTACTTTCCAATTTAAAGGCAAAACTTGATAGCCTAGAGTAATGTCTTTAAGCATGAAACATTAAACATAATTCTGTAGACTGAAAGAAGTTTCAAGAGGCATTGTGGGCAATTGAACAGAATTAGGATTAAGAGCACTGATGATGAGAGACAGCTCAATGGCAGAAGGAGTCTCAAGAGGATAAATAAGCATCCAGGTCAACTCTTCTGTAAAAAATGGACTGAACGTGTCAGCACTAACAGGTTTGACTGGGAACTGCATGGTTTTTGCAAAGCAAATTGAAGCAATTCCTGTGAGAAACACAAATGTTCTCAGCTCCTGCTGGTACTCAGACACACAGAAGGCTGACTGGGTGATTTGTATGTGTACTGCTAATGCTAACACTGTCCCAAGTCAACATCCTGTACACAGAGTGGAAAGCAACGCTTCTGACTTCCTTCAGAGTTACTGCACTTTCTGCATTTCTACTGGATGGAAGGGGGTTCCTTCCCAGTCCTTCACTAAAGCAGAATTTATCCAGTGCCATGGCATTTAAGGACACCATCTGCTGTGCCTGCAAACCCTTGCAGTACAAAGTTGTGCAAAGCAATCAGACAGTTTAGACAGGCTAGTTTTTGCTGAACTGTTCTATGGGATCTGTTTTGGTTTACTGGGGGTGGCAGATGCACAGGTACCAAACCTGATCACTCTGTAAGGCCCGGTCACTTGCAGAGAAGAAGGATGAGGGCTGGAGGTTGTCAGCATTACTGCAAATCAGACTGATGGCTGTTTTTAAGGACTTACTCTAAAGGGAACACTTTTCCTTTCAGAGTTTACACCTGCTTTTTGCTCATCATATTAAAGCTCCTGTTATTCTGCCTGAAAGAGAAAAAACATGCTCGCCTAAACCTGGATTTTTCAGAAAAAGGTCCTTAAAGGTTAATAAGTATATCCAGCCTCCTATCACATACACTGTATAGATCACTGCATTCTCCAGTCTATTAATTTTCTATGTGGACCTCAACCAGTGACCTCAAATATTTACATGTTCACTCTGCCTTTGAGGCAGAAACTCTAATCTTTGCTGTTGCTTTGATACATTTGAATCAAAGAATTATGGTGAGGTGTATGAGACAATCTCCACTTCAAACAGAACACTTGATCTCCTTGTGCATTTCCCAGGAATACTGGGCTACATTTTCAGTGACTCTTAGTACACCAAATTTAAACCTAAAGAAAATTACTCAAAAATTATACAAAAAATATATCTATTTTTTTCCTCCGTGTGATTCACCTCTGTATGGATGTGGAAGCAATAAAAAAATGTTCACAGGAAGAAGGGAATAATTTATCCCATCCAGTAATTTATGCATTTTCAGTATTGCCCATTTCTTAGAAATATTGGATGATGTTATTCAGTTTAAATTTTCTGCTTTTTAGCTGTATAAAGGACACAGATATATATAACATAGAGGAAATGAATTAACTTCTTCTTGAATGCAAAGAAGTATGACAAATTTTCCAACTCTTTGTCTAACAGGTGTGCTGGAAGTAAAGCAGGCTCTTTAACATATCCTTTCCTGTTCAAATGTTTCATCAATTAACTTGAACTATTTTAATTCAAATATTTCTCACTCAAGTATACTGATAGCTGCCCTTACTCAAACACATGCTTCCTAATATATTTTAGATGAGTACTGTGAAAATGAGGTGCATTTAACTGCTTTTATGTATATGAAGTATCATATACAGCAGGTTTATATATTAAAAATATATTGTTATCTGTTCAGCTATTTGGATCTTTGTTTAAAGGGTAGCTAAGCACATGAGAATTTTTACAAGACTCACTTAAAATCTGAATTCATTTTTCCAGTACTAAACAAAACTAATTATGATGTACAATGTAAACTTAAGTAGTGCTATAGTAGGGATCAGCCAAACCATTTCTTAAGGGAAATGTAAACTCTTTCCCTCCTCCTGCACTCCAGTTCTGTTGTCAGGTAGCCACCCAAGCACTGGCATCCACTTGCTGGTACTCAGTGTGTAAACACTGTGAAACATCCTCTGACAGAGGGATCAGGCACACCATTCAACAGTTACACAGCTTCAATGTCTGCATCACAATTTTGTCTCATTCCTTTCCCAAGACATCTGAGTGTTCAGGTTTTACATGATCATAAATGCTACATTTTCCTAATGCTGCACTAAATTTTTAATACTGCAGCTGTGACAAATCAAATGAAGCAGCCTCATCTGCATGTCCAGAGCAGGATTTAATAACTAGACATCTGTGCAATCATTTTCTGTTTTCTTTACTCTAGACTGGATGGTCTGATTTGCTTACTCTCTCCAGGATGTAGAAATACACTATACTGTTAATTAAGGTTTTAAAATAAAAGCAATTAAACCTGGTACAAGGAAATGCAGCTTCATTCAGAGAATGTAATTGGAATAGAAAAGAAATTAGAGAGATGCAGCATAAAAATCAGAAATGGAACACGTGGATCTCTACCTATCACTAACATTTCTCCACATATAAAAAAAATTATCACAGATTTCTAACAGGTTGCAGTCCTGGTAATAGCAAGATTAAGAAAAATAATAACCTGAAAATAATTAAATTCAAGCCTTTACTGAAATACCAAGAAGCTCTTCAGGATATCACAGCTGGAAATGTGTTTCACTACAGAAAATTGGGATAAGACTACAAAACCAGAAGTTTTGGAGAAGAATACATGAGCCAGACTAAGATATTTTACAGAAAGTAAACATGAATTATTACTCAATCAGCAGGGGCCAGGAAATCTTCCTGACATGCTAGAAAAACACGCAGAAACAGCTATTCTAGGTGTATGATGAGATTTTTGTAATTAATTACTGAACACTGTCTCAGGGCTGGGGGGTGGCTGTGGCAGAGTGGAAAGCAGATTAAAAAGGGAATCCTTTATCCCTACATGGCCCTGATAATGATGGGAAATGCAGAACTTAGAGCTGCATGCATTGTTGGTTTTTATGTGGCAGCAAACCCAGATGATGCTGGGTTGTGTTGATGCTCTGAGAGCCAGGGTTGCCTAGCAAGCCGTTTGTGAAAAGGAAGGACTGGCTCCATGCCCTGCAGCTGAGGATGCTGTGCTGGGCTTTTCTGACCACAGCTGTCCTGAGCAACCCCTACCAGCACTCAGCAAGAACTGCCTGTTTGGGAACTTGAAGGAGTAAGCTGCAGAGATGCATGCTGATGGGGGATGATTCACAGATGGGTATTTCTGATTTTATTTTCCTCATCACTAAAGGGGATGATGTTCACACTTGTCTTTTGTGTCCTCCCTTGCCCTAATCTGCCTGCTTATGCTACTGGGCAGCACTCAGAAACCTCCATATGCAGAGCCCACCACATTCAGGGCTCACTGGCTACTCTGTGCTCCAGCTCTGATACTCAAGCACTAAATTAGAACTTAAGATGTGTTTCTAAACTATGTCAGTTCACAGCAACAACTGCTACATTTTATACTCCCTCTAGTAGAAGAGTTGGATATAGGCAAATCCTGCATTTTAAACACTTCTGGAGTCATATGTGAGACTTAACCTATGGAAAATATCCCAAGTTAATGCTTTGCCCAATGTTTTCTGCAGGGTAATTCTTCTCTAACTAAACCCAGAATTCTTTCCTATCTTTTCATTTATTGTGCCATGCAACAGCTGCTTTTGTAGTGAAACAATACCTTGATACAACCAAGAAAAAACCAGGAGTGCTGGAGACATTTGCTTTATTTGTTTTAGCACTGCATTTTGTGAAACTCTCAGAAAAGTTACCTTTTTCATTCTGAGATTACATAAATTATTTCTGCAAACAACTCAGGCTTGATTTATCTGCTGTGATCTAGGCCTGCTTCAAGATGTTCAAAGTGTAAGACAGAGGAAGGCAACAAAGCTGTTTTGAAGTGTGATGGACTGTTCAGATGGTGGGGAATTACAAAATACAGTAACATGAAATAAAACCAGGACTTTGCTTAGTAGGGGAATGGACATCAGTGGGACCTGCCTTTAGCATTCCAAAGGATGCATACCTGTGAATAGCAGTGAGGAACTGGTGAACAAAGCTTCTAAGGAAAATAAGTGTTAGGTTAAAAATTTGCTACAGCTATTGGTGATTTATCAGAGTACAGGAAACCTGTTGAATTCCCTGTCTCAGACATCAGTGTTCAGTGACTGACTAGATGTTTCTGATGGCTGAGTTAATTTTAAGAGTGCTGATAGCTCTTTTTAGGCATGCTGAGATGATCATTCAGACAAATCAAGCCTCAATCTTCTCCAAGAGAGCAAATCAGGGGTCAAGAAGGAAATCCTCCTCCTGGACTTACAGTGAATTGCTGGCTCACAACAGCTCATTTCTGTGAAACTGCAAGCACTGCCCATTGCCTGGGACAGTCTTCTGGATTAGGTAAATAATCCACTTCATTAATTTTGTGATCTGTGATGCAGCAAATTGTATATTCCTAGGTTTTGCCTTCCTATTTGGTTTTAATAAAAGTAATATCACTGTGGTACACAGAATTACAGAAGTGTCCTTTTATATCATTGAGTTCAACTATTAATTCAACACTATCAATTTCATAACCAAACCAAACCATGTCCCTAAGTGCCACTTTTAGGTGTCTTTTCAATATCCAGGAATGGGGACTGCACCACTTCCCTGGGCAGCCTATTCCCCTGCCTGACAACCCTTCCCTGATATCCAATCTAAACCTCCTCTGGCACAGCTCGAGGCCATTTCCTCTCCTCCTAGCTCTGAGAAAAGATACCAACACCCACCTGGCTACAGCCTCCCCTCACAAAGAGCAATGAGGGCCCCAGGAGCCTCCTTTTCTTCTGACTATACACCCCCTGCCACCATGGCATTTTCTGAAAAATCCTCTTTGCCCAGGATTTTCTCCTGGGAAGCTGAGAAGCCTCAGGGAGGAAGGAAAACAATAATTATCTGATGGCTGCTCCTGTGTTTGCTGATTTGGAATGTGGCTTGGGCATTGTTTACCAACAGGTGAATGTTTGATTGGTTCCATGTGAATTGTTTTAATTTAATGGCCAATCATGGTCCAGCTGTGTTGAGGCTCTGAGGAGTCTCAAGTTTTTATTATTATTCATTCTTGTTAAGCCTTCTGATGGATCCTTTCTCTTTCTTTAGTATAGTTTTAGTATAGCATTCTAGAATAGAATAGAATAGAATAACAGCATAGCATATCATAATAAATCAGCCCTCTGGGAACATGGAGTCAGATTTTCATCTCTCACCTCGTCCTGGGGACCCTCACAAACACCACATCCCCATCTCCCTCAGCCTCGTGCTCCAGACCTGTCACCAGCTCTGCTGCCCTGCTCTGGGCACCTCCCAGCATCTCCATGTCCTGCTGACAGTGAGGGGTCCAAACCTATACACATTCACATCCTGCAACTGCAGCTCATGCCTAGGAGCACCTCACTGCCTTGTTCTTTCTCTTTTTCTCTCCATGGATGAAAATATTGTCCTAATATAGCACAAGTGATGTGAGGAACACAACTTCACATTGCTATTTACCAGCCTTAGCATAGGTTATACCTAGGTACTCTTCTTCAGCCAGATAAATGAGAAACTCCTTTCAGCACAACTAGGAAACCCAAGATTTTTATCTCTTTCCCAGACATGTTAACAGACTTCCAAAGGTTTATGGGGTTTAGATGAGATTATTTGTGAGAAATAACTCCCTTGGAAAACAAAAATACTGAATGATGATTTTATTTCGTTTGTGTGGGTGTTGTATTTAATTAATCTAAGTTCTCTAATCTGAATGCTTCATAAGAAGGAGGCTTCATGCATTTTAACCCAGAAACTGAACTACTTGCATTATCATTATATGCTTATGATTAAACCAGTCTCTAGGGCCTAAGAAATAAATTGAGTGCAAAGTGAAGAAAATTAGGAAATGAATTTGCACCAGTATTTCAATTGATCTGCATATTCTAACATGGAATTTAGGCTGAGCTCCTTGGGACTCTGATCATAGTGTCTAGTTATTGAAAATGGCTTTTTCACCACTAACCACCACAAATCTGCATGCCAGCACCTGACATGGCAAAGTTCCACTGTGTTAAACTTACCTTGGGAAAAACTCATCTTTCTTTGAAAAACAGAATTTGACTGTCTTTGGCTTCCAACCATTGGAACCTGTTTTGTCCTCAGGGTATAGGTTAGCCTGAAGCCAAAACAGGTTCCAGTGGTTGGAAGTGTTCCACTGTGGAAGCACTGAGATGCCTTGAGTCACCCTGCTGTTTCCTCTTAGCTAAACCAGAGTGATCTCCCTAAGTGTTGGAGCACCTTTTCCAGCCCCAGAACTTGTGTGGATTCTTTACTCTCCCTCATGTTTCTAAATCAGTTAGGAATGCAGACACCAGGCCTGGCCTTAGTGTCCTATCAGCATTCTCATCCCTGTGAAAGCACCTCCCAGCCTTTCCTCGAGCCTCTTTCTGCCTCTCTCACACTCATGTGTAAAAGCCTGAGCCTTTTTACAAAAGAAACTGCAGAACTAGCTCATTATGAGGCTGTTAGCACCAATGAGCCACTACCACCATTTGTGACAGCTACTTCTAAAAGAAAACCAAACAGATTTCTGTTCCTCTTTCCTAAATAGGTTACTTTGCATTTGACTCCACTGAAATAACCTTTTTTTCCCCACTCCCCATAACAGTGCTGTGCCTTAGGAGTTATTCATGGTGAACTCAGAAAATATAATACAAGTTTTGTACCCTACTGAGGTAGCTGACATTGGGATCAAAACGAAACCTGCACAGAGCTTCCTGGCTCTGTGCAAAGCAAGCGAGGATAAATCTGGTTCTGTTCTGCTAATAAACAGATTACTCACACTTCAACACAGAAACAGAGCTTTAAAACTTTCTGAAATGGCTGCTGGGCAAAAATTACCTGAGTAAATTGCCAGTAAAGCTTCATTCTCTTGGCTTTGGCATAATTGCATTCCATGAGCCTGGGCCTGCTGCTGACATCCACCAGGCATCTGTTGTCATCGTCGTCGATGGTGGGGCTCAGAACACCCACGTGGAGCTGCTGACTGCTCGTGTAATGAACATTCTGCAACAGGAAGCACAAACAGCATTTGTGGCCTCTACACAGAAGCAGCACTTTCACCCAAAAGCTAATGGCAAAGATAAATATGCTGAATAGGCTGACCCCATGGTGGCTTTGAAAGGATCTCCTTTCATGCAGGAAGCAAGACAACATTTTAAAAGTTGGTCTAAATTAACAATTAACTGCTTAAATATTGGTTAAGTATTTAAGAGGAAATATGCAAATACAACTGATTATTGTCTCATCATGTGACTTTTTCCTTCTGTTTCTGAGGGTCTTCAAAGAGGAAGATAGAGCCCCTGGGACTGGCTTGAATATGGCCATCAGCTCTGATTAGACTGTTTCATCTGAGGATAACACCTCACTGGAGAGGTAAAAAAAGAGAACAGCAGCACAGGAGTTCAGAGCATCTCCGTCTTTTATAGGACAGATACAAAGATACATTAAGGTTTTCTGCAAACAAATGCTAAAATCCACACTTGAAGCAGATACTATATAGAAAGAAAAAGTTGTTAGCAACTGGTGACAGATACAGGCATGAGAGAGAACAGAATGGCCACATTTCAAGGCATTTGTTCTCATTTTACATTTTCTAAGTCCATACACACAGATACAAGAGACAAGGAAAAGGGACAGACACTGGCTGCTCTGTATTTCTAGCAAAGAAGGGCCCTCAAAGGCCTCAGGGATTACACCTGGGACCAAAGACATGAGTTCATTATGTTATACAAATTCTTTCTACTCTGTTTGACTACAAAGATATGTGGAAGGTTTCTCTGGAAGAAAGGAAAGAAGGGGAAGGATGGAGGGGATATGTCCCCTTTCAGATTGGCAGGTTACGTGTAAGCCCAGGAAGGTAACACAGGATTATACCAGGACTGCCTGATTGCTAATCACAAATAGAATTTATTTTGCTACAATCAGACCTTTTTCTTGGAAGGACCATGAGAAAGATTAAAGGGAAACATCGTGCTCCAGGTTTTAAGTCTGTGGTAACTCAGTGGTGGCAGAGTCACAACAGACAAGAGTGGACAGAAGCACCAAATTAATGCCCCTGCCATTTACTGTAACTATTCTATTTGTCCGTAACAAAAGGGAAACTGGAAATTCTGCTGGGTGTATTTGGGAATCTTTTTGGTGCCCAGATTTTCCTGGTATTTGTTCATTGTTGGTGTTGTGAACTGTTTTATGTGTGAGTGTTCTCCTTTGTGAACACTCTGGTAAAATAAGAGAGAAAGCAGAAAAGCAGAACAAGCCAGGTCTGATGAAAGATTTCGGAGCTTCATGTAATAAATAAAATAAAATTTAAAAAAAATGGAATGCTGTAAGTAGTCAACTCAGGGATTGAATACAACCACAACAAATGGTGGTGTTCTGGGCAAGACTGTGTGCCCAGTTTACCCTCCTGTAGCACTGCCAGGGCAGATGTAACCTGCCAGAGCTGCACTCAAGTTAATTACGTTACCATTAATGGTTTAGACTAAGCCCAGGTTTTGCCCCCTTAATGAAGTTTCATTGTTTTCACCCCACAGAAACAGTAACAAGCTTGAGCTGGCTGAAGTGAGGTGAGTGGAAGTTTTAAGAGGTTGAACAGAGAAAAGCTCAATAGTTTAGTCATGCCCCACAGGAGGAGAGCAGGGTAATAAAGGAACTGGCAGAGGACATTTCCAGAATGGATGGTTATGACTGAAGTAAACTCTAAGAACTATAACAAGATCACTCTGCATCCACAACTCAGGTTATTAACATTCCTGCAAACAAAACTGATGCCTTAGAAAACTGTTAAACATGAAGAATGCACTTTCTAGACAGGCCCAGAGCAACTATTTTAGACATGTATATGATCTAGTTAGACTTTTTTTTTTTTGGAGAAACTGAGGTAGTGACCGAGCAAGGCTAAAAGGTCAAGATGATCTTACAAAGGGATTGTTAGGACACCCTACAGATGAACCTTTTCTTGCAGCTCGTTTACCTCTTACCTGAAATTACGACTAGAAAACATAAAGGGAAATTGTTGGTTATTTAAATTTTTAACTAACAGGAAGGGATATTCCATTTCAGCATGTTGTCACTACAGAAAACATGATGTAAGAACATAAAGGGGGGGTTGCATTGTTTTCTTAATTACACATATCAGTTGCTGGAAACAGATGAGCAGGCTTGGCTGTAACTCTGAGAAGTGCATTCTGTGGCCTGAGGTCTGCACAGAGAAGGCAGTGTGCCTGCAAACCCTCGTGGCTGAGCTGCTTTTATCAGATTACAAAATTAGAAGTACTCATTAAAGATGCCCCAGAGTTAAAAAAACAGTCAGTGTAAATTAATTACTACTGTGGATACAAACTAATTAGTTACCAGTATCTTTGAAATATATTTTTGGGAACAATTTATTGTAAAATCTTGTCATCCTTTGTCATTACCATTAATTGTTTACTGATAAAAGTAATGAGCCTGATGTTCTACAGACAAGTAGGAATAAGCTATTTGCATTTAATACCATAATCATTTTGAATCTGCATTTTTATTTTGGTATCTGGACAGGTGACTGCAGAAAGGACAGAGAGAGTGTCAGACACAAAGATCACTGAAATCAAGGCTCATATTTCTAGTTGCTATCAGTGGCTTTTCCATCACACCCTGGAAGTTTTTGGATTGTCGTGCACATTTGTTACTGGGTATCTGCCTCTGCAGAGCTAGAAACTATACCCACTGGATGGAATATGTTAATATTTATTTAGGTAATATCTCCGCTGAATTCAGTTAACCTTTATTAATAATGTCTGATCATCACACAATCCTGTCATACTTACTTTCAGGTAAACTTATTTATTTGTATGGAAGAACAGCCTTTTTTCATAACCAAGCTGACAGATTAATGTGAAACTCTAAGTAACCTACAAAAACACCCCCTCACAATCTAAAAGGCTTTTTAAAAGAAAAATAAAAGACTTTAACATAACTAGAGCTGCTCTTCAGTTTTAATATGTAAATTATCCCTTAAATCTAACTTTTGAAGTCATCATTAATTGCCTCACAGGCCTCATTTTACATTAATTGTGCCTTCATAGAACACTCTTATTGAAAACCTAATCCATGTAAGGATTCTTCACAAATTAAATGGTCATTACTTGTCTTCCTCTTTTAGCTAATTGCTTCATTATGTACTTTTTCAATTGTTTTGTTCTGCAGGGATTAATTTTGCATGTATCTTCATGAGCTGTGAAACTGTTAGAGTGTACTGTTAAACTATGCATGGTGTGCTGCTGCTTGGAACTGCAGGAACCACTCTCCACCTGTGTTACTTGGAGGTAACACATGGCAAGGGTCACTTAGGGCCCCATCCAGTTCTCTGCCAAGTGTGTCCATCTCATTGCCAGGCACAGTCAAGAACCCACACATCAATCACTGCGTTGCCAAGTTGATGTTAGCAACAGGAAGTAAAAGAAATCACTTTTTGTCTTAAAAAGCACAAAAGGAGACTGAAAAACAGGATTGCCACTGGTTTAGTATTCATGGAGCAATGTACTGTGCTGGCCATCTTTTATGGCTTTACCTTTCTCTCCTTACCACAGCTACACTTAGCCTGATCAGTCTTGTTCATCTTGCCTTGTGCCTAAAGCCTGATCATAGAATACAACATGCTGGGGTGGGAGGGACCCACAAGGATCATCAAAGTTCAATCACTGGCCCTGCACAGGACACCACAAGAGTCACACCACGTGTCTGAGAGCATGGCCCAAACACTTCCTCAACTCTGTCAGACTCGCTGTGGTGGCCACTTCCCTGGGGAGCCTGTTCCAGTGCCAGCCACCTCTGTTGTCACGGTTATATTTTATGAAAAATCCCTTCACCAGGATTTTCTCCTGAGAAGCTGAGAAGCCTCAGAAAAGAAATGCAAACAATAATTATCTGATTGCTTGGAATGGGGTCTGGAGGTTGCTTACCAACAAGTGCATCTTTGATTGCTGCCATGTGAATTGTTTTTAATTAATGACCAATCACAGCCAGCTGTGTCAAGACTCTAGTCAGTCATGGGTTTTTATTATTCATTCTTTGCTAGCCTTCTGATGTCTTTCTCTTTCTTTAGTATAGTTTTAATATATCATTTTCATATCATATAACATAACATCATAATATAATAAATCAACCTTCTAAAATATATAGAGTCAGATGAATGTCTCACCTCATCCTGGAAACCCTCACACCTGATGTCCCCAGACAGGGCAGGCTCTCCTGGCTGGGCCTCAGGACAGGCCTGGCCCTCCTGGCTGTGCCTCAGGACAGGCCTGGCTCTCCTGGCTGTGCCTCAGGACAGGCCTGGCTCTCCTGGCTGTGCCTGATGCCCTCAGGACAGGCCTGGCTCTCCTGGCTGGGCCTGATGCCCTCAGGACAGGCCTGGCCCTCCTGGCTGGGCCTCAGGACAGGCCTGGCCCTCCTGGCTGCAGGGCACTGCTGACCCACATTCAGTTTGCCATTGGCAGGAGCCCCAGGTCCCTTTCCACAGCACAGTAGCCCAAATTCTATCAGTACTATTAAAGACTGAGGCAAGAGCTCCTGAAGAATTCCCTGTTCAGCCAGGCTGGTCTTTTGCCTCACTGCCTTGCCTTACAACATAAGGTGCTGTCACACACATAAAGGTGTCTGGCCTTCACACCTGTGACCTGAACATGCTGCATCCATCCTGGTGAACCCATCTCAGTCATCTACTCACTTCTGCACTACCACAACAACCCCTTGCTCTCCCTCACTGGTCTTCCTCTAATCTTTGTTAGATTACTAAATCAGTCTTGCAATATTAAAATATCTCAAGGAAATTAAATTCTAGAGGAAAGCCACAAATATGGAATCTTCCCAGCTTAGGCCGTGAAGACTTGGAATATAAGAAGGTACAATGGCAATTACACTATGACTTGAAAGTGCAGGAGAGCATTAAACATGAGGCTAATAATGCACTAATTAACTTGCATCTCACCTGAGTCCATTGATGTGTAAGTGTATATTGAGTTAAACTGTTTTACTATTTCCCATACCGCTATAAATAACACTTTCCTCTCATAAAACATAAATATATCTGTATTACTTCCCAGTTGGTAATGTGCAACTACACATGCACAGTTGGTGAAAAAACACTTGTGAGAAATCTCCAAGTGCCTCCTCATCCTTCCTTGTAGGGTATAGTGATGTCCCATGTTAGCTGCTGCTGTAATACTTTTCTTTCCTGTGGGAGCAGCTAATAACATGTTCTCTCCCCAGAAACAGCAAAACCACAAAACTGATTCACTGGTAATGTATAATTACACATGCTGTAGCTGCAGATTACCTGCTGAGGCATTCATAAGAACAGAGGGAAAAACAATTATTCCAATGTAGGAGTGACTGAAACCAGAGCAAGCCAAAAAACTCAGTAGTGTCATGACTGGCAGAATTTGGAGGCATGGCAATTACTTGTTTTCTTCTCAATAGAGCCTTTCTTTTTTTAACCTGTTGGAATTACAATCCTGTAAAGAGAGAATTTTAGTCTGTGTCATCTTGGGATTCAAATTGTTGACACAGTGAGGTACTTTGCAAAACAAAATTAACCTCAGGAATAATCCTGTGCACACAGATAAGCCACTGCTGGTTACACAGGGTGCTAGGCAAGTGCTTATGCCACACTTGCACTGCTAAGGAATTCTTTTTGTCTTGGTGAAAGTGTGAGCTATGAAAAGCATTGGCTACATCTTGTAAGAAGCAACATTTGGTCAATCTTTACCATCTTTTTCTTTCAGGCTTCAATCTAGAAATAGTCTCCTCTTAATTCACAAAATGGATAAAAGCAAAATAAACTTCTCTCTATTTAAAGCTTTAACGAAAATTTAAAGAGAATCATTATATGAAAAAGCAGTATTTAAAAGTTATCTCAGAGTAACAACTAAGGATATTTCTATTTTTGGACTTCTCAGCCCTTTGCCTTTACACATCACCAACCTTGTACTGTTGGCAGCACTTGTGATCACGTACTGAGGATGTTTTCTGTAGAGCAAATCATTCCCTAGTGGCAAAGGATATTGGCCTTCTTACTGAAAACAAGCTAAAAACATGGCTTTAAGACTACAAGAAGTGATGATAGCTGCAAGTGCAAAAATGGGGAACATCTTGATTAATTTTCCTGAGGCATATTTGGGGAAGATCTCCATTGCTCAGTGGAGTGCAACGGAGGTAGGCCCAGCAGCAAGGACAGAAAGGGACACCAGGCACACATGGCACAGCCCACTACTCCCTCTCCATGCAAACAGTCCCACAACACAGCAGTTGGGTGAAAAATCCCTTCAATCTTCTTGGTTCCTTTCCTGACATTTCTACCTCTTGGTGTGAGAAATGAAACCCTGGAGATGAGAGCTCTTTTTTAGAGAAGTAATTGCTAGTTGATGTTAATGAAATGGATAGGGTCTTAATTTGAAGTGTTGGTCTGTTGTTAAACATCGAATGTCAGAGTTCTAGGACTTGCCTTGAGTTGCTGTTGTTCTATGTTACCATCTTACCCTGTATTTGTACCTCTCTCAGTCATACTCTGCATTTGTGCCCCTTTCCATCTCACCTTAGATTTGTATCCATTCCTGTCAGGAACCACTTCCCCTGCTCCCCTGCTCCCAGGCCTTGCACCCGGACTGAATTCAAATGAGAGGCTGTGGGAACTATATGAACCCTCTCAAAACAACAAACCAGCACATGAACTCTGACTTTAACCCCCCAGAACCACACTAAATCACCCACCCTTGACCAGAGCCGGATTCCGTCCTGCCACCATAACTTTAATAGTGCTCAGCTTGGGTGATACCCCTGGACTACAAGCCAACATCATCTTCCTAAGGATTCTCTTGAGGGTGGAAGCCCCAGCTCTGCTGAGAGACAAAGCTGCACGCACCCTCCTGCTGCACTCCTCCTCCTCCTCCTCCTCAGCACCGTGCTGTGGGAGCAGCGGCGCTGTGCGCAACCCCTCGGGTAATAAAGGCCTTTTTAAAGGAGTCTCCTGGCCATATTTATCACACTGGCATGCCAGCCCGTCAATCTGCCTAACAAAACAGTTTGTGAGGCAGCAGGGCAAATCACGAGCTGATTAGCATTAACATTAACCCTGTATCTGAAAGAAAATAAAAGTTTACTGAAGCAGAGGTGTTCAGAGGCAGCAGTGTGGGGCAGACCACTCTGCTGGCAGGGCCAAAGCACTGGTGAGCTGCTGCAGGAGCTAGAACAAGAGCATGGCAAGGAGAAGGAGAAAATGTAACCCAGTGTAGCCTATGTGCTGTGAAACTTCACTTGAGCTTGAACACTGTTGGTGCAGTTTAACATTATCCTCATCCTAAACCCAAAACACAGCACTGTACCAGCTTCTAGGAACAAAATTATCTCCACCCCAGCCATGGCCAGGACAGCTGTGCAAAGGCTTTCCTTAATAAAGTCAGACATCTATTTACATGCAATATAGTCACAGTTTCGTGTCATTTATGGCCTGTGTTAGGAACACTGACAGGTAAAATTGCTGGAAACTTCCAGGTAAAGAGGAAAAAGGGTGAAATGTTTCCCCATAAATATGGAGATTTGGGGCCAAGTGTAAGTACCTTCACTTGCCTGTGATTAACAAAAAGAACACTATCCCAAGGGCAATATTGTAAGAAAGATCTCAGGTGAGAAACAATCAGGATACACACACACTGTGGACTGGAAATGGCTGGAACATGTAAGCAGCCATCAGTTTCTAGGCACCAAATGGGAGAGACTCACTTAACTAAGAAGCAATGAAAAAAGCAATGAAAAATCACGATCCCAGAAGCATGTTGTGGAGAGGAGGTTAAAGAAAAGACAAGATAGGTAAGACCCAAAGACCCAGCCCGAAACTAACAAACAAATATTAACTTCTGGAATTCCAAAACAATAGATCAGAGAGAGCCATGACAGACTTCACATCTGCTTGCTTTGCCACAGAGGGACCCTCATGTATGGAAAATACCCCAAAGAACCCTAGGACTATTTTTTGCTCAAGTAACTAATTTCTCCATCTCTATTCATTAACTGCATTCCTCCAGTTCTCCACCATCAGAAACAGCATGAGATTCACAAAAGGTCTGCAGACAAACCACCCGACTAGCAAGAAATGAAGCAATTAATTTCACTACAGAAATATACTACACAAAAGTAGTGTGCCACACTCAGTCTAACTATAAATGCAATTTTCCTCCTGGGTCACCTGATGTAAAGTCCTGATATAGCATTTAGTTGGAACAAGACCCAATCCCTTAAAGAGCTTTTACCTTCTAATAAATTTTCCTCTTACCCACTTAAGAGGGCCATTATATCCTAGTGAACACGAATTCATCTGCAAGCACAAAGTCTTTGTGACACACAGAATTACTCTAAGTCAAAGCCTGGGCTGGCATTCCCAGGACTCTGATGATGACTTAGTCTGGGACCTGAGGCAGATCACGGAGTATTTGTTAGGGCATCCCTAAAAGTGGCACAAATAACTTCTTGTAACAGATATTCCAGAGCTTTATCAAGTATGTAGGCTGCTTTAAAAGACAAAAGAATTGCTACAGGGTTGCTTTTGATAGAAAATCTTCTTCTGACTTCAGTAGGAATTGGAAGAGGCCTTTAAGAAGCCTACTGCAAACCAGACATGAACCATGCAAAGCAGAACCTGGCTGAATGAATGCAACTGATGGCAGAGGATTTGTAGGGTCTTCCATGGCCACAAGAACTGCTTGTGCAGGCCCAAGCCAGAAGCTGAGCCCAAATGACACTGAGAAACACCAGCCTTACACTCACATTCTTTTAAGGCAGTTACCAACACAGTTCCTGCTTGGGCACATGGATGAAAATGTGATTCCAATCTGCCCTCCAAATGCAACCTGGTAATTTAAAAGCACACTTAAGTCCATTCAATTGGGAATGATTGAACAAAAAAGAAGCACCACTCATTCTAACTTGATTTTATAAATATGATGCTTCTTGACAGTAAATGAATCTTTCTAAACCCCAGTTAAAATGATTGAACTGCTCAAAGACGATTCTATTAAGTCCTGCATCAACCAGCCTGCCTTTTTTTGTCTTATGAGGCAAATAAACAGATTTACAAGAAAACATTTGGTTGAAAAGTAAAGAGTTTCTTCTAAGAATCAAATCCATTCATGTTTTGAACTCATCTGCCAGCTTCTAGCTCAAGGCAAAAGATTTCTATTAATATTTATTTAATAATACATGTTTAGTATTTTACAAATGCTGTTGCAAATCCATAGACAAGGGTAAAAATCTTAGAAGTTAAAACAGTATTCCAAATCAGAGACCAACAGAGCTGAGTAGCAGCTCTGAAGCAAATTCAGAATCAAGAGAACAATCCTCCAAAGTCCTGCTCTCTGTGGCTTGTAATGGTTTGCCAGCAATGGATCCTTCAAATACAGTTTCCAATAGTTGGTGATTTTCTTGCACTCCTATAACATAAATAACTAGATATTTGTGCAGATGATGAGGTGACAAACATAACTCCTGGGTGAGGATAGTGGGAAAAGTCTCCATTTGTCAGGGTCTAATTCCTCACAGAAGTTTTACATCCTCTGGAACAAAATCAGTGATAGATGGACATGGGACCATGTTCTACCCACTGTGTTTCAGATAAACAGGTAGCTCAAATGATTCTAACATGTGCTATTTCTGCAGTCAAAAATAAACTCTCCAGTTCTTCCTCTAGATGTTTGCTCTTACAAGCATTTGCATAAAATTTCCCTAGCAGGCCATTTTGGACAGACAGTGTCTGCTTGTCCATTATCCTGAATGAGAATGCTTTTCACACAGCAGAATACTAAAAAAATCTAGACACTTCTTTAAAAAAAAGGAAAACGACAATGAAAGAGGAGGTGCAGTGAGCCTACATAGTCACAGATTGGAGAGCAGCATTTTAAAAGGGAAACATTATTTATTGCACTAATACTGTAATTACAATGTCATTTTTGTAGAACAATGACTATTTTGATTAAGGCATTCATCCGCAGCCCCACAGCTGAAAGCACCACAAGTAATGTAGAGATGTTCCAGTGCCCAACCACCCCTGTGAGTGAAAAACCTTTTCCTGATATCCAACCTAAACCTTCTGTGACACAACTGGAGGCCATTCCCTTGGGTCCTGCCCCTGGCCACGCGAGTGAAGAGATCAGTGCCTGCACCTCCACCTCCCCTGGTGAGGATATTGAAGACCACACTGAGGTCTCCCCTCACTGAGTCTCACCCTTGGATGATCTCAGACACACTGAGGATTGTCAGAAGAGCATTAATAAACTGTTAAACAATCTGTAATTTATTACAGCTCTGGAATTTGTTTTCATACAGGCAGATCCAAGCCAGCATAAATTCAGATAAGGAAGCATGTATTATGTTACCTTGCACACTACACTCTGTTACAGATGAGAGTATTTTATGTAGGTCAGGCACTGCTTCTCTGGAGCCAGAGAAAAAGCCATAAGGAAATCAGAGCAGTGTCAGGCCTTATTTCAGTGATCCAGCATACTCCAAAATTTCAATTATGCAGAGATTGTGTCTCTCTGGCCTTGTCTACCAACATACCAACATCAACTCCTCCAAGGCTAAGTGCTGCAGCCCAGACAGGAGACATCTCATGATGCAAACCCAGAGACAACTCCTTGCACTCATGAGGAAACAATAATGTTTTGTCAGTTGGAAAAAGAACAGAAAAATCAAAGTGATGGTAATTTTCAACTCATTGCAACACTGAGCTGCAAAATAAGTTTTTGGGAGCAGAAGGCAGCTCTCTGGCCCTTACAGTGAGAAGAACAATGTTATTAAAAGAAGCAGCCTTGCATTTCTCTCTCCCTTTCCTTAAACAAGTGAAAGAGGGAGAGAGAAAGCTGAAAGAGGGTCTGTGCTTCACTCTGGCTGAAAAACCTCTTTATCTCTAACAGGCGGAAGAAAAAGAATTTCAAGAAGCCAGAAATAAAAATGAGTATTTTGTGTTCTATCTTGCTGTCTCAGGAGATAATTATCTATTCTTACAGTAAGTTCCCCTTTTTTTGCTATTTTACAACGGTATGCTGATATTCTGGCAGCTAAAAGGCTCAAAACACAATGTTACCTCTCCCTTACCTTTCCTAGCAGGGCTCAGAATTGATTTTTATAACACACCACCCCATTTTTCACTACCATTATCTACCTAGGAATTCCACTCTTATCAAAAACCTGAGAGATTCTCAAAGAGAACAGAAAGGTGTTAAACTGTGAAGAGATACAGAAAGAAGTACACAAATCACACACAATACTGCATTATAGTAAACAGGTGAAGAGTGTACAATGGAAAAAGAAAATATATGCACTCACAATATATTCACATTATGAATACCTTAATTCCCTTCTGTCTGGAAGGCAGCATAAATGCCCCTATATTCTACTTTGCTCCACAGTGATTTTGCTAATTTAAATAAACCAAGTAATCTAGAAAGGTTTTTCTCATCACACCTGTGAGAAACTGTTCTTACTGAGTCTGGGACCACAGGTAAGCAGGGAAATTTAGCTATCAACTCTGCAAAACTCTGTTGAAAGAACAATCCCAAATTCTACACATCTACCCTTGTCCCAGATTAAGTTCTGTAAAGAGAGCTATTGCTCTTTTTTCCCTCCTCTCTCCTCAAATAAATGTACATGTCTGCAGAGCTGTGGATCTCCTTTCCATGCCATCATCCATGGTTTGGACTGCTTTCCCCCTCTGCAATAAGAAGTAAGCTATATTTTAAATGTAAGCCACCAGTATGGGCTAATTGTTTGCCTTCCTTACCCTGATTCCAAGCTCCACATTCTCTCCTCCATATACTTCCATGCCTTCATCCAGCAATCCAATCTCTTGGAAGTATTCTCTGTCCACTATGAAGCATCCAAGCAGTGCAGGACTTCTGGAAGAATAAATCATCAGCAACCAAAATTAGCAGATAAATTATGAAGAATTTTATTTTTCAGGCACAGACTGTATTTATCATTGCTAGGTAAAATGATGCAGCAAAACAGATTCTTAAGAAAGTATTTCTCAAAGAGCTTTATTGAGCCTTGCCTTCTAACATTCCTAATTCTAAAGTGAAATGAGCACCATTGAAGGAAATTAGAGTCAAATTATTGGACATAAATATTCACCAGAGCAGTAAGGATTTCAGTGCTAGTAGTGTGAGATCCAGGTGCCCCAGTTTTGTTTCTGGGGCACCAGCCAGTGTAGCCTCTGTCCTTGCTAAGTCCTCAAGGCTCTTGCCTGTGACAATTGCAAATGATGTGCAGTTCTGTGTGTTTAGCCAGAAGCCAGGTTCAGCTAGAGCTAAAAACTTGTGTCTGTAAGCTTACCTAAAGAAAGAGATTATTTCTTGAATAGGACCATCCAGATACATTTTTTTAATACAGAATCAAGCAAAGCCTGCCTTTACCAGCATAACATTAGTCCATTACCCTGAGCCAAACCTAAACAAATCACATAGCTTTACTGGATCAGTAAACTCTACTTATGTCATGGTGGGAACCAACCAATTTTTGCTACACAGAGCAAATTTTAGTCAGGTAAGAGTTCAGCCACAGAGGGTACAATTTCACCTTATGAGTAGAGAAGGATACAGAGTCATTTAGCCTTTTCATTTTTCTCCTACCTTATAATCCACAATTGCAAGAAATAAATATGTGTTTTCAGATTATTATGCTGGCACTCTGGTAATGACAAGATATTAATTAGCAGTACAGGAGAAATCACCCTGCTTTTATGGAGAACACTCAAGCTACAGCTAGTGGACACATCTGCTTTCAAACAGATCATAGGCTGTCTTAATCACAAATTGTACAGTTCTACAGAAATCTATATATGCCTCCAAGTGCTATAGTACCCGTTTTATAACAATGAAAGACCATCTTTGATGTATTTATTAATGAAGAAAATAGCAGTTAACATCAATACAAAACTTATGCTTCATTTATGATAGGTACTTTTGCCTTTGTTGTTGTTTTTAAGTGTTTCTCAGTGCACCTGCTTCCCTTTGCTATAATTCTAAAAGAATAATGGAGGCAGATAGAAACCATCCATCAAGACACATGGCTTTGTTTGTTGGTGTGCTTGTTTTAATTATCCAACACACACATGCAGCATATTGCACTGAATTTAAAAATGTGCCAGGGAAAGAGCTAGGGAACAAACCTGAAATTCATAAAGTACATGCACTGCCCAGTCCTCATGTGGAACAGAGTTTGGGGGTAAAATGGAAAAGTCATTACTTTGTGTTTCACTACTTTTGATTTTAAAAATCATAATGGTTACTCTGTATAATTAATCACAGGATCATAGAATGGCTTGGGCTGGAAAGGACTTGAAAGATCATCTCATTCCAAACCCCAGCCATGAGCAGGTACATCTTCAAACAGATGAGGTTGCTCAGAGCCCCATTCAGCCTGGCTTTGAACACCTCCATGAATGGACATCCATAACCTCCCTGGCAACCTGTTCCAGTGCCTCACCACACTCACAGAGAGAATTTCATCTCAATACCTAACATAACCCTGCCTTCTGTCAGTTTAGAGCTGTTCCCTCTTGCCCTATCACTACCTACTTCTGTCCCTTACCAGTTTTCTTGGAATCACCATTTAGGTACTGGAAGGTGCTGTAAACCTCCCTGGAGCCTTTTCTTCTCCAGGCTGGACAACCCAAACTCTCTCAACCTGTCTTCACAGGAACATTTTTATAGTGTCAACAGAGTTCATTAACAGCAATAACTATTTCTAATGCTGTGGAAATTAACCCCTTTTCACGTTTGTCTTTGGCAAACCTGTTAATTTTTATCTCCTGCTTTCCAATTCTAGGTTCTGTTCATAGGTCAGTGCAGTTCAGAGGGTGTTAAACTGACAGAACCTGAGAAAAGTGCCTGCCTGCCAAGATAGCTGCTGGATGAAAAACAGCTGCCCGTGCTGTTTGAGGTTCTGCTTTCAGGAGGTAAGAACAGCATTCACACTTCCTTTCTGCAGGGAGCTGGAGCACAGGTACCAGTGCCCTCCTTGGAATGAATGTGTGTCTACAAGCAAGGCCTGTACTCTCAGCAGAGCTGCTCAGTGGGTTCAGAGGGTACTACTCCCCTCCCTGAGACAAAGGGATTGTTCTGTACCAGTCTGACAACACTCTGGACATGGGAACAAAGTGCAGACCCAGACTGTCCCAAAGCAAGGACCCAATGCAGCCTTTGCTCACAGTGTCACTGACCAGACATTAACTCCTGGGACACAGCACAGCTGTGCACCTATGTGACAACACTATAAAGAACACAGCTGTCAGGTCAGCTCTGCTTATGCAACGTAACTGCAAAGAAAATTCCATTTCTGGCCCGTAAGCACTAAATTAGCAGGTAAGACATTTGGAGAACGGAGTGCTGCTGAGCAGCCCTGCCTACCATTCCACTTGGGCAGGAAACCTGTTTAAAAAGATCTACTGAAAACAAAAGTTTCCTTTAAAAACATCTACTGAAAACAGGAGTTTTCTTGATGACTGTGTAGGCATCAAGGACATTTAAGTATTTGAAGTTTACAGTCAGTAAAACCTATCACACAGCTGAGCCCACTTGCCCCCTGTCACACCCAGGAGAGCTTTTAGACACTGTAATTTAGTTATTTATTACCTTATTGGAGCAGTTGTGTTCTCCAGTTTCCACCAGGACTTAGGAGGGTTCAGATACCTGCACCACAGCTCCCAGTCAAAGCCTTGTGCTGAGAGGGGATACTCCTCTATTTCAAAATTATCATACTTAATGTTATCGAATGATGGAGAAATTACTCTTTTCCTGTTTTCTTTTATCCTGGTGAGCACTGGTTCAGCCCTAAAAAAAAAGAAATACACTGTTAAGATTACACCAATGCAAGCATAGCACTGATGGAAATCATGGAGTAGTTTGGTTTGGAAGGAGCCCTTAAAGAGTATTTAGTCCACCACCAAATAAACAATATAGCAGCTAATGCTGTATTTTTCAGAAGGAGCAAAGTCTAAAGCTGTTACCCATTCAGAGCCCTTTCTGCCCCAAAATAATACACTGCAACATATTCTCTAAGAGGCTCTGTTGTTAACCTTGATTTGAGCTGGTGGATGGAAGAAATGAGTATCTGCATATCATAGAGCATTTATACCCTTGCTACCCAGTAATGACAACTTCAGGCTCGCAACACTATCAAGGACATCAGGAGCAGAGTTAATAATAGATCTATCCTAGAGACAGAAGCTCTTGCCATTTTACCTCACTTTTACTTAAGGAGCAAGGGAGATATTAAATCCAGACTGAACACGGTAAAACACATTATTTTAGTTATGTTTACTTTTGCAGAGTGGCCAAAATAACCAAAATAACGCTTCTTGGTTTACACTGTAGAATGTAAAAGAAACATAATATTTTTTAATGAAGATACATTCACCCTCATGGGCAAAGGGCTACATTACTGGAGGAGATTTTTAATGTGCAGTTCTCTAATATGATTTAACTACCTTGTAATTAGATCAGCAGATTACTCAAACCATAAAAATGTATCTAGATCATCTTACACAGCACAAACACATTTTTCCTGCTTGTTATTAAGTATATGAGATAAGTGAAACAATTATCCCTCACACATCAGGTTCACAAGCAGGGTTAACCCTCACCTCCCTGAAAGTGCTCAGCAGAGTATTTTTGCCAGCCTCGGAGACTGACAAGCATAAATGTATGTACACATGTACAGCATATACAGATATATATACAAGTACTTGAAAAATAATAGGCATATATATAAAACCACAAGCAGAAAGGAAAGTATTACCTCACACCTCACCCCGCGCCACAGCCAAAAGCAAAGGAGCCGCAAGGGGAAGCAGCACGGGCGGGCCGTAAACACCCCCTCAGAGACGTTCTCCTCTTAAAACACGAAACATACCTTTCCTGAGAAACAGGACGGAAGAAGCACCTGCCAGCCGCACGCGTTCCCAGCGAACAAAGACCCACCAAGCTGCCGGAGCCCGCCAGCACCTTCCGGCAGGCGTGAGGAACGGGGCCCCGGCCACACCCTCACAGTCGAGCAGCACTGAGCAAAGGAGCTAAAAAGCCTCTAAAAGGGACGGAACGCCGCCCGCTCACAGCTGCCGCCCACCCCCGCAGAAGTCCTCAAAAGAACGAGGAACAGCTGCGCCGCACAGCTCCCCACCCTGCTGAGGATTTCTGAGGGCGGGCACCCGTGAGGGGAGGGCTCTTCCCGCCCTCAGAGGCCTGAAAACGGGCGGGAAGCCGTGAGGGGGCAGCGTTTCCGCCCTCAGCCTCGCCTCCGGGTCGGCGAACAGATGGACACGGACCGGCGGAGACTTCCGGGTGTCTGCGCATGGCAAGTTAATTTTTTTTGCTATCTTTTTGTGCGTTTTTTTTCTGTGTGTTTGGATTTTTGTTTTGGTTTGTTTTTGAGTTTGGCCCCCAAAGCCTCCTCAGAGCCCTGCGGGGGGAGCCGGGTCCGTCCTGACGGACGTGAGGGTGAACCAACCCTTCCGTGGGGTGCCTCCCTCAGACCCCAAACCAAAATAAAACACCCTCAGAAAGCCTTGTTAAACACAACGAACAGAACGGCCTTTCAGGTGTTCTTAGAATATTTCAGGAGAATCTTTTCCAATATTTCTCAAATATAAGAACTGTTCCTCAAATGGTAGAAGGCCAATCAGCACAAAAAAGTGGTTTAAAACCAAGTTGGCATCACTAGATTCTCAGTCTAAGTAAGCTCTGAGAAAATATAAAGAGAGTGATAACAATGATTTGCATTGCTTGTGCAAAGTCTGCTAGAACAAGTGTGAATGGGTTTCTTTGTTGTAGAAAACTGTTGAAATGGAACAGAGAAATACCATGGCAGCATTGGTGTGGAACTTAAGAAAGAAATGGGTTGATTTATAGAATGTGTGCAGGTGTTTATTCTGTGGGGTGTTTCGTAAAGCAAGTTATATTTATAAAGCATGAATTTTATTTTAAAAACTTGAAGAAATGGGGAAAAGCAGAAACTGACAATCCGCTTTAAATCTAACGTAGCATCTCCAACACCAAATGCTATCTTATGCAATGTTTGCTTTCCTAAGTAATTTAACCAATACATTTTGACACGTGCTGTCTATTATCCATCTCCTGCACGTTTAATGACTGCTCTATAGTTAGAAGTCTGGAGGATTCTAGGAAATTTCTTCTACATGGTTTACGAATCATCTTACTTAAACCCCAATTGTCCCCATTTTCAGTCTGAACCTGCAGCAGTCTGTGGCAGTTTCATGGCAGAGTTGCTTTGTTGCAGTCTCACAGGCTCTCATCTTTAGTAAAAGACAAGGAATTGGTTTGCATGTCCCATTTTTCTCTGATGGTGTTGCAAGCAAATCCTTTTTACTTCAGTCTGGCTGCTTTTCACATATTTAAAAATGTGCTCTTGCTTTTGATTGCTTCTCAAACATCTCTGTTAGTGTTTTACCCATTATATTCTGCATTTGTGATTTTTCTCCATTCAGACCCAACTAACTTTACTTTTTAAAGGGGTAGTTTTATTCATGATGATTCCCAGCCAGATGTCATTTCCTGACCTAAGCATTCCCCAGCACCTCTTAGATTTCCCAGATATTAATGAAAGTACTATCTTGGTATATAAAACTGGCACTTGTTTCTAGCAGCTGAGGTATTAATGATAGATGGAGTAGGTTATTTTACCCCAAGGCGTTGCTCTAATTCCAAATAAATGTGTGCTTTTCTTTTTTGTGCTGTCTCTTCACTTTTGCCCTGAGCTCCTGGTCCAGGTTCAGGAGAATGAGCTGCAGTGCTTCACTGATAGATCGTTGTGTCTAACAGCAGATACAAGGAAGCTTTTAGTAACTCTAAAGCTTCCCTGTCGTTCAAGGCATCGTTTTCCTTGTATGTGTCCCAAACATGGGAAACACAGCTGGAAATACCAGTGTAGGAACATGGGAAGCTTCTGCCCAGCCGTTTAACCAGTTCAGTTTAGCTCTGTGCTGATGGAACTGTGAGATGTGTTTTCTTTGCATTCCTAATGAGCACAGAACAGAGGGGAAGGCTGCTAGTTTAAAGCAAAAAGCTTATTTTTAAAAGTCTGTGGTAATTCCTCACTCTTAAAGAAGTTTACTGTGGTCTATGAGTGTGTGTGGAAAGAAGGTTTGGGTTGTTTGGGTTGTTTGTTTGTTTGTTTTTCTTTGCTTGCATGTTGCTGACCTAACATTCTACATAATTCCAGTGTGTTTTCAAAAGTTCTTGCTAGATTTGAAAAGTTTCCAGAGAAGAAATTGTCTGGTCTAGAGTATGAGTTTCATCTAACTGTAGAGGAAAGATCTTATGAAATTTGTAATACTCTCTCAGGTTCTGAAAAACCTTTAGATCAATTTTATACTGATAACTGGGTTTAATACTCTGCTTTTCATTCACAAAAAACAAAAACTTGGGTTAAAATTAATGTGTTGCAAAGTAGGTCTACCTCGGTTTATTGGTTCTGTCAAAAACCTTACTGTGTACTAACAGATATGTAATGTCCTTTTGAAACCCTGTCCATGAATTCCATGTTGGAATCCCCTAGTTCAGGAAAGCCTTTTTGGAGAGTCTTGGTGAGACAATTTTGTGTGAAAGCTTAACGTGTAACCATTTCATCCCTCCAGTGTTACCTGTGCAGATTGGCAGTGGCATTGCACTCTAGGTCTGCTGAATCCATTTCCTGTGCACAGAAACCACAACAGTCACTTGTAGGTGGAGTAGGTCAGGAGTGTGGACATGGGAAGTGCAGGGGGTGGTGCCAAAAGGAGGAGAAGAAGAGAAATGAGGAATGTAAGGAACAGCTCTCTGGCTTTAGCTGTGGGTGTCCCTGAAGGCTGCTCGAGCAGTGCAGCCACACGTGAGGGAAAGGCTTTCCCTGCAGCCACAGCACCCAGGCCATCATCACACAGGAAACTTCCAAGCACTGCTGAACTTGGTTGTGTCAATGCCAAACTGCTGGATCGATTGATGGGCCAGAAGTGGCAGCTTGGGGAAATATTTGGCCATCCTCTAAAGGAGAAAAGTGAGGGCATAAAACTGGCGGTGAGAGGGTGATTGTCTGTTCATTAGAGACTGTGTGATGTAAGAGGTTTAAAAATGGCTTGTTCCTGAGTCAGTGGAGCTTCTCTGAGGCAATCTTCTCACGCATGTTCTCTGGTGCTTTTTGGTATAAATGCCATTATTCTCCAATGCAGCATTCAGTTGGGCTGCAGGTTTTAGTATTGCTTAGGTAATCAGAGCTTTGAGAATGTATTTCTGGACTGGAGTAGATCTGCTGGTGTTGACATCTTTGAAAAGGTTGGCTGCTTGAAATTCAGTTTTGCCTGGGTGATCCTGCCATTTTCTAGGGAAAAGGAAAGTGTGATATTAGCCATTTTTAACATTTTGTTACAGAGTATTTATTATGAAATTGTGACCGTGTTCACAGGGGTTCTTGGATGAGGGAAAAGACGAGGATCTGACTCCATGTTTCAGAAGGCTTGATTTATTGTTTTATGATATATATTACATTAAAACTGTACTTAAAGAATAGAAGACAAGGTTTCATCAGAAGGCTGGCTAAGAATAGAAAGGAATGATAACAAAGGCTTCTGTCTTGGACAGAGAGTCTGAGCCAGCTGACTGTGATTGGCCATTAATTAGAAACAACCACATGAGACCACCCACAGATTTACCTGTTGCATTCCACAGCAGCAGAGAATCATTGTTTACATTTTGCTCCTGAGGCCTCTCAGCTTCTCAGGAGGAAAAATCCTAAAGAAAGGGCTTTCCATAAAAGATGACACCTTGAGTATTCTGTATTTCAACCAATTATTACTTGGGATGCATTTTGCTTTTGAATTCACGGGATGATGTTTAATTTAATATTCAGTCAGAAGTACTCGGTGCTGTTTACCATGACAACCAAAAACAATGAATAATATATTTATGTCATCCATTAATAACCATCCAGCCATTTAAAAGTTTCATCCTAATGCATTCTGGAAATCTGCAAATTAATTATGGAAAACCCTGAATGACTATAAAATTGAAATGCTGAAGAATTTAAATGATGCAATTAAATGCTATTGCATGTAACTCAAAGTTATTTTCTTCTAATACTTACTCATCAGTCTTAATTTCAATACCAGCGTTTAGCAACAGAATCAGCTCTTATATCATCTCGAAACATTGGAATTTCAAGTCAAGATTGTGTTCTTTTTCCTTTGGTTGCATTATTTCCAGGCACAAATTGAAAGCCTTTATTTAAACAAAAGTGGTCTTTTTAAAGACAGATTACAATGCTCATCAAATTAAGGAGGTTGAGGTCAGAGGTGTCAATTCTTGTTGTTTAAAAAACCCCAATGAACCCAGTCATGGGAACTGGTCTCCAATCACAGCTACCTAAAAATCCTGATTAAACTCTGTGGTGCTGGCAAATCCATACATAGCTAGTACTAATAAGTAAGATTTGCTGACCAGGCTGCCTGAGAAGTTCATATGTACATAAATATCTTTATCCTTATCACAGTTAATGACCTGACAATAGCCATTGAAGAATAGTTTGTCCCAAAACTAACTTAGACTGTAAAATCCTGAATGAACAAGAGGTCATGCAAACTGTATCCCAGTTAAAAACCAGCACAGTGGTGCAGAAAATCAAAGCTGTTGGGTGTGTACATTGGGTGTGCAGTGAAATCTTCAGGCAGGTCAATTGCTTTGAAAATGAAAAAAAATTGTGATTTTAGGGAAGGGCCAATTTTAACAGCAAGAGAGAGAGGGTATAGGATCCCAAGGAAAAATAGCTTGAAGCATCAGGAAATCTTTTATTTGCTTATTTCTGTTTGTTTCACTGATATCAATGCTTTTGTATAAGCTCAATCATTTTGACCAAGGCCAAATGACTGTGCTTAGGTAGTTCTGTTTTAGGTACTATAAAATCTGAGAAATAAAACACTCTGCAGGAATGTATTTTTTATCAGAAGTTCCACTTTGTGTATCCCTTTAAATCAGCAATTAAGGGGAGTGAGACAGTTTAAAATCTCTTCATAGTCTGGACTGGAAGGCAGCCCAGGAACCTGAACAATGTCACCTCACTGAGTCACCCTCACTGCTGACAAATCAGCCTGGAAATCCAGGTTCTGAGCCAAAACAAGGAGAACAGAAAATAAAAGCCCAGGTGAAGACAAACAGTAGAGTAGGCAGGGCTGAAATGTTTTTTACTAGGCAATCTTGAAAATAATTTTGTTTAAATAATCTGATTTAAACTCTAGAGAGAATGTTTTCTTGAGGGTAAATTCATTGAAACAAACATTTTGAAAAACAAGTCATGAAGGGTATCCATCTTATAGAAAACAGATTTGTTTTTTTCTGTATTGTTTTCCTTCTCTTTTCATGAACAACAGTAAAATACATGTATTACATGTAAATGATCAGATTTGGCCGTTTCAAGCCAAATTTAATCCAACTAAATATGTGGGGAAAAAAGTAATAACAAAGTGAAGCAGGTTTTTAAAATTATGTGGTTTTCATCAAATAATGCTTATTTTGACATTCCATTATCTGGTCGCGTATTTTGGGACAAAAACCATTAATTATTTCTCATATATCCTTAAATAAAACCAGCCCAAGTCTCTCAGTACAAACACTCCTGCTTTAAATTCTGAGACCCTGAGTGTTTCATGCAGTTTTGCAGTAATACAGGTTTTTTGGAATATCTGATTATGTCCTTACATTGTTTTATATGTATCAGAGGAAATCTAACATTTGATCAAGGTGCTGACTGTGATTTTTTCATTTGATAGCTGTCATAAAATTTCTGTATGACATTATTTGGCCTGGGGTTTTCATTGATTAGTTTTGATTAGATTTTGGGGGTTCCTTTTGTTTTTTAAATTTAGTAAAAAAAATCTGCTTTTATTCTAATTCTCCTATCATTTTGAGAGCAGAGCAGTGAGTCGGGCAGTACTCCAAGCTTACAGAGCTGTGTTGTTGCTGATAACAAGGGGAGGTTTTCTCTTTCTCTTTCAGTGCACGAGAGGGGAGTGCTGGAACCCTTGGCAGGAGGAAGCCCTTCCCTGACACACGGACGTTGGCCGAGCGCTGTGGAACAGCCCCGGGCTCTGCTGGAAAGGTAATCCACGTCTGGGCTCAGTCCCAGCAGAGCTGTGCAACCCCATCAGGAGCACGGGGATCAATATTCACCTTCCTTCCCTGATCCCCCACCACCGAGGCTTTCTGCATGCAGGGCCTTAGCCTTTGCACCAGTGTATGGATCTGTCCATGTAGGATCTAGCTTGCCTCAGGGGCACTACGAATACAACATTGCACAAGTCCTGCCGTATCAATATTCATTTGTTTTTATTGATTAGTTGGCACTTGTAAATTCTGGGTACTGAATTAATGGGTGCTGAATAACTACTTTGATTAATGAAGCTAAAATTGGCTTTAGCATCCTACACTAACTACAGACATTTTTTTCTATTACAAAGCTAATTATTTCTTTTTTTATGATCTGCAGCTAATTTACTTATTTGCTGATCCTTGGCACCTCACTGGAAGCCACAGAGTAATGAAAGAGAAGCTATTTATAAAGGTTCCTAATTTACAGTATTACACAAGAGCATCCTTACTCTAACTCCATATTTAAACATTAGAATTAATAAGTGAATTTCACCAAATGACTGCATTTCAGAGGGTAAAATTTTAGAAGATTAATTTGAGGTGCTGCCTCTTTTACCACTGTTTTGGCACATTTTGTATGTGTCTTATTCATGCATGTAGTTATTAGTGGAGACACAGCATAAGGTAGGTGAACACATTCTTGAATGTGTGCTCTGACACACAGTCCACGTGTCATGGTGGTGTTGTCTTTGCTATTTCCTTTTTGCACAGAAGTTCTTTGTCTGATTTTTATTGAACCATATCTTTTGGAAAAGATATATTTTCCTTTCGTCCTTGGTAAGTATAATGGGGCCCATTTTTTCTTTTTTTGGAGCCTTCTCTACACAATAAAAACCCCAGTGGAGGCGGACAGTGCTCATCCTCCATAGCTGGTCTGGGGCCTAAGCAGCAACATTATGAGAGTCACTAGCAATGTGTGTAAGAAACAACTCACCACAAGGGAAAATGAGACACAGGCACAGAAATCCCAGATCTGTTTAGCAAGCTACTTTTTTAGAGCTGCTTGGAGAATGTGACACGCAGTGGTGACGTCCTTGTGTCAGGTAATGCAGGTGACCAGCGCAGACACAGCAGGAGATGAGGACTCCAGACTGTCAAGCACTCGCACTGTGGGGGTATAAAAACCCAGGGGTTCCTTTGTTTGGGGCTCCTCATTGCAGGCACCAGACTGGAGCTGCTCTTTTTCTTATTGCACCATGAATAAAGTATTTTAAGGGTCGTGATGTCTGAGGCTCTCCTGTGGGGATCCCGGGATGGAGCCGGTGAAGAGACCTGGTCTGGCTGTGAGTGTGGAGGGCACAGGTGAGAAGGGGCCTCAGTCCCAGTGCAGGAGTGACTCCAGGATGTCCAGACAGGCATGGTGCCTTAGCAACTGCAGTTCACACCTCTCAAGGTTTTCATTAACTTTCATGGGAGAAGTAGCCCAGGTAAGGGCTAACAATCTATGGATGAGGGCTCTGTTAGTTAAGTGAAAAGGGAGATGTGCTGTGCAAAACTTCTTTGTTTATTGCTTTTGCTGACTGGCTGGAAGTGGGGTCACAGTAAGCTCGGAGGGCTTGATATAAATGAAATAATTTAACCAGAAAATACATTGTAGGGAGATAGAATATAAGAAAATAAAGGTAGTATAGAAAGTAATCTTAGCCCTTAAGGAGTTGCAGCTGAGCCAATTATTAGAGATTGGCAACAGGCCTGACTTTACCAGGCCAGAGCTGTAGCCAATAATAAGAAGAGTGTTATAAAAGAGTGGATTGGTTGGTTGAGGGGAACTGTAGTCAGTTGGCTGCTGTGAGAAGAAGGAAGAGTCAGTGCTTAGAGGAGCTGCCTACGAGAAACATCAAGGAGGTACAAAACTTTAGCAATACGGAACTTTTGTAATATAATGACGACAAAGCATCTTAAGGAAGGTGACTCTGCAAAATGCCATCCTTAACCAATCTCACATTTGTGCCTTTAATAGTTGTTATTAAAGTGTGATTTTACGTAAATGAAGATGTATATGGTTTCCGGATTGATGGAACTCAAGCATGGGATTACTGTAATTTTGCACAAAAATGCACCAAGGTATTCTCAGCCAGCATCAGAATTAATGAATGAAAGCAAATAATTTCAGTTCTTGGGGCCATCACAACTTCAGTGATATTGGGAAATCTCCCAGTGGCACAGGGCCATGAGATGGTGGCAGCATTCCCTTAGTGCTGCTGGCACCACGAGGGGTGGCTGCACAGCCGTGTGTCCTTTGTGCTGGCTCACTGATTGCTGTGGCTGGGGGTGCCTTGACATGAGCAAGAGCAACAGTCTCTTTTAGGAAGTTCAGGAGCCGTAGGTTATCAAATATGGTTTATATTGGCTAATTTAACTGTTGAATAAAATGTAGGTGATATCTGCAATTCCTGTGCCAGGAAGCGGGTGTAGAAGTGCAAAAACGCTTGGATTTTAGCGTATGGCGTTATACATCCCAGTACAGTGTGTGTAGGAAGGTGGATGCCAGTTCACACACATTTTCAAAAGCAGGGATGACTAACTGTCAGGCTGGAGAGCAGAAGTCAAAGTTTGCTTCTGTAATGGGCTGTGCAGAGTAGCAATATTTTTGTTCAGGTCTCTAGTAACCTGTGCATTAGGAATAAAAATTACAACTTAGCTGTTTAGGAGTCAACGAAGAACAACTGCTGTCCTGTTTCTCTGTGAGCAAGGGCTGAGCTGGTGAGTAATGACATCTGGATCAATGCTGATTTTTATTTGCTATTTCCTGATGCTAAGCATGAGTCTCCTTCACTTTCACTGCTTGAAGTACGTATGCCTTCACTGCTCTGTTTTTCATGATTTCTGCCTTCCCACTGAAGCTTGATCCTTTTAACAAGACCTGTATGGGGTAGTTTGCAGTAAAAAGTATGGATTGTTTTTGGGAATCTACTTGTTTCTGACTTGCACCTATTGCACTGAGCCATGTTTGTAAATGTGAAGCTGAAACATTAGCAATATTGCAATACTGTACATTTTTACTTGTTATTCAGAAGTACTATTAATAGTGTCCTGTTTATGGATGACTAAGCAAAAAAATTGAAATGCAAGTGAAAAAAAATTTGGCTAAGAAAGAACAAAGTCTTGCCCACATATGCTTTAAAATAACAGTGTTCTGAGTGGTGGCCCCAGGCAAATAGTTCGACGTGGAGTGATGGGAGCAGACTACTGGAAGTAATTATAAAAAATTGATGAGTTGATAACATAATGCTATAAAGCACCAGCTTCATCTGTAGCTTTTTAGAGTACAGGAAACTTTGACCCAAAAAGGTTTAGAATGGCTGGAAGGCATTTGATTGAAAAAAGGGGAACTATAAAGCTTAAAATAAGAGGCAGATTCAAGTGCTGGTAAAGTTATCATTTTAACTGAGCTGACTTTTAGTAGACTGAATTCCTGTAAACCATCTAGTGCATAAAAATAAAGCAAAATGGTAACTGAAACTATATTTTGTAGCACAACATCTTTTATTTCAGTATAAGTAAAGGACAGTTTGAACAGTAGAAGTGGAGTTTTTAGAGGAAGGGTTTTGCTTTAATGCAAGTTTGGAGACTAGAATGTCAGTGGTGAACATTTTGAGAAAAGCGAACATCTTTGATTTGAAGCTATCAGGATTTTTTGTTCCTCCTTGTAGAGAAGAAAATAACCAGAATCAGTCACTAAGGTTCCTTTGAAGTGCTCTAGCAAGTTATGAACTGCACATGTTGGTAACTGTCTGCGTAGCAAAAGTGCTTTCCTTTTAGGAAGTGGGTGAGAGAAATAATTTGAAATTTTCATTTGCAAGATGATGTTCATGGTAGAAATGGCTATAAGTTGTCCTGATCTTTCTAAAAAATATTTCTTTGACAGACCTTGTCCAGATCAGGAAAAAGAGTCACTAACAATCTCAATTCACAAAAATATGTTTAAAAGACCATTAGTACTTTAAACCAAGTTTAGAGGTATTCACTTTCAACCTACCGTTGCTCTTGTTCCTTTTTGCAATAATAATAACTTCAATAATAATAATTTCTGTTCCATATTCCTGTTTATTGCTGTATATATGGTATATATATATATACCATAGCTATGCTTCTTTATTTATTGCTGTAACAAACACCCGGGAAAATTGTGCAGTACCTTATTCTAAATGATATAGTAACCTGGCCAAAAAAAGAAATTAATTCACACTGTGCGTACAGTCTGAGTGAAAAGAGCACAGCTCTCGTTTTGGTAGGTAATGCAGATTGGTACAAGGTTAAGAAACAGGTTACCTTTACAACCTTACAATTTTTGTGAAAGTGTTAGCACTTAAAAAAATTTTTTCTGCTTGGTTTTTTAAGATGTAGTGAGACTGCAGGAGTTGGAGGCATGCCAACTTGTCTTGTGCAGGAACAGGTGAAAATGATTTTAAAAGCAATATTTGTGTTTTACTTCATTAGCTTTCTCTTACTTACTGGTATTCAGACTTGGCTCCTACTCATGCTTACCTGCACACCACCACCAAAAATCCCCCACACATTCCCTAGCCCTGTGAGCTCCCAGGAAAGCGCTGCAGGAATTCATCAATGGAATGAACAGCTGTCTGAAGGCTGCCCACACCTGCACAGGGAACTGGGGTTTAGCTCTTATCCCACCATGCTTACTGTCTCCTGCTTGGCACAGATCCTTGCCTTTGTTCTGGCTGTCAGAGCTGCAGGAGGAACGTTGGTTCCAGAGGGAAGTTTGTGCTTCCTGGGTTCTTTGCACCAGGCAGAGAATTCTGTCATTGCTGGGAGCTTGGCCATCAGCAGAGCAGAGGGACTGATCGGCTGGGGTCAGCGTGATCCAGGGACAGGGATACCAGCAGTCAAAATAGAATCCCAGATGTGTTGTTTGGTAATGTGGGAATCCCAGCAATGAACATCTGAAAGGTGCTTTTCAGAGAAGGATTCTCTTTTACCAGAGTTTCCATTCAGAGGTTTATAAGGCCTGGTGCTTGTTTTGGAATTTGCTAATCTTCGATTTTCTCTGGCAATTAAAATGTGCACAGTCAGTGATGGAAGTAGAACAATTAAGGTTGTGTAAAGACCTGGCCTACTCAGATTTTTCTTGGAGAGAAAAGAGGTGTGGGAGGGGAATTAGCTAAAGAAGGCAGTACTTCTGTCACCTACAGCCTACATGAAAACTCTTGCTTATTTAAAGAAATAAGCTGTCACTGTAACTTTGGTGGATGGGGCCCAAAAGGAGGATGAAATTCAGGCACTTTTTCATACACTTGTGGCATAATGAGTGGCTGTACTTCTGGCAGGGTATCACAGTACATGAAGTAAGTTCAGGTTACCTGTAATCTTGATATCACAAATGATCTAGTATGGGTCATAAATCCTGTAAATTTGAGGTTGCCTAAAATAGAGAGCAAAATGATCAGTCATTCTCATGAGCTGACCTAGCCTGGGTAATCACAAGGAAGAGTTGTGACAGGAACTAAAGGAAAATGCGGTTCATTGAATCTTTTATAAATTGATAAACTCTTGCAGCTTTAAAGGAATGACCCTTTCAAAGCAAAATAATGAAATCCATCTCTTGTCAGTTTGGGGAGATTTATAATTGTAAGCTGATGAATTTTAGCAATGCTGTCAGTCTGCTTTTCAGATCAATGCCAATGAAATATTTTGTTTACAATTTAGCCTCCAGCTCCCCTGAAATTTGTGAGTTTTAATACCAGAAGTAGTTATGTCTAACTCTATCGATCCACTGGTAAATTAAATGGTAAACAAAAGCAACCTTATTATTTTGTCAAAATGCTCTCAATAGGAAGCAAAACTCTTTATTAAAACAGGATATGTTACACTGAAATGAAAAGGAAGTTTCATTTCAAGAACCATCTTCTAAAAAACAGAGCAAGACCTTCACACAGCTAGATTTATTTGATGGGAATAGTACAAAGGTAATAAAACTGAAATTGTATATTGAATTTCTTTTCCCTGGAATAAAGACCAAGGACCTAAAAAAAGATCTAAGACCTACCTAAAATGCACATATGATAAATTTGCTCCAGCAATGTATTTTCTTTTTTTTCCTTCAAGTAGCTAATGAATAACTTTTCTTTTTGAAATTTTAGGGCTTATGTATTTCTATTTCATGTCGAATCCCCTACTGATCTCTGAAATATGTTGTGCAAACATACATTGTATGTAGGTTATATATTCACAGTGACATTACTGTGGTACAGGAGCACAATGAACGCAATCTTTAGGGGGGCATTTCCAGTGCTGAGTAAGTTAATATTTCAGCCACGTTCCAGCCCATGGAATCATTTACTTTTGAAAAGAGCTTTAAGATTATCAGTTTAAAGTTATCAAGTGTGCTGACCCTGCACTGCCAAGCCCACCACTAAACCATTTCCCCAAGTGCCACATCTAGGTGGCTTTTGAGTAATTCAGTAGGAGAGTAACTCCTAGCTAAGGACAGCCACATAAATGTTTTTTCTTATGTGGCATGATAATTCCATAAAAGAACCAAGTTAACAAAATAACAATATATTTTTAAAAAATCCAAACCTGCATGTAATGCTAAACCATGATTTTAAGTTTTTTTCTTGATCACACCAATCTGAAGTGCTTGCATCACTACCGGCCTCTTAACAAATTTCTAGAGATTGAGATTTGTGCAGCTTACAAATGCCTGTGGTTCTATAGTTTATCCATCTCTAAATACCTCCTTGAGATGGTATTGGCTATTTAGGCTTGAGGCAACATGAAAAAATTGCTATTTTTATGATTAAAATCTACCTGCTACAAATAGGACATGAGAATTCCTTTGCAAGGCATTCATCTGCCTTTGGGATGCTCCCATCTGTCTCTGGGAGCAATATTATTCTCCAATAAGTAAAAGAACCCTAACAAAATTAACTTGTTTATAAATCCTACATTTTAGACTCTTTTAACCTTTGACATGATGGTTTTCAAAGCAGTTTTTTTTTTAATGTTTCCTCAAGTGCTTTGCTGTGCTGAAGCCCTGGCTGGAAGTGAGGCTACATGTCCATGCAGGATTAGATGGGCTCTGACTGAGGAGCTTTTCCCCGCTGCTCCAGGTGTTAGTGCAGGTTTTGTGCTGCCCCAGTGGCAAAGCCTTGTCTCCCCAGCCTGGGAGAAGTGTCAGTGCTCTAGGAATTTTCAACCATTCCATCACCTGGAAATACAGGATGAGAATGCTATGGTAATATTATTTAAATTGAAGCTATTCAGCATTTCAGCATTCTGGGAGCAGAATTTGAAATGTCTCTTTGAGGAGACATTTCTGAAGTAAGCCATACACCTTGTGGTGATCTGGTGGAAAATCTGTGTACGTTGGGTAAGTTGCAAAGGCTCTCAGGCGAAATAGTGTCTGCATGGTAGCACTTACTGGTAATATTCTCCTTATGCCAATACTCATTCAGAGAGCAGGGTTCCATTGATCCAGAGGAATGGCAAATTAAGTTTCCCAATCTACTGTACAGGCGTGTGTGGGATGTAATCTGTAATAGCAGTGTGTAATAATTGCAGGAGTCTCTCCTGCAATCTTTCCCTTAGAGGCTTTGTGAATGTTATCTTTATATTTATCAACTACTTGTACTAATTAATAGCAAAAGCTAAGCATAATATGATTCAAAACAAGCAAACAATTTGTTTGCCCTGTAAATATGACATATTACAGAAACATTTATGCAAAGACCTCAAATTTCAGGAGTAGGTATAGCTTAGTGTGTTCTTTGCTTTTGCTTTTCAGTGTGATTTCCTGTTGACACTGGTAAACTCTGTTCTGTTCAGCATGGGGACAAGAACATGACATGGCAACTTGCAACTCTACCCAGCCCTATGACAGGATGATATGGAAATTTTTTCTTGCTGTTTCCACCGATCTTATTGATCTGAAAAATAAAGCCAATGGAAGGAACAGGATTACTGTTTCACAGCAAACTTAGATTTCTACTCCTTTCAATTTTGGTCTAGATCTGCTCAAAGTTGCCATTTCAATTTTCCCTATTGACTGAGAGCAGGTAGAGTTCTGTTTCCAAACCACCAAAACACAAAAACACATAATGAAGCAGCCCCTGCTGTTTCGTTGCCATTCTTGTCAGAGCTACCGCTGCTATTAGCAGAGAAGCTGACAAGAGCACCAGTGCCACTGAGCAGGTGGGTTGTCCCCAGAATGTATAATTCTGGGCAGTTTATCCCAAAATGACCGCAGTCTAATCCACACTCTTTTATTTGAAGCCACCATCTCGAAGGTCTATGAACTTTTCACTTCCTTTTTGGAGGAAGGGAACTGTGCTTTGAGAAACACCAGCATTCAGATGGATTGGCTGGATAGAATATATTGTATGGCTGGATAGAATATATTATACTGTCCCCTTGTCACAGAGCTCAAATTTCTGCCATTACCAAGTGTTAATGCCCCTCAGAGTTTCAGCAAGGTCTTTTACAGCTCTTCCTGACATGGGCAGATGTTATTAGTGTCACTGATGGAATGAATTGCCTCTGCCTAGGGCTGCCATGGCCTCTGAAGTCTGAGATAGAAATTTTCTGTCATCATAATGTAAAATATACAAGCACTGCTGAGAGAATCTGGAGATTTTTGTATCAGAACATGCAAATTTTCATTTATTTTCACCCTCTGCAGTGAACCCTTTGTCTCCAGCGAGAGAAAGGGCAAAGGTGTTACAGAGTGGCACCTGCAAATAGCCAGCAGCCTGTTGCTGTCATTTGCTCTTAGCCGTGCTCCAGCTCTGCCTGAGCCTACAGAGGACACCTCACCTGGCTGTGTTTTTCTCCTGGGCTGCCTGTGCCTGATGAGCCATTCCCTGTAGGACAGATCATGGACACTCCTTAGTAACTCTGATAAACTGTGGAGAGCAGCTGAAAGGAGCCTTTGCAAGGGGATGCTGGGATAGCAATAATGGCACAAACACAGCTGCACTGGGGGAACACCCAGAGTAAATATTCTGGAAGTTACTGGGGTGAGACAGTCCCATTTCACCGGTGACCCTGTGAGGCTGAGCTAAGGTTTACTTGGCTTTCTTCATTCACTGTAAATGTTCGTCCTCTCTAGGTTGTGATTGCTCATGGTCATTACGGGCATGTATCTGTCTGCTGAATTAGATTTCAGAGGTAAGCTCAAGACCTGTAACAAAATCTCATTTAGTCTTTTTGTGATTAAAATAATCTCCCTACCTCTTTCTTTCCCTTCAGAAACAAATTGATTGCTGTAGAAGTGTAGGTAGAATCTTTTTTAAGAAGATGCCTGCTACTGGAATAAGATTGAAGTTGACATTTTGACTGTAGGTCCTTCTAGCTGAGGAACAGATTATTAAAATACTTCTAATTATAGAAATTGCTTAGGTGTCTTACACTATGAAAAAGAGTATTTTACAGGGGGTTGGGCAGTGTCTCCTCAACAGGAGAGTTCACACAGATTGCTCTGCCCGTTGGGATGCCAGTGAGCCAAATTGATTCTCAGCAAGTTCTGATGTGCTTAGCACTGAATCTGACTCAACTTGACAGTTCTCTAAGTGAAGTGGGATTGATAGCCTTACAGCAGCTCCACTTGTTTTTCTTTCTCCTTTATTTAATTGAATAAGAGTTAGTGAAATTCTATTGTCTGTCTCTGCTGTGCAGACCCACAGTGTAAGTATAAAGCTGTCTTTGATGTGCTATGACCTCATGATTTTAATCTAGCCAGATGAATTGCACAATTATATATTTCATGACAGTCACAGTAGCTGGGCTACAGGAGTTGCTTGAGAAGCATAAATTAGCCATATGCCCAGGTATTTAATTAACAAACATCCTATTCTGGATCTTGCTGAATCTGGCATCTCAACTGTAAAAACAATGAGTTGTTCTGTTATGCTTAGATGTGCACTTTGATTTTCAGCAGATAGAGTTATTGAGTCTTTGACAAATAAATTAGGTAAATAAGCAGCTAAGTATGTTAAGAAGCAGCTCCTGTCTGCTGTAAATTAGTCTGGATTTGCTGACTTTGAGAGAGGAGGCTCCTGCCATCCCTGCCCATGCACGTTGGCGTGCAAACAGCCCTATCAACTTAGCTCACACGGTGGAACCCAGTGCTCTGCCCTGTATGGTAGCAGCCAGTTGAAAATATTTGTATACAGACAGGGCTTAAAGGAGCTGTAGAGCAGTCTGATGGTGCTCAGGTAAGGTTCTGTGATTTGGGAACACAATCAGAGACAATTCAGAGCAGCAGTACACTTGTGTTTTCCAGACTTCTGCAGTGGCAGGACTATAGAAATTATCCCTGTGTTAGCTAAGAGCTGACCTGCTGTTCTTATGCCACTAATACTGACATAGACACAGATAGATGTATTTGATCCTTAAATGCAAGACTGAAATTTTCAAAAATAAAGCTACAACATCTAAAAATAAATAGGATGCTGCGTAACTCAACATCTGTCTGTTGAAATCAGAGCTGCAGAAGTTTATAGTATGAAATAGTTATGTGTAATATTTAAAAAGGGCAATTTTATAACTGATAATCAACACTTGAGGTTATGTAAACTGAAATAAGGAGCATGCTCTCATTTTCAAGAGTAAAAGCTACTTGCTTATGAAAGGCATGGGAGCAAGAAGAAATTTCTTCACTACTCACATCACAGTTTGCTTGGAGGTAGATGATGAGCTTCCATCAGGGAAACCATCATCCTTCTTCCTTTTTGCCCTATGTAGGCCCTAACCGTGGATCACAGGATTTAGCAGGGCCATTTACAGCACCGCAAGATAGATAGAAGGAAAGGTGTAGCAGTTATTGTAGACAGCACTGGATGATCCATCACTTGGATAAGTGAGCAGCCTGTTCTTCCTTTCTGTTCTCTCCAATAAGGACTTGACAGACAAGAAATTGTCCTCTGTGGTACCTAAACTATAAAAAGTGTGCTGGAACTATTGCTGGAGTGATTGAGCCTTGCTTTGTGCTGTTTCCTGCTGTGTGTCATGGTCTGCATGTTCCAGTTCTCTTCCCCTGATATTAGCCCTTGCCAAGAGGACCATCAGTTGTGAGAAGGTTCAGCTGTCTGTCACACATTAATGAATTCACCTTTTCTTCTAAAACTCAAAAGACAATAAGGCATAGATTAGTGTTTAAAAAGTTAGATAGTGTACTAACATGGTAACTTTCAGGTAGACAGATATTCTCAAGCTATGTTATAATGATCCCTGAATCAATTCTTTAGTGAATTATTGAAGTTAACCCTCACCTTAATTAAGGTCATGGAAAACTAAGTTTGATATCAAAATTTATTTATCTCTTAAGTCTTTCTCAAGATGTCACATCTGAGATAGGAATCAATAAATTAATTCACAATGCTGATATATTGCAACCACTTGGCTTTAAGAAAAGAACATTTAAATATTTCCTTATCTAAGTATGCACACACTCACCTGAGTTTATTTTCAATGTTACTCATTAAAAAAAAATCTCTTGCCAGTGTTCAGTGCTCATGAACAGTTATGGTTTTCTGAGGAATCAGTACTTATTCCAGCACAAGTGTCTGGGTTTGGAATGGGATCATTTCATTTCTTGAAATCAGAATATGAAATCAGGGAGTTGCAAAACAGTATTTGCCACTTAATGGAATCTGTTTCTGCTTTCCAGTGTGTTAAGGTTTTAGATCTGAATTTTCATCTTGATAACTTTTCTTTGATTCCTTACTGAGGTTTATTGTCCAGAGAATGTGTTGTGTCATCAATCTAAGCACGTGCATTATTCTTTTCATTATTTTGCAATAATAGAAAAAAGTCTAAGTAATAGTCAGTCTAAAAATCTTTCTAATCTCATCTTGCTTATTCTGTTTTAATTTTATCTTGCTTATTCTGATAGAATTCCAAAAATCAAAACTCACTTGTGTATTAAGGTATTCTCAAAATTGCAGAAGAAGCTACTAAAGGTTTGGAGAAATTTTCCAATCCTTTTAATTCCATTAAATTCTTTTAATTCCATTTACAGAGAATGATTTTGTAAGGCTATACATATTTCCATTATTTCTGAAGTTGATAGAATGAATTATATTCTAGAGTTGTTAATCTGTTTTTGTGGATGAGTAGAAATTATCAAAATATTTTTAAATATCTTTCACATCCAGTGATGGTCCACGTTCATCGCGTTACCTGGGTAGTTAGCTGGAAGCAAATAGGCAATTTTGTATTAATTTGTGAACAAGCAGTGTTAGCATTGCAAATGATGCAGATGATGCAAATACCGAAAATGGTCTCTATAAAATTAAAATCACTGACAGTATACCAATATTGCATTTTGAAATATTCCTAATGCAGCTCTACTGGTGTCTTGAAAATCATCTAATAAAGATTATTGCTCTTTGAACTGTAATAACAGACTAACCATTTGAAACATCTGCTATTTCCCCGAATCATTTCTTACAAGCTGTGGAAGACCTATGGGTGAATTTGAAAGGAAAAACCCAAACCTGTTGGGTTTTATGTCACTCTCATCTAATTAACATAAGCAGGTGTCTATTTTTTTCTGTAGATGTTATTGTGTCCCTTTACAGAAGTGCATGCATTTTATACATACAAAAATGTTTTAAGAAATCTGTTTTTTCCTGTTATGCTGGAATTGGTTCTATATTCTCCATTTGTCTTGTGTTTTATGCCTGGAAGGCCAGGATGAGCAGTTGAGAAACTCATTTTGCATGGACTTGACTTTTAATGGCAGGTAAATCACTTTGTTGAGATTCTATTTAAATAATTAATATTGTGTGAAACTGAGGCCACTACAAGATGTTGTAGCCAAAAAGTGACTTTGAAGAAAGATTCCTAAAATGTAGTCATGCAGAAATGTCACAGAGGCTTGAAAAATCAGAATATTATTGGCAGATGGTTTTAGGTCTTCATTTCCTTCTGGACAGTTTTTCAGTCTTGAGATGGTATTCTCAGTAGAAAAAGGACTTTCAAGGATTCAGGTCTCTGAAGCTCTTGATCTTCCTTCCAGTTCCATTGAGCAGTTCTGATATTCTGTAGCTCAGTATCAGAGTATCAGTAGCTCAGTCTGAGTAGAACTCCCTCCAGATCATAAGTTACTTAGGTGGGCAAAAGTATTCCGAGAACTTGAATGATACCTTTTCTTGGATGTTTCCAGGTTTTGAGCAGGGAAACCATTTTCCCAATGCCTGTGATACTTTATCCTCCCCAGAGCAGCCAGTGAGACATTGGAGAATGGTAACATGCATAGGTGGTAAGCAGTTGTAGTTGATGAAATCCAATTAAACTGGGTAGCAATTTTCTTCCATACCTTTGCTTCTCCTCCCCAGCTCTGGAAGTACAAAACCGGAGGCTGGGCTGGTATCCAAGGAGGAACAAATTCAGCCGGGCTTCATCCTCCTGGAGTCAAGATTCAAGTAATGGGTTTGTGTTTCATTAGTAGTTTGTCTTTATAAACCGAGTTTCTTCAGGCTGAATTTCATCCTGAAAACAAGGGTTAAGTCAACACTATCTTGGTTGGTGTTGCTTTGAGAAAGATTGATTCTTTCATTTATTCCTTTGCTCCTATACCGGCTGAAATGCATTATTTGCCCTAAAATGATGGGTGTGTGATAACTCTAATGGGCAAAGCCAGGTAGGTCCATTTTTGCTCCTCACTGAAAGAGTAGGAAAAAAAGGAAGGAACAAAAGAAATAAACTTCAATGTGTGCTTCATGTTGGTTTTGGAGCACTGGGAAAAACCCATTTAATTTTTTTTCCTCTTCATTTTAGGTTCTGAAGGAAATGCTCACCTTTTTAGCCAGCAGATGGTCAATAAATATTCTTTTAGAGTAGAGGAAGCAGTGTAGATCTATAACAGCAGTTGTCTCCATCTGTTGCCTTTCCCTCACTTTGCATTGTAATTTTCCTTTAGTATGGAGTTGCTGTCCTTCTTCCCCTTCTGACCACCCTCCTTTATTCTGGATAGCATCCTGGACAGGAAGACAAATATGGCTTGTGATGGGGAGAAAATGCTGTCTGTGCTTCTTTTTTGAGCCCTGAGAGCAATTTCTGGAAATTTATTAATTTTTTTAATGCCAGTTTTTAAATAGCCTAAGTTGGAAACGAACTAGGGGAAAAAAATAAAATTCAGTGTTGTAGTATGGAATGTTAAGAAAACCAAATTGAGGCTATGGAGCCTTACCAAACTAATAAAGTGATTCTCATTTACCACAGTAGGGATTTTTAATAACCTTTTCTATACACATGATTAGATCCTTAGCAGAAATAAGAAGGTGCTATGGCCTCCCAGAAATACCCAGGGTTGTTTCAATGGTGGTCTGAGGCTCACTGAGTACACCAAAGACAGAAAAAGCTCATGGGGTATTGCTGAGATGGTTAAACTGCAAGTTTTCCCTTTATTCCTGAGGTTACCAAGTGAATACTTGTTACAGATTTCTGTGTCATGTGAACAGTGCTGACAGACTTGATGTATCAAATCTGACATGTCAGTGAGTGATTTACCGGGGAATGTGTGGTAAGCAAAAGTAAAATCAAGGGAAAGTAGTAAGTAATATTTTCTAGGAGACCCACGATTTCTGGGATTCTCAGGAGAAGTGTGATTTTAAATTCTTGTCTGTGGGAAATCCCTCCTTTGTGTGTTGTGATTGACCTTGATATTTTCTCAGATGGGTTCTTGTTACTGGCAAATGCTGATCAGGATGAACTTAGGTCCTAAAAACCCAAAAATGCTAGTACTTTTAAGTGATTTTACTTGTAGAAATATGAAAGTAGAAACCTTCCTGCATCACACATCAGATTAGGGATAACGGCACCAAATAACTCCACAGCCCTTCAAAGTTCAATTCCTGAGTGTTCCTTTCAATCAAAAGGTACTTTTCTGTATTCTCAGTAAAGCTGCCCAGAAATTATATCAATGCAGATGTAAATAAATATTATCAATGCTTTAATCCTCTAATAGAACTCAACTTCCATAATCTACTGAGGGAGAGCACCGCAGGGAAAAAAGCAAGTTTGAGTTATGACTGGAAGTGTAAGCTTTGGAATAAGAGATTGTTAGAAGGTACACTGAGCTTCATAGGTAATGTACTCAGTGCCAGGAAGCTGCCAGCTGAGATTTCAGTGAAATATGAGGAGAAAATAATATCAAACAGTATGATCTCTATATGCTTTTACAGGCCAAGCACAAATAAAAATATCACTCTCTGTTATGACAGTGTGAAATAGAAAATGTAAAGCTGAACACAATATTCTGGCAAGTAAACAGAGGAGACAATCTTAGCTGAAGTGAGTGTATCAGGAGGTTCATGCCGTGTTTCAAGCCTGTAGTATTCGAGGGGATCAAAGTTCTCCAGACCTTTGTTCTCTTGTTCTTTCCTACATTGCCAAAAGCTAACAGAGAAACGACAGCAACTAACATTTAAAAGTATTTAAACAGCTCTGTATTCAAGTAGGTCTGTGTTAATGATTGAGAATGACAGAAACACTTGAAGGAGAAATATTCAGGGTGCCAAAGATACATCCTGTTCAACTCTTCAACTTTTCTCACTACCTAAAAAGTGGAGTTTGGGAGCCAACAGTTTTAATTTAAAGAATGCTGCAGATGTGCTCTGTACTTGTCCAGTAACTCCAGGAGAGGTAAGCAAAACTCTTATTCCCCAACCTGCAGACAGGGCTGGGGAGTGACAGATGAGCTCTGCTTGCTGACAGTGTCATTACCAGAGGCCAGAGCAGGGACTCTCTGGGACTCTAATTATCAGCATAAACTGATAATTATTCATGTACAGCGTTGCGTGGGTGATTGGATGGGTTACGCTCTCTGTCAAGGCAAATGTTCAAACTGCTTGAAGGTGGGGAATATCCTCATGGATACACTTTTTCTCCTTAAGGGACTCATTCAAAACTGGTTCAAGTGAGTGACTGATGAATTTCAGTGTTTTTGAGTTTAGTATTAAGATCTGGAAAGTGCAGGGTGCCTGAGTTTATCTTTGTTTCGTTGCAAGGAGTGCAGAGTACACTCTAAGTGGTTTATCTCAGCTAAAGCCTTCACCTTAGGGGGCTGTGTGTTTGCTCTACCATTCCCTTGTTTGTTTAAATTACTCCTACACATTTCCACGTGTTCTACATGTGTTAATGGGCTTATTATTTCACAGATGAAACACTGTCTTCCCTCTGAGGATTGCCATTTGCAGAGAATCATTCTTTTCAGTGTATTTCTCTTCTATTTCCTCAAGTACCACCCTGACCTGCCATGTTGGACCTAGACCACAGCCTCACATCAGAAAGGTAAATTAATGGATTGAAAAGGCTCCTGGAAGGACTCCTGGCTTAGCTCCTGTAAGTACCGTTTTCAATGAGAGTGGAGGGAGAGGGGAAACTGGAAGGATGACAAGACAAACTATTTATAGGCACTGAAGTTATAAATTGTAGTCTCTGTGCGCAGCACATCAGAGAACAGCGTTTTCTTGTAGTTGGAACACCAAAATCCAATTGCAAGTGTAGAAAAGGAAAGTATTTGAATTCTTTTTGCTTGCCTCAACTGAAAGGTCTTAGTTCTTGATGGTCTGAGCATTTTTACAGTTCAGAATTGGTCACTAATATTAGGAGATTGCGTTCTGCCATCTGACATGTTCTGAAAAATTGGCCTGTATAGCAGCATAGTGCAGATCCTCAAACCTTCTCAGCATAAAGAAGTGACAGACACCACCTCTTCCCTCTGTCTAAAGCTAAACATCTTATGTGAGAAACAGAGAACTTGGCCTGTGTTAGTCTCTAACAGCAGCTGCTTAAGTGCCTTGGCTGCATAAACACTTGGTGTAAGTAAAAATGGATTCAGATCTGACCCCCTGTTCCTTTGGATCTACTTTCCATGTGTCTGCTGTTTTAATGGTTCAGTTCTTGAACAGAATTTTTGTAAGAAACCGAACTTATACAAAGCAGTTCAATTTTTTTCCTTTTTCTTCCTCCTGGCAAGAAGTATTCTTAAATTAGAGCCATTAACATCTATTGTATTGCGGAGAGTGCACATGCCAGACATTTTTTCCCTCACTAATGTGGAGTGGGAGAAACAGAAGTTTGACTACATTAATGGATTGTGGGGAGTACACTCGGCTACCCACCAGCTTACAAGGCAAAATGTAGCAGCATACAGAACTATAACAAAAGGAACTGAGCTGCAGGAGGCTGTAATAAAAGGATGGTAAATGAAATCTAGCTGCATATCACCATGACAAGTAATTCCTAATGGAATTCACTGATCAAAATTCTGCTGGCCTGTCTAAGGCAAAGGAGCGGTTGAAGCCTGCCCTGAAGGCTTTGTGCTGATAATGCATAGGTGAGATAATCACACTCAGTAGTAGGGACCTTCCTAAGTGTTAGAGTTACACATATCAGAATTATGCTTGTGTTGGGAACGCTGGGATCTGCAAGCATTTCCCTCCAAATTTCACATATTCAATCCTTCTGTTAAAGATAAAAGCTTTTTTGGCAAGCCAGTACCCTTTTAATTTCCATTATTCTTTTAAAAAATAATCGAAACGGTCAGATGACTTTGACATACTTACCTGTTTCATAGGGTACAATTAGTTGCATGCATTGAAAGATGCAAGATTGCCATCAGAACCATAACTCATGGTGTGAAAATAGATTCCAAGTGAAAGAAATTAATAAATCCATGCTGGATTATGCTACTGACATTTCTCTATCTTCAAATGTTTCTGTGAGAAAACAATGATGTAAAACAAGGAAAACTTAGCTGAATGAAAGGAATAATTTCAGGATGACTCCCCTTATGAAAGATGTCCTAATTAATTGTTGTACAATATTTAAGTGATGAGAGGAAGAATTGTATGGAATGTAAACAAAAAGTGTTTTAAAGCATTTCAGAAGTTTTAAAGTTATTTAACAAAGGTTTAGGTATTGCCTACTTCGTTTTCTTTTTGCAAAGACAAAGGGGAAATTGGCATGCTGAATCACAGTAATTCGTGTCATTAAGCTAATTGTTACCCAGGCAGTGTGGCAGTAGTCACTGTTGGAGCCATTCCTGGCCAATTTATCAATATTAGAGTCTAATACATTGATTAAAATCAGTTACATATGTCAAGTGAAACCTTGGTTTTCCTGCTTCACGACGCTAACTATTTGCCAAAATGGATCTATAGAGGAGTTTTCTTTTTGGCAAGTTGAAAATGTGTCATATCGAGGCACTAAGCCAGAGACTTTGAATCAGCTGGCAGAATGACAAAAAGCAGAATTACGTTGAAGGGAAAGAAGTAAAGTTTCTCTTGGATGAAGGATCAAAATGATTTCTGGCAAGAGAAATAGCTATTGCCAAGGAGATGTGAAGGCCCATCTCTGCTCTCAGCTACCAGCACGTCTGGTGCGGCTGTAACAGCTTCTTCTGCTGTGGAGTCATACGTGCCGCTGTGGCCTCTGTCCTTCTCATCAAAACAGCCTTAGTTCTCTAATCATTTCCATGAGAATGACCATTCCTGGTTCTTTTCTGAAATATTCTATTTGTGCATAAACATTTCTAAACTCTTAATAACCATTCTGTAGTCCATGTGCCTGATCTGTTTTCACTTCTACTCAATTTCCACTCCCCAAGGGAGAAAATTGAGTCCTTTCTCAAAGCATATGACACTAAAAGGATGTAATATTTTGGCAAGCCTCATTACTGTCAGGTGACCTGCTGATCCTCATTTATCAGGAGAGCACGAAATAATAGAAATAAAATATTTTCAGCAATTGTCAGTGGTTATACAAAGACGTACTGTCACCAAGGATGTAGGTCACTTCAGAAATCAGAGCCTCAGTAAGGGAGTACCTGACCTGAAAATGAGCAAAACTTGGAGAAGTTAGACTCAAATGATTTATTGTAGTGGTCCAAGCTGACTTAGGTGGCACACAACATGCATTGCTTTGGAGTAATCACCTGCAATGTCATGTAGGAAGTAGCACAGGAGAAGGGTTAGGAAAATAATAATGGAAATGAAAAAATGACTGTTCCAAGGCCAGCAGTATGTAAAACTCTGCAGAGGATTGGTTTATCACTGCAGGTAATACAATAATGCAGACAGACACACACACCAGGTCTTGCCAAACCATCTTGGGGTTCTCCATTCTCCTTATTGCCAGCTTCCAGCTCCCAGTTCACACTGCTTTTAGCTGGCACTTGAGTTTACATTTTGAAAGGTAATGGAGATGCAATTTTGTGGTTGGCCAATCATTCCTTGACCTTGGTACAAACCTGGGAGAGAAGGGAGGGTGGTGGGAATGCAGTGATCATCCACCTGCTTGTAGCTGCTACCTTGTAATGTCAAATCAGGCAGGACTTGTGCCCATCCAAGAAGGATTTCATCAGGCCTAGCACAGACAAGCTGAACGTGTCCTGCCCTCTAATCACAGATCTGGGCCTTTGTGTTATTTCAAATTATTATTATTAGTGAAAACAACACTAATATCAACATAACAGAAAGCAAAGTAATATTGCTGAAAAATAACACACCAAATGTTGAAATTGAAGGAGAAAAATAAAAGGATTTGCACACTGGTCAAGATGTTGATTGTGATTTCAACCAGAAAGTGCAATAAACATCCCTGAGGAAAAAGTTTTTGTACTGCTATGTGCAGTTAATCCACGTCCTCACCTCTCTTTCCTGGTCACAGTGTTTCCCAATTAGATTTCTATTTCAGTACAGTTTCTATAGCAAAGAACTTGCATAAAAGAGAAGGAGGGGGAGATTTTCAAAGTACCCTTGCTAATTAGGTGTCCAGCACTCATGGATTTGGAAGAGGAGCTGGGTCCCTGAGAACTCTTCATGCCTTTGAAAAATTGTGCTGTAATCTCTGCCAGTTCCCTGTACAGCCTCCAGCCTTCAAAGACTTCAAGCCCACAGAAGAGACAGTGCGAGATGCCTGGGCTGCATTCCCCTTCCTGTCAGACCTGCTATTTACAACTGGAAGGTTTCAAAAGGACAGCCTATATGTTGTTGACAGAAAGGAATTTTAGGGCTCTTAATGTTTTGCACATGAACTCCTTACCTGCTGCAATGCCTGCTTTAGTGTAACTTTAAACATAGGATTTCAGTAGGTCTGTGTGGAATCAATACATGTGACAATGCATTGAGCACCACTGCTCAATGCTCAGGGTTTAATCAGTTTAAGAAACATTAAGTCAGAATCACAGCTTTAAATGACTCTGCTGTTTTCTAAAACTGTGACTCATTTGTTAGGCCAGACAAGCTGGGAATTAGTTATTCCATGTACCATGCTCAAATTCATTGAATCAGCAGTAAGAATAGCAAGTTATTTTAAATCATTCATCTCCTGGCTCATCGGCAGTCAGAATGTCTTTTCTTTGATCTTAAAACTAGCAGTGAGGATTTAAAGAAATTTCTGTTAATAGAAATGAAAAAATACTGTCTGATTTTTACTCGACAGAAGTTCTTGAAATGTTAAGTGCATATTTCTCTTTTTCACCACGGCTGTTATGTGGGTATTGCTGTGTTTTCTGAGCTTTCAAAGGCATAAAAAATGAAAGCCTTACCTATGTCCCTGGACTTTGTTAGATAAATAATTTTAAAGGATTTTTTTATGTTTTTAAATCACCTGGGTTTGTTTGGAAAGAAAGAAAAGATATGGTACTGCCACCTTTGTGACTGGGACAATCATTTTTACTGCAATTTTCCAGCTAACCTGCAATGTCTGCTCTGAAATAATGAAATAGACACGATTGCCTGAGGCCTATGCAAGGAGTCTGAATATGTCTTTTGTTCTAAACTTTCCAAAATAAATTGAATGGAAGCCCAGTGTTTGCTGACATTACAGCAGTAAATAGAACATGGTGTCTTAGGGCAGAGTTCAGGAAAGGGGAGAAAAACAGGGAGCCTTTTTCAAAGTTTTTTTTTTCATACATTTTCAGGTTTGCTTACATCAAAGATTGCCCCCAAGCCTGCAGGAAGGAATTTCATTACTTGCTTGTAACATTTTATGGTTTCTAAAAAATATTGCCTTTATGTTTGATCCAGCATTAGGGAAAGAATAATTTCCATTTCTGGTTCTGCATCATTTGATCTTCCTGAGGTAAGGAAATTGAAAGCACTCTTGCAGTCATTGTAGGCACACTACGCAGGTTTCTTCCAGGAATGCTACTGATGAATTCATTTGGTTAAAAAGAAGCTGAAGTTTAATCTCCCCTAACTATAACTAATACAAAGATCACAAATACAGATGATTTTCTAGATTTGCACTTAAGAGTTTCTCTCTTTTGATCACAGGGGACCTTGGACAGCTCCTTCCTTAATTTCTGCTCTAAGTGTTCAACAAAGTGAATCTTCACTAGTTCTGTGTCTTGATAGTGACTTTTGATAATAAATAAACATTCTTTTTTTTCTAAAATACTGTAGCCTAAGAAAAAAAGGATGATCAAAAAATTACCTCTAGGTTTGTGGATACAAAGGTAAGTTGTTAATTTTCAGGTTCTTTTGTTTACTTGAAGCAATTATTGACGCCTCTGAAAACCAGCACATTCTGTTGACTAAATTCACTGGAAGGGAAAAATTTACGTGTTTTATACAGACCTAAGTCACTGGCATAGAACAAACAAGGTACCACAAGTGAATATATATTTCACTTAATTGCAGGAGATGTGTGATTCTTTGAGGGGAAAAATTCAAATAGGTAACACTTCAAATGCAGGGAACTTTTGCTTCTTTTAACTATTAAATAATTAATAAGCTAAATATAACCCCCCCAAACTTTTATTATTTTCATGACTAGAGGGTGCTGATTTGTCTAATTTATTTAGAACAAGAAACATTTTAAAATGTTATAGCTTTGGTTTGCTCAGTCTGATTTCTTAAGAATTCTTGATAACCCAGAGTGAGGGTCGAGGATAAGAAAGGTAGGAGGGTGAAGATGGTAGGGCAGTATCACCAATTCAATTTAATCTTGAATTCTAAAAGCCTGTTCAAAATCAAATCAAACATAGAAGGAAAAATTAGCATAAGAATCACCAGCAATAAAAGTAAAGAGAAAGAATAAAGTAATTGCTTTTCACTAAAGTTTAAAGCAAAGCAATAACAGAGAAAATACTGCAGCTTAAAAAATGATTTTCCATTGTGATGATTCATGTCTAGCCTCTAATAGGTGTTATTTCCCTGCTTTGCAGTAATGCATTCATTACATGCCCAATTTAGAGCAAAGTTAGCCACAGAATTCTTTATAAATATCCAACAGTCACTCTTCAGCTCATCTTCAATGCTACATCAGCACCACAACCCAGATGGTAACAGTGCAGCACGACAAGAAAATGTGCACAATCCTTCTCTAGCACTGTCTTATTAGCTGAAAGAATAGGCAAAAATGACAGCAGTTCATTGTATAATTCCTTAGTCCAGTTTCCAGTCCCTTTGGAATCAGCATTAAAATGCTTGTTGTTTGGAAAGAGCATTTGCTTTTCACAGGCACACCCTGGATAATGGTTAGCGCTGTACTGGGAGCACTGGTCTGGTGGAGGTCTTTGTGTTTTGGCACGCGTCACACGCTGTGAGTCCAAACATGTCCTGTCAGGCAGGAACCATGGGTAAGACCATTCTGATCTAGAAATACTTCCACACAGTCTTTGTGTCATATACAAGGTGAGGGAAAGGTGCGTCCATTCAGGCCAATGAAATTACACTGAGGAAAGGTGGGCTTGGCTGAAATTAAACCCAACAGCAATTTACCACTAGAAATTGGTAGCCATTTAGCGGTTACTGTCGCTACATGAATTCAAAGAAGAGGAAAGATGTACTGGTTTACTCAAGGTACTGAAGAAAGAACCTTTTTAACTAATGTAGTAGCTAACTTTCTTCAAGCCCAGGAATTTCCAGAGTACTCTACAGTGAACAGACAGCAAGGAGTTTTCAAAGACATTTCTATCTTACTCTGCTGAGTGCCTATGAAACTCTCAAATTTATTTTCATTGCCCCAGTCTTTAGGGAACTTAAAATTTAGGTGAAATCTGGGTACATTTGTAAACACCTCCAAAACACTACATTTTTTTCAGATGAGTTGATTATGATGCTCATTTGCAAGAAATTGTGAAGAGAAACATTTGAAATCCAACTTTTGTTTCAGGAAGCTTTTAAAGCACCTGTTTTTTTACAGGTTATCAATTGTATATTGCATAGGTACTGACCTGTAAATATGAGCAATGCAGTTTGTATGTTTACAGTTTAACAAAGAAAGCATTATAAAATATGTCACTCAAAATAATAGTCCAAAAAAGATTGATGTTGCCACTTTGGACATGCCTTTGCCAACTGTCATAAAATGATTTTTAGAGCACTCTCAGTTCCTAAGGATTGTCTGTTGAAGCAATAATATGAGGAAACAATCTATCTGTCTGGAAATGCCATTGTCAAAATAAACCAGACATATTTTCAACTCTGGGATGTAGCAGTGATGAAAATGTAACAGTGCTGAGTCAATGGCAGAGTTGTCCATGAGTTCAGCAGGACGGAGGTTTCATCTCAGAGCTTCTAATTTTCATGAGTTTATATATTCATTTTCACCCCTAAAAGGACACATCAAGAAATACAAGCATTTAGTTATTCTGATGCACAGACTAGGAGAGCAGGCCAGGCCATCTGGCATCCAAAAAAATATTATGATTACTGGGGACTTGTTTCCAAAATATCAATTGCTGAATTGGTTTTTTCATTCCAGCAAAAGCAAACAGGTTAAGAGCTTTCTCTCTGAAGTTGATGTTATTTCTGCACAATACAACAGATGGAAGTGCTTTTCACCCCACTCATCACTAAGCAGGAGCATTGAGCCTTATTTTGAGAGGTCTACCAGCTGAAGTTTACAGCTTCATCAGGAGCATATTCTAACTTCTGCTATCATTTCTTGAACAAGTTACAGCTTTGTGCATTGTGTTTTGTCTGGGAAATGTTCCAAGTTTCAGAGACCTGCTCTCCACTAATTTAAAGTGGATGTTGTGTGAAAAGTAAAATGTCTTTGTAATACGGGGCTGTAAAGTCACAGCAAATTAACGCAGCCAGCAGTGCACAGAATGACACATCTGTGCCAAGTACACCTTTGTGGCAAGGCACTGGCTCTCAGTTTGCTGCCTGGGAATCTCTGCTGCTCCTGGACAAGGTCTTCTTCTGCAGGTTGGCTACAAAATAGAAATGCTTTAGCCTCATTTTTTGAAATAAAAAAAAAAATACACATGCTGTTAACCCACTCAGCTGAAAAAAAAGCCATTGGCTCAGCTGCCACCATTGGGCTCCTGACTCTTAGACATCCAGTGTAAAATCAAACCAAATCATTGAACACAAAGGGCAGTGGCCTCAGGTCCAAGTCAGATTCCTCCCTTAATTCCAATTGTATTGTCCTTAATAATTGTATTAAGGACAATAATTCATTTTTTTTCAGCAGTCAACAAGTGCGTATATGTCGCAGACATCTTTCATGAAAAATCCTTTCTTAGGATTTTTCCTTGTGAGAAGCTGCAGTTTCAGCAACCAAAAGTAACCAATGGTTATCTGCTGCTGTGCAATGCAACAGGTAGACCCGTGATTGGTCTCCTGTGGATGTTTGGATTTACTGACCACTCATGGCAGAGCTGGCTCTTGCTCTCTGTCTGAGACACAGATCTTTGTTAGTCCTTCTTTTCTATTCTTAGCTTAGCTAGCTTCTGAAGAAACCTTTTCCTTTCTATTTCTTTTTAGTATAGCCTTAATGTAACGTATATCATAAAATAATAAATCAAGCCTTCTGATCATGGAGTCAACATTCTCATCTCTTCTTCATCCTGAAAACCCTTGTGACCATACATATAAGTCACACATAGAAGTCATATCTGTACCGTCCATATTTCTAGGCTGTTAAAGAGGGCTGGACAAATTATTAACTCTTAACGTTCTTACCAGCATTGCACAGCAAATTACATTCTAATGGGCAGGTCATGAAAGGAGCAACCTGATGTGGTATTGGACTGAATGCCTAGATTCACAACATTGGGAGGGGTGGTAATAATAATATTTTGTGTAGCTGTAGAATACGTAAATGTACAAAGAGCAAAATAGAACAGAACCAAACAGAAATAATAAGACCACCTTCTGATAGGTGACAGTATTGAGTATCCAGTTATGAGAGCCATTTTTCTAAGGTGTGTAGAAATGCTGGAGATACTTATTTAAGAGTTTCTGCTAGAAAAGTTTAATAACAGAGTAATATTATGAAACTGAGAAAACAGGCTAGCTATTGAAATTACCATCATAGCTATATAAATTTGGCTGTAGATTGCTATTGCCAGTAAAGGTAACAACTCTGCACTCAAGTCAATGAAAACTTTTTAAATATCAAGTCCCACAGCAACCAAAGCAGAAAAAGTTGAGCAGCTCCAGGCGAGCCAATAAATACCACTGAATTTTATTACTCTGAGAACTGAGGAATGAAGAAAGTTGCACCCTGAGCTTTGTGAGCTTTGAAGAGAATATTTAAAAATTAGGTTGAATTTTTTTGGGACCTGAGCTTTGATACGTGGAGTACAATGGAACTGAATTCATATGAATTTTCTTTGTTACAAGCCTTGCTTTGCTGGCTGAAACTGTAACCCAGGCGGAGAAGAAGAAAGGCATTGGAAAATCTCTGCCTCCTTCTGCCCCTCAAGTCATTACTTGTGTAAATACTTAGGAGAGAAGAGGGTACTGTAAGACACACTGAGACAGAAGACAAGTATTTTATGACAAATTAGCTTCAGATATTATAGGAGTCTCTATTAGGAAAATAAAGGAATGCACAAAGATCTTACCAGGGCAGCCATTTAAACCATGCTGCAGCCTGGCTGAGTGCTCAGGACTGTCCTTGGTGCATTCCAGTAGTACAAGGACTTCTGTGGTTTGTCATTATTGATTGGTGGGGCACAAAAGATCAGTTTATTGTGATTTCATTTCTCCAGCCCTAGACTGTGGAAATGAGCAATCCTCAAACACATTTACAAAGGGCTGTAAATGCAATTAATAAGAAAAGCCACCCTGCAGTATAGGTGGAAAAGCCCACACCTTAGGTCAAAGATGCTCAATATACTTTCAATCTCATCTAACCCATTGGAACTTGCAGATTTGTGTTTCCTGAAGGCAAAATCTGAGAAACGGAAGAAGTATTTTCACTTACTTCAGTTTAAATAAGAAGGTGGTCTCTGTTCTCAGCTTCTGCAGCCATCTGTGTATGTGGTCATATCAAATCCTACTGATACTAATTTCGATGGCAAAGAGTAATATAATGAAGAGTTAAGTTTATCAGTCAAATGGATAAAAATAATCCCACTTCAAAAGAAATGATTTTCTAATTCTCTAATGAGTACCTGATTTACATGTAAACAATGGTTATGGTTAATTAATTAAATGTCACATGATTGTTCAAAGTGCACTTACTGCTACTTGTGATGCAGTTTAGTCATAAACAACACAGCCAAGGAAGAATAATTTGAGACACATTTGCTTGGGCTTGCTGCTATTGGAATATCCCTGCAATTGCATTTTGCTTCCTGAAAATGGGACCTACATGGGTAGGTCCTTTTGTGGCTGTAGTACCAGCATAGCAGCAGGGCTGCTCTCCTTTCCTGAGAAGGGAATCTGCAGTGTGTGTTTGAAGTTATTATTGCATTTCCTGATTTAGAGTGGAGATCTGTAGCACAGAGTGGCAATCTTCTCACTTTGGTGTTTTGGTAAACCAGAACTAACTGTTGCCAAAAGGCTTTCCTGTGTTCTCACTGGTACAGTTGGTGTCTCCTCCTTAGGCTCGCTTTGTGGCTAGAAAATTTTATACTGACAGCTGTATGTCTTATTTTTGTTTGCTTTGTTTTCTCATGTTGATCTTTGCTGATTCTTCCCTGCAGTGTATCCTTGAATTAGAATCAATAGACAGTTTATTGTGGAGGAAGAGGAAGAATGTATGCAGACGACAGAGAGGGGAATCTGAAGGCTTTGTGGCCGTTGGATTCTGTCGTAGCAATTTCATTTCTAATCAGAGACTTTATTTATTACCCTGGCATCACCTGTCATCCTGATGAGGATAATGATTCAAGTGTGGTACATTTGTACTTCCTTTAAACTAAAAATAGGCTCCTTTTAGTTCTGTGTCTTTTCAGGATGTCTTTCATTTTTCTTTGACAGCTTAACTCTGGTTTTCATTTTAACTTAGGAAATAGTTCATAAAATACAAGTAGACAAATTCTTCCAGGGACCATGATTTTTAAAAACATTTAATGATGCAATTTTTGTAGAGGGACGGCACTGAATGTTTTGTGTGTAAAGTAGCTATTAATCAAAACCTACAATATGTAACAAACAAAGCAAAACAAAATTGGATTCACCTCTTTTCTTAAAAAAGAGCTGTTCCTAATGATGGAAATTAGAGATACTTTAGCAAAATTGAATGCTCTCTATCACAGAGCTGAAACCCTGGAAAATGCACTAAATGCCGTGAAACCCAACTGGAAATTCTTGTTTTCATAATCTATTACAAACTTGATGGATAACAAAGTCATGGTTGACCTTTCGGGGAAAGCAAATCAGATGTTTTTTTCCAGAGCATTTATTATGTCCCTACTGGATTCCTTATTTATCTGGTGTGAAGAAATCATACACATGACTTCTGATGAAGACCGTGTGTAACTGTACCTATTTCTGCTTGGGCTGAGGTTTTCCCTTTATTGGTACTATTGCATAGATCACCTTGTTGGGATGTATTTTTCCATGCAGAAAAAGAAAAAATATAATATTATGTTTTTTAGTGTAAGGAATGCAAGTTTTCCATATCTTGAGGCTATCTGGAGCATTATTTGGTTTAAAGGAAGCATTATTAGTATTAGGATTCCCACTTTGAGGCAATTGGCCTGTGTTGATCTAAAGGATTAGGGCCTGTAGCATTTTCAAAACCTTTGTCAGAGGTTTCTCCCCCTTGTTTACTTTGTGTCACTGATAGAAATGTATCATTTTTGGAGTTGATATTTGTCATACCAGACTATGTGCATTTAGAAGGGAACACCCGCATTCAGCATCACAACAAAACCTAAACACCAGCAAAGTGGTGACAATCCTTGAAAGGAAATTGTAATTAAGTTTTTAATTATTTATTATTACTTCTATAATCATTTCATGTCTGAACAGTAGCTTATGATAAAAAAAATCTCCATCACCTGGAGCCGTGAGGCAAAGGCTTTTCCATTAGTCATCATACTCTGCATAATGAGCAGCATTGCTAATGAGACACAAAACACTTCAAAGTTATTCAATCAGCAGTCTGAATAATGAGATTTTACACAAAAATGTAAATAGTGAGCATGCAACAAAAGCAGTAAGGTGGATTATAGCTTTTTCTTTTAAGCCACCATGAATGGATAGATTGAACGAAAATTAATTACATTTTATAAATAATATAGTGTTCCACAGATTCCTAAGAAAACAGAATAGGCCAGGGCACTTGGTGCTTTAGAAGAATATGAAATTAAATATGAGACATAGCTGCTTTGAATAAGCTTTATTGGAATCTCTAACATTGCCTTTAAATTTTTGTGGGAAACATCTGCAAAATGTTTCTTATAATAAGTCAGAAGATTATTAATACCATATTTGACAATTAGGTCAGACTTAGAGATCGGCCTGTAGTATACATTGATGCAAATTACATTAAAATATATATTCTATAATATAATAGGCATCAAGCCTGTCAGAATTCAAGGGGCATCCAGACAATGCTCCAGTCATGCTGCTTAACTTTAGGTGGTCCTGTGAGGAGCACAGAACTGGACTTGATCCTTCTGTGTCCCTTCCAGTTTGAGATATTCCATGGTAGCAAAATACCACGTCACATAACAGCAACCTGAGAAAGGACAATGGGTGACTGAGAGTTGAACATAATTTTTTCACATGTACAATCATATGGTTTTTAATCCTACTACTTGAGAGAAGCAAAATTAGAGGACAATGTTTCAGTTTTATTTAAAATGCCATGAAAATCAGTATCAGGACTGGTAAAACTAATGGCAGCTTCGTGATAGATATTACTGAAAAATAAAAATTTTTACTGATGGAAACCAGGAACATTTGAGATTTGACTTTGGATGCTTTGGAAGGTCTATGTTGCAGGATCATGCTTTTTTCAGAATAATTCCTGTATTTTTATATGAAAGAAAAAATGTCTTTGATGTAAAATTCTGCAAATGTTCAGGTGGAGCTTTATAAATCAATCAGTAGATTATGATTATGAGCAGTAGCAAACTCAGTTTCAAAGCAGTGTGCTCCCTTTATAATCATGTCAGCAGGGAAAAGCTTTGCTGCTGGCCATCTGCTGTTCAGGCAGGCTGCACTAACCTTCCACCTGCCTGAAAGAATAAAGGTGTTCTTTAGAAAGAGACACCAGAATTGTATTTAAAATTATTATTCAGAGCTGCAAAAAATTGTCAAAGTCGGAACCAGCAATGGATAGAATATAACTTAGAATTACTGAGTTATGTTGCATTGAAGAGAAATATATGATATGGGTCTCAATTTCTTACAAAATCTATTATCCCTTATGGAACAAACAAACAAATGAACAAGCAGACCCAAAATAAAACAAAAAAATTGTCTGAAAAATAGATCAATTTCTAGTGAATGTTTTTTACATTGCTGATTTCACTAATTCTGTTTTAAATATGTAAGCTACTAATTATCTCTGGTTATCAAACCAGATTCAGTGGCTAGGAGATGAAGTCCAATGTATTCAGACTTTAAATGCAAACCATGAAATTTTTACAATTCCCAGTTTGGTGAGAAACAACAAAAATCAATAAATAAATTTCAGTTGTAAGAGACTTATACAGAAGAGACTGGGATTAGGATTTTCAAGTTTATCTGTTAGAAAGGGCAGAAAACTACAAAGGGCAGAAAACTTATTGAGCTTCACTTTTTGCTGCACATAAATATCTGATGGTTTAAATACCACTCCTCCCAAGATTCATTGCTCCCAATGATGAAATGTATTTTTAGCTCAGCAGCACATCTCCTGGTGTGGGATAGGTAGCTGTAAACTGGACCAAGACTTAAAATAATGGCCCTGTCATTTTTAATTGTTCAGGAATAATATGAATCATTGTGAACTCATTTAGTATTAATTTGGTTGTTATAAAATGCTTCTATAGATCCTCTCAACTAATTAGCTTGACCTTCCTTTTGAAGGGTAACCGGTGGCTGTCTGGTGTTCAAGCTTGACTTGGAGCAGAAGGCAGGCTGGGAGCAGATTCCTGAGCCCCAAGTTCAGCCTTTCCAAGTTTCCTTCCCACCCTTTGACAAGAACTTGGTTGGATAAATGCAACAATGACCTGGTTTGCTGGTTGCATATGAATAATGAGACTTGATGTTCAAAATGAAAAGCTTTTCTGGATCTCCTCTAGCTGTGGATCTCCTTAATTGCTGTGATGTTTGAGGTAGTTCAAACTTCTCCACTCTTCTGGGAGTAATGATGCTTGTGCATCAGCACAGGAATGTTTAATGAAGAGTGTCTGGGATGCAAGCATATGCCTTAACAGCAAGTTTAAAGAGAAAGAAAATAAACTGTATTTAAGATACATTTCTTCAAAAGGGGCAACACCACGCCAAGAGGGAGAGACAAATAATTCCCTGAAAAAACAGTGATTTCATTTGTCCTACATGACTTCAATGAGATCATAACTTTTTTTTTTTTGAGAAATAGTGATGATTTTGCTAAACTGAGCTTTTAATGCAGAAGCCAGTGACCCATCCTATTGACAGAGATGGATACTGCAAGTGCAATAATTTGATTGCCAGAATATGACACAAAGTAGATAAGGTATTTTATCTTTTTCATCCACTAGATTATGCATTCTCCTTACTTTGGTATTTCTGATATATTTTCTGAGAATCAGTTTTGTCTCATGTAAATGGTTCTCTGGAGAATTTCATAACTAGAGGCAGCAGAAATAAAAAATAAAACCTGTCATTAAGGAAAAAATATTTTGCATTGTTGGCACAAAAATAATCCAAATATGCACATGGCCAGGCAAAGCAGTGGAGCAGTGGTTGAGTTTGTTCAGAAAAATGTCCCGCTGTTCTGTCAAAAGCAGCACATGTATCTCATGTCATTGGGCAAGATGAGCAGGCCAAGCTGTAGACTTGTAGTAAAATACCCAAAGAAGAGGTGCAAGTCTAGGATGTCCTTCCAGGAAATTTTAAATCTATGTGCAAGAAAGAGGAAAATACTGTCTATTTTTTTATTTTTCTAAGGTGATGAGTTAATATTAACTGTTTTCCTGTTTCTGCTGCTGTGCTTCCCCCTTCTGTGCAAATGTGTGCAGAGTTGCTGCTGTTACATAAAGAATGCAAAGCAGTAGTTTATTTTCTTCTTGCAAATTAAATATTCTGTACATTTTTTTTCTGGTGTTTTTTTTCCCCTTTCCTGAACATCCTTGTTGCTGTTATTGTAGGCAACATAACCCTGGTTGAAAAGAAATCATCTGTACAGAAACAAGAAGAGTGGATTTGGGAAGAAATTGCTGCAAAGAATAAATGCTAGACTGATGTTTTCAAAAGAATAAATGCTATTTTCAACATTTTTGGCATTTTTGGTAAGTGCACAAGTAATATTCTGCTGTAACCTATTTCCAGAAATCTTTTGCATTGTGTAAGTCACTCCTTTGAATGTCTGTGGCTGGGAAGATCACAATATTGTCAAAAGGTGTTCAAATATGATTATTATTTCAAATGTAATGGATATTTTCTGAGCAAATGAATTCTTGAAAATCAGAGATGTTAAAGATATATGAAGACTGAACCCAGTAACCTGCATTCAGATTTTGATGTTTAGTCAGAAACATGTCATAAGTCAAGAGACATTGTAATTACCAATGGATATTCTTTACCAAGGTGCGATTATTAGTTTAATTTTTAATTTTTTCAACTTTGCTCATTCTTACTTAAAGGAGTTTAAGTCTTTTCATTTTCTTTTTGTAACTAACATTTAATATTCCACATCTGGTTGCCAAAATGGAAAATGTGTATTATTTGCTTACAGTAGAGGTGGGAATTATTCCTTGCCATAGCACTGGTATGAAGTTTGGTTTAAAGCATGAAAGATCCATTTTAGATTCCTGAAAAGAGGTATTAAAATTTCTTGTTAGATATTGCTGATTGTGATTGAAAACCACTCCATTGAATTACAGTAGAGGGAGATGAAGGACATCTTGCAGCAATGAAAATGGTTGCAAATTTAATTAAAACATTAAATTATTGTTGGAATAAAGGTCATAATCATAAAACCTAATTGAAGGAAGTACATTAGCATGTACCCTAAGGTATCCTTTCCATTTCCAAATATCTATTACATATTTGACATTTGAAGAGGAAAGAGGTTCCATTTTATCTGGATGGATGAACGGCGATGGGGAGAAGTGTTATACATAATACAGTGTAAGAGCCCCATTTTTCAAAACATCATTTGCTCCTTGCATAGGTGCAACACTCTGATTTTATGTCTCTGACTGAGGAAATTCCCCTTATTTATTGAGCATCATGGACCTGCATAGGGCAGAGGACATCATATCATGTACTTAGACTTTTCCCTGTGGAAAAAGTGGAACTTAACTCCCTTTAAATTTGACAAAGCCTCAGTTACCAGCTGTCACCTTGTTACCTAGGCTGCCTTTGTGAGAGATGTGTTGCTGCCTGGAGAATGGGATGTCTGTGTAACATCATATGAAATGCTTATCAAAGAGAAGTCAGTATTCAAAAAGTTCAACTGGAGATACCTTGTTATAGATGAGGCCCACAGGATTAAAAATGAAAAATCAAAGGTAATTTATTTTACACTAAGCAAGAGATCTGTGTGGGTTATTTAGTTGATGGTGTAGGGACTAGTAATGTTTAAATATATATGTTTGATATTTGGACATGTCTCACTGTCCTTCAGTTATCAGAAATTGTAAGGGAATTCAAGACTACCAACCGACTGCTATTAACTGGAACTCCACTTCAGAACAATTTTATTTACATGATTTTACATACAACATTTTACATACAAAATTACATGAACTCTGGGCACTTCTCAACTTCCTTTTGCCAGATGTCTTTAACTCAGCTGAAGTAAGTCTTTTGTTTCTGAATCAAATTAATTTTGCTGGTTTTCCCAATTTGAAAGTAGACCTGGATATGTATAGTTAGTGGTGTCAGTTACTGATAAGTGATAGATGGAGTTGGAAATGTTTGTTATAAAGCTTTTCATAAAATAGGCCAAATAAGGTCATTTGTTCTTTTACTTCCTGGCCATATGAGAGTTGTATTTGTTCACCATTGTGATGCTATTGTACCTTGAAAGGAAGCCTCTTATAAACCAATGATTTTGTTGATACAGGATTTTGATTCGTGATTTGATACCAACAACTGTCTAGGGGATCAAAAACTGGTGGAGCGCCTTCCTATGGTGAGTCCTTTTGCCTTTTATACAAGGGTTACATTTACCTAAGTTAAATCCCAAACAGTTCTTCTAATACTTCTTATGATAGACTATTAGGATGAGAGAGATTATTCCACAACTTTTCAGTCAAGCAAAATTAAGTCCAAGGACACAGAACCATGTCAAAGATCATTTTGACCTAATCTTTGAGTCTTTCAAATAAAGCACATGTATATCCTATGTATAGCAAATAATTTCTCCATAGAGGTTGCTTTTTTTTTTTCAGATTGTCTAACACTAGATCATGTATCTGTGATAGAGAATATCTGCTCTTTGCTTCATCCATTGACCTGATCAGTGTTTCAGTTTCCAAAATGCATTTAATGGTGAACCTCTTTCAGGTGCTACGACCATTCCTTCTCCGTCGCATCAAGGCTGATGTGGAGAAAAGCTTGCCTCCAAAGAAGGAAGTTAAAATTTATGTGGGCCTCAGCAAAATGCAGCGAGAATGGTAATTAATGCATGTGCTTGACTGGGCTGTGGTTCAGGCTCAGAAGGAATGTGCTGTCTGTGACTTGGAGGTTGTGTAGAACTCAATTTATTCTCTCTGGTATACTCCCAGTTTATTCCTGTTTCTTTCTGACACTGCTATGACAGAACCATGCATGTCAGGGAGATTTACCTGATTAAATGAAGAGAAGGGTGAGCTTTAGACAGTATTTGTAGCCTAAAGACTTATGAAAACTTGCTTAACTTCTTGCTTAAAGGAGAGGAGGTTCAGGAGGAACCTTTTTGCTCTGCACGACTCCTGGATGGGAGGGTGCAGCCGAGGGGGTCATCAGCCTCTTCTCCCAGGCAACAGAACAAGAAGAAATGGCCTCAAACTACACCAAGGGAGGTTCAGGTCAAGCATCAGGAGGAATCTCTTAATGGAAAGGGTTGTCAAGCATTGGAATAGACTGCTCAGACAGGTGGTGGATTCACCATCTCTGGAGGTATTGAGGAAACAGCTGGATGTGGCACCCAGTGGATGGTGGTGTTTAGCCTAAGGTTGGAACTGATGATCTCAGAGTTCTCTTGCAACCCAATCGATTCTGTGAGTCTGTGCTACATTTCTGACTTGCCCAGAGGCAAAAGAATGACACCCAAACCATGTCCCATGGCTGCCATGATGCTGAGGGCAGGTTCTGTCTCCCACAGGCTTTTCCTGGCTTACATGTATTCAAACCTTTCCTCCTCCTCCCTCTGCACCAGCAAAAGATGCAGCTTGTAAGTCATCCCCCAGCTTCATTTTAGAGTGAACAGAAGGGTTTTTTTCTTTCCGTGCTGTAGGTATACCCGAATCCTGATGAAGGATATAGATATCCTGAACTCAGCTGGGAAGCTGGACAAGATGAGACTGCTGAACATCCTGATGCAGCTGCGGAAATGCTGCAATCACCCGTACCTCTTTGATGGAGCAGAGCCTGGCCCACCTTACACAACAGACATGCATTTGGTCACTAACAGTGGCAAAATGGTACTTCTAGACAAATTGCTGCCTAAGTTGAAAGAACAAGGTATACATCTCCTTTCTGGGGTTTTGAGAGTTTTTTGGTTCAGTAATATTTTTGTGTATTCTGAGCAAAACCCAGCGGACTTTAGCCAGGATTACTGTTGGTTTCTAGTATGATACCAGCTTGGATCAATAGTCCATTATGGCTTTTTGTGTTGAAGTGTTTTGATTTCTTTTTTTTTCCCACTTTTTCATCGCAGCTAAGTTCACACCATAAAAACATCATTTGATTGGGGCTTTAGATTTTCTTTCATAGTTTTCTTAGCTATCTGAAATATAATTATGTAGTATTTTAGCCACGCCTTTGATTTGCCATGAAGGACCATTTCAGATTCAGAGTCCTCATACATAGCTCAAGTCAAATCCTGTGTGAAATGTTGGTCTTTCTTGCTGGATGTGATTTTGAACAGTACCTGAGGTTTTTCTGTGTATTCTATAAACACTCAGACATGGGGGAACTCTTGAGTTGTTTTAAAGTTATTTGAGCTTTGAAATGGATTACTGTAAAAGTCACTTGCAACAGAGTTTTTGACACTGGAATAAATTTTTAGCTCACTATTTTTTGAGTATGCTTACAGTAGTAACTTTGCTAAAGAAGTTGGATGTAGGTTTGTGAGTGGGGACACTTTGCAGGAAAACAAAACCACGTCCAAACCTCAACCTTCTGTAGTATAGAAGTAAACTGTACTTTGTATCTAGGTATCATCCAAGCAGCTGTGACTGTATAACTCAAGACTGAAAACCAAGCAATTCAGTGGTTACTGTGCTTTTTTGATCTTGGTTTCTTCCTGATATCAGGTTTATTGATGAGGTGTTGTAATTAATACTGGACTGGTCTCAAATCAAATTAGCATCTTAAACAAGAGAGTTCAGTATTAACCCTTGAGTCCAAAGGACAAAAGGAAGTAGAAACTTTGTTATATCCTGTGTTTTACTTAAATTTCTCCAGTAGACTGGAAATGGCTGAGTGTATATGCATAAAGTACTGAACCTTTTCTTTTTTTTTTTTATTTAAGTTGTTCTTGGCAGTAAACTGACAAGTACTTAAGAAGAATTCACTTTATTTCTAGAGATCTTAAATCCAAAACAATCAAATACTTCAAAATTTTATTATTTATACTTGATAATGTTTTTATATTTGTGCTACCATCTTACTCTGCCATGTCTGGGAACTTTTTCTTGAGGAGTACAACACAAAATGAAAAGGAGAAGCCAGCCATTAATTAGACAGTGACATATCAGGGTAAGACAAACGTGTCCTATGGCATGGATGTGCTGTGGCAGCAGCAGCTGCAGCCCTGCATTGTAGTTTGGGTCTGAAATTCAAACGACTTTTCTTCTTAGTACATGGAATTGCCCTCCTTCCTTTTCTGGTAGTGCAGACTTGGAGAGTTTGTTTAATCTTACATTTTGGTGAAAGCATAAGAAACCTTTTTACCCAAACAGGCTCAAGGGTTCTAATCTTCAGGCAGATGACAAGAGTTCTAGATATTTTGGAAGATTACTGTATGTGGAGAAATTACGAATATTGCAGACTGGATGGACAAACTCCTCACAATGAGCGACAGGTATTTACAACTTCAGGGATTGTATTTATGTAAAAATAGTACTTGTAAAACATTTTGTTTAACTGATACATTCTTTTCATTGATTTAGGCTTCCATTAATGCATTCAATGATCCTGACAGCTCAAAATTTGTGTTCATGTTGAGTACACGAGCAGGAGGTCTTGGAATCAATCTGGCTACTGCTGATGTTGTAATTCTCTTTGATTCAGACTGGAATCCACAAGTAGATCTCCAGGCTATGGTAAGATTCCAGATGGAAATTATGGGGTTTTGTTTTTCTTTTTCTCACAGTACTTTGCTAGAAATGTGTACTTCCAAAATAAATTGGTATTTTCCCATTTTAGCACAGGAGCAGGATTTGTAAGACTAATTTTCAGTTCAAGTGCAGCTTCCACTGTGTGGAACCATTAGTCCTCAGTCACATTTGGGTTATACAGTGTTTTATGTAGTGGGAAATGCTGGGTGTGTGCTACACCTCATAGTATTGTTTAATGCAAATAGCCTACTTGAGTAAGTAAAAATGAATTAAATCTAGGTTGTTAATCCCAAAACTATAAAGCTGTTGTGGGGAGTGGAGGTGAATGTGTTTTCACTGTTTTTCCTGCGATCTTGAAAATGAGATAAAGAAAAGTTGAATTAAAGTTTTCAAAAACTGCTTTTATGGTGATGGTAATGAAAGGATCTCATTTTAGTAACTATCCTTAGGGGTTTTTTTAAGTAGATGTGGATGCATCTCCATCCTGGATACACGTCAAGGACATTAGTGACCACCTAAGAAAGCAAAGCTATCTAAAAACTGCCAGTGGATTTTTGGATTTTTGGTTGGGGTTTTTTTTGTTTTTTTTTTTTTTTGACAAATGAGGGCTTTCAGAGAGAAGTCTTGGAAATGTCTTAAATTATTTCAGTTAACCTGTGGGTCTCAAGTACTCTAGCAAAAATCACTTCAAAAGAATGAAGGAACTGGTGTCTAATAGCTCAAATGAGGCAGTACCAGCTACCACTACAGGTGTGTGTTGAGAATACTGATTCTCACAGTGGTTCATGTTTCACTAGTCAGGAGAGGCAGGGTTATTGTATTTTTCTTGAACTATTCATGGCACTACTGAAGGATTTTGAGAAAGGCAGCTTTTGGTCAGCAGAGAGATGATTTCTTCATGCTTTGATTCTACAGAAGGTTGCTTAAGGTCAGAAGCATCCAAATCTTCTCCTCTGTGTGTGATTTAATGAAAAACCCCAAATCCTGCTGTTTTTTAGCTATGACACATAGAGACACACTCACTGTCAGTGTTATTGAAAAAAAAAAACCCCAAACCTGCAATGTAGATAAAAATGTAATATCTTGGGTAGCCATGGATAGCTGTAAACATTTTAGTAACCTGTGCTGTTCTGTTTTGTAAATTTGTGTGCTGTAAATAATGAAAATCTTAAACCTCATTATGTAGTCATGCTGGAAGGCAAGTGCTGACTTTTTTGTTACTGTTTTGGGCAGGATCGAGCGCACAGAATTGGGCAGACCAAGACTGTCCGTGTGTTCAGGTTTATTACAGACAATACCGTGGAGGAAAGGATAGTGGAGCGTGCAGAAATGAAACTGCGCCTGGATTCCATAGTCATCCAGCAAGGCAAGTATTATATGAAGGCACTTCGGATCTAGGATGAAATTCCCTTCTTCTCCCATTGTAAATCATGGTGGAATCAGCCAGTAAGAACCAGTGGGAGTGTTGCTTTTGCCTCATCTGAACTCTGAAGGGAGTTCATGTGCAAAGGCCTCATCCACTTGGAAATTTGTTTTACTGTAGGAGTAGGCATTTCCTCACTAACTTTTTGCTTACCTGCCTAGTGGGGTATAGTCATATTTGACTTTTTAAAGCACTCAGTTTCTTCTTTCACTTTAAATTTAAATGAATGCCTTTCCTTTTTCTAATAGACAGAGAAAAGTAAGGTAACCTTAGTTGACTTGCTTGGAATCAGTAATATGTAGTTTGTATGTGGAAATATAAGGGGGAGAAAATCCTGTATTGCTCCTTCCATAACATAAACTCTTCAGTGAGTTGCTATCCTCAAGCATTTTTATCTTTAGGAAGATTGGTGGATCAAAACCTGAATAAACTTGGAAAGGATGAAATGCTGCAAATGATCAGACATGGAGCAACACACGTGTTTGCTTCAAAGGATAGTGAGATTACAGATGAAGATATTGATCACATTTTGGAAAGAGGGGCAAAGAAGGTGAGAAGGTTTGAAAAGGGGAAGCTCACCTGTAGATTTGAATGTGATGGCAAGATAGTGAGTCTCTGGATGATAACTTGGTTCCAAGCTGGAGAGAAAAGGGGTTTTTGCTGTAGAGGGTTTTTGTGTTACTCAATCGTGTCTGTTTTTTCTGATGTTGTCAATAAGATGTTTTATAGTCAAGTACCTTCTAGAATGGCTCCTCTTCTTTCTGGCAATGGGATGTTTTAAAATGAAGTACCTTTCAGAGTGGCTCCTTTCTGGAATGAGGTGTTTAATAATGACGTGCCTTCCAAAATGGCTCCCGTTCTATCTGGGAATGAGATGTTAAATAATGAAGTACCATCCAAATGGCTACTATTCTTTTCTGTATCCCCTGTCCAAGACTGCAGAAATGAATGAAAAACTTTCAAAGATGGGTGAAAGCTCCCTTAGGAATTTTACTATGGATACTGAATCTAGCGTGTATAATTTTGAAGGGGAAGACTACAGAGAAAAACAGAAGGTAATGTTTTAAGTTTCTTTTGGAGGAATGCCCTGAATTGCATGTTTTAGTCATACTTATTTAAGAGGTATTGGGTAAAATACAGTGTCATCTATGAAAATAGTTTAAATAACACTTATAACACTTATAATGAAGTAGATGTAGATCTAATTTTACATAAAACTTGTAGCTGGTCTCATGATCTTGCAAGACATAATTTTTGGTTTTGGGGATGATGGGTTTTGTTTTTATAGTTGGCATTTACAGAGTGGATTGAACCCCCTAAAAGAGAAAGAAAAGCCAATTATGCTGTGGATGCTTACTTCAGAGAGGCTCTTCGAGTCAGTGAACCAAAAGCACCCAAGGTGAGTTGACTAATCAAAAGAAATAAAGTTTTTCAATATGTATGGTAAATGGCTGAAGCTCTAAGCAACAAATAGGTCTTGAGTCATAAAAACTGCTCTGTTCACTTTTATAAAGTGGAGGGACTATCTAAATTTAGAAAAAATTTCCAAAAGACTTGAGACAAACTTCTGTGAGAAAAAATAAGAACAGTATGAAACTTGTAAGACGTTAGGGAGGCTAAGATCAAGTTTTTTCTGGTTCTTATTTAAGCAGCTGTAAATTTTCCTGTGGAAGATTAATGCTTTAAACACGTGTGACTTTTTCACCAGCCACCTCCTCCCAAAAGACCTCTCTTCCCCTTCTCTCACTGCTCTTTTACTTTTAGAATTCTTTGTGGTGGTTGGTGTGTCTTGCATGGTGTGACTTTTTTCCCCCCAAGTTAAGACAGTGCATTTTTGTAACAATAATGCTTTTTGTTTGCTCATAAACTTAAATTACTTCTTACAAGCAAGCAGATTCTGGATGTGAAAGGGAGCAAATGCAAGCTTTGTGTTTCAGGCTCCACGGCCTCCAAAACAGCCAAATGTACAGGACTTCCAGTTCTTTCCTCCTCGCCTGTTTGAACTGTTGGAAAAAGAGATTCTCTACGACAGGAAAACAATTGGTTACAAGGTAACTGAAGAATTTCCTTGACCAGAGGGCTGGAGCACCTCTCTTAGGAGGAAAGGCTGAGAGTTGGGATTGTTCAGTCTGGAGAAGCAAAGGCTCTGGAGCAACCAAATTGCAGCCTTTCAGTACCTAGAGGGGGCTTGCAGGAAAGCTGAAAAGGGACTTTTTACAAGGGAGCAGCTTTAAACTGACAGAGGGCAGGTTTGGGTTGGATATTGGAAGGAAATTCTTCACTGTGAGTGTGGTGAGGCACTGGCACAATTTGCCCAGAGAAGCTGTGGATGACCCACATTCCACTTGCTTGGAAGTGTTCAAGGCCACGTTGGACAAGCCTTTGAGCATCCTTGTCTAAGCAGAAGGTGACCCTGCCCATAGCAGGGGCTTGGAAAAGAGGTGATCTTTAAGGTCCAGTCCCTTCTGTGTTATTCTCTAAATTCTTGCAATGGAACAGTTTAATGCAACAGTAGGAGAATAAGTACTTTTCCAGCCTTTCACAGTAATTTAAATGAAATAAAATCATGTTCAGCTGTCGAAGCTATTAGGTTATATTAACAAAAAGGTGACAATTAGTAATTATCTGTGAAAAATTAAATCAGTTTTACAAAGTGCAAAACCTTTCAGGTACCTCGTAATCCTGATCTCCCAAATGCAGCCCAAGCACAAAAGGAAGAGCAGCTTAAGATTGATGAGGCTGAACCTCTTAATGATGAAGAACTGGAAGAAAAAGAGAAACTTCTAACCCGGGTATTGTCGGTTCTTCAGTGAGACTGAAATCAGCCAAAGCTTGTTTTGTGTTTCACAGCATTATGGGAGCATTTCTTGGTCACTGATCGGCATGTGCCGTAGTTAACACATCTGCACAGTTTGGTTCAGACTGAAAAGAGTTTCCAGCATTAGGTTTGTCATAGGCCTATGTCATAGGATATCTTTGAGGAATGTGCACCAAGGATTCTCCTGAATCCTAGTCTGGCATTCACTATAGACTGTGATGTCTTTCCATGAAACCTTGCAGAATGGCTGCAGAGCTGGGTGTGCTGCATTCCACATTATTTAATGCACATATTCTGCCTCAGTTTCACACCCTTATGGAAGTGAATCCTGGGGTCTGAACAGTCAGTTTTCCTAAACCACATCTGGTAGTGGATAGTTCCCCTCACTAAAAGAGGGTGTGAGCTGAATAAGTATATAATTAGGAAGCCTGTATATTTAAATAATTTAAAACCAGGTGAATGCTTGATATGCCTTATTTGGATATTTTATTTACACGTTGTATTTTGGCAGGGGATCGGAATTACAGGACAGGATTTCTTGCTTGCGTAGTAATGAGCTGGAACAGCTCACTGTGGAGACACCAGAATCACAGAGGTCAGGAATCAGTACAGTCCAGTAAGCTGTGGCTAAATCACAACATGGCTGGCAGAACTTGCTACTTCCCACTACTTGTAAAAGCTACTGGTAATATGAAATGAACCTACTTTAGCTCATGACTTCAGCAGTGCTACTTGTGTCTCTGCTGAAAATCACCATCACAAGGTGGCTTTAGTCCTTCTGAGGGAGAGTGACCATGCAGTGGTCACTGCAATGATGCAATGGCTGAGGGTGTCTGTGAGGCACTTGGGGGGCCTTTTTGACAAAACAAAAGCCATTACACTACTTTCACTTGAGCAATTTTTTTTTCTTAGAAAGTAATCCCACAGAGAGACTATTAGGAGGAGGGATTAATTTTTCAGCTGAAAACTTACCAGAAATTACTAGGTAAATAAAGAACTAGTGCTAGTCATTTTGCAGTATTGAAATAGAGAGACTACAGTGACTGCAGTATAAAAAGAGTTCTACTAAATTACAGTGACTGCAGTATAAAAAGAGTTCTACTAAATTAAACTGCAGAGAAAGAAAAGGTTTAACACTGTGGAATGATGGAAGTGTTACAGGCAATTTCAAGAAACCAGTTGAATCAAATTTGGAGATGGACAAATCCTGAACCTCTGTGCAATGTTTCCTCTTGATTGCTGTATAGGGCTTCACTAACTGGAATAAGAGAGATTTCAACCAGTTCCTCAAAGCCAATGAGAAGTGGGGCCGTGATGACATTGAAAATATAGCACGAGAAGTCGAAGGAAAAACCCCAGAGGAAGTCATTGAGTATTCAGGTAACTTAATTCTGTACTCAGCTCTGAGAGTATCTAACTCTGCTTGGCTCATTTGAACTGCCTGAGAACATGGTAACATCCTACTGCTGAGAATTTCTTACACTGCTGTTCTAAGATTTTTGGGGTAGAATTATATTGATGTATTTTGGATCTGCTGCTCTGTCTTTTACCATCATTACCGCCTGCACAACTAAGGCTGTACTAAAATGCACACCTAAACTCCTGCTGAGCCACTTCACTGTATCCTGAATCTAACTGGGTAGCACTGTCTTCAGTTCTTGTTAATTTTTGCAAAGGGAAATGCTGAGAAACACTGCTTAGCTGAAGAGATTTCCCTTTTCCTTGTATTCATTAATGAGAAGTTAACCTTTACCTCCTCCTCGAGAGCAGAACTCAGTAAATACATCACGATTGAACCTACAGCCACCACTGGTAACCTGAGTCTTAACCTCGCATTAGAAGAGATTTTTTTCCACTGTAGTGTAGCTGCAAAGTCCAGGCATTACATTTCTAAAGGTATAGAGCAAGTTGAAAATGTGCAAAAATCTTGTACAAAAACCCCTTATTTAAACACCTAATGGTCTTTCAGGCACTTGCTTGTCTTCGGGCACTCAGTTGCCCTCTTGCTTCTATTGATAAAACTGTATTCTGTTACATCCGTTTTCATTTGAAGAAGCTTTGTTTCCTTTGAGGAGACTGACACACAAAAGTCTTACTGGCCTGTATTGTACCTCACTTAAACTGAAGATTCCTATATCTACCCTCTTCAAAACAGCATTTGTACTACTGCAGCACATGGTAGCTGGAAGGGAAGGTTTCTTACCAGCTCAAGGCATGTCTGTTGTTACACAGCAGTAAGCTCTGGTAAAAGGAAGGAACAGCTAACATCCTTTTTTTAAGGTTAAACCCCTGACTTTTACAATGCATGATAAGATACTAAGAAGTTGTTCTTTTCTTAGCTGTGTTCTGGGAAAGATGCAATGAACTCCAAGACATAGAGAAGATCATGGCTCAGATTGAAAGAGGAGAAGCTAGAATTCAGAGACGAATCAGCATAAAAAAGGCTCTCGATACAAAGGTGGGTTTGCTCAGTTTCTTTTTTTTTTTCCTGGTGCCAGTGAGGGGAGATGCATGACCCCTGTCTGACCAGTGCTGCTGATGTATGAAGACATCTTGGGCATGACATTGGTCTCTTTGCATAACACTCAGCAATTTCTTCCTATGGCTTTTCCATCCCATGGAAGTGCTGTGATGACACCCTTAGCTATGGTCTACCCTGGTGTTTGTAACAGTCTTCTGTATTACAGCACACAGTTCAGAGCGCTGTGTAACTCCACATAGTACAGGCCTTGGGGAGGAGCACAGTTCCTTCTGGACACGTGGAACTGAAATTAAGAGAGAGAGAGAGAAATGGAGAGAGGGGGATGGAGAGAGGGAGAAATGGGGGAGATAAAGGGATGGAGAGGGATAGAGAGAGGGAGAGAGAGAAATGGAGGAAGAGAAGGGAGAGAGGTAGGTGGGTAGAGCAATAGGGGGGAGAGAAACATAGGAAAACAGGTGGAGAGAATTGGAGTAAAGTAGAAACAGGTAGAGATGGCAGAAGACAGAGGGAGTTAGAAACATCAGATTAGAGAGCACTTAAAAAAGACTGATCCAACAGTCTTGGGGAAGGATGGGAGATAGACCTTTTAACATTTCTGCTTTTGTCTCTTTCTGTGGTGCATCATATCCATCCCTTCCATAGCTGAACCAGTGGGTCTGGACTTTCTGACAGGAATTCAACAGAAAGCTTTTTCAATCTTTTGTCCCCCTAGAAGCAGCCCAAGTTTTTGGGGCAATCCATCTCAAAACATTTCTGTAAAATTTCCTTTTGGTTCTTGATGCTGCTCAGGGCCATCAGACTGACACAAAACCCCCTCAGTCATGTCCCCAGCCCCGGTGGAACGGCTGAGCTCTCTGAACTCCAGCCTGGCACTGTCCCACCGTAATTACATTGCAATTGTAGATAGAATTGTGGCAGGTTCTGGGCCACTGGCTTGGAATCCTCCTGAATCCTCAGGGCTGACCACGGCATTTGTCTGTACTTTCCTGTCCCTGGGGCTGATCACTCCGTGCTTCCCAAGGGACGGAGCACTCGCTCTGCACGGCTCCTTAGAGCTGAGGGTGCCTGCCCACACTGAGAGATGGGTGAGTGAGCGACGCCGTAATGTTCAGGTTGGTTCGGCTTATCTAGTTCGGTCGGGCTTATCTAGTTCGGTCGGGCTTATCTAGTTCGGTTGGGCTGAACGCGGTTCCGTCGCGTTCTGTTCAGTTCACCTCAGCTAAGCTCGGATGGATTCGGCAAATCGCGGCCAGAGTCGGCCGTTCGGGTAGGCTCGGCTGTTGTCGGCTGCTGTCGGCCACACTCGGCTGTCGTCGGCCACACTCGGCCAGACTCGGCTGTTGTCGGCTCCACTCGGCCACACTCGGCTGTTGTCGGCTCCACTCGGCCACACTCGGCTGTTGTCGGCTCCACTCGGCCACACTCGGCTGTTGTCGGCTCCACTCGGCCACACTCGGCTGTTGTCGGCTCCACTCGGCCACACTCGGCTCTTCGGCCCTACCTGACTCTGCTCCGCGCTGCAATGGCGGCCGCTGGCAGGGCCCCGCTCCCCGGCCTGAGCCCCGGGAGGGGACAGAGCGCTGGGACAGCCGCCTCAGCCCGGCTCACCCTGTCCCTGCCCGGCCCCGCGTCCCCCGGAGCGCGCCCTGCAGCGCAGAACGCGGCCTTTGGGCCAGGAGCGGGGACAATGCCCTCGGCTCGGCAGCAGCGCCGGGAGGCAGCGGGCGGTGCCCTCAGGTGAGCGGCCGGAGGGGAGGGAGCTGGGCCGGGGGCACCGGGGCCGGGGGCACCCACAGGGGGCCGGGGCTGCTTTGGGCGCTGCTGCGTGGGACCCGCTGCGGGTGGCACGGCTCTGTCCCGGGCCTTGCGGCTCTCTGGGATCGTGTGCCGTGGAATGAAGGTGGGGCTCGTCCCAGCTGCGGGAACAGCGTTTTATTGGGTGAGAAACAGAGTTCACTCTCTAGAATTTTTACACGTTTGTTAAGGGATAAAAGGCAGCGCTGGGGTGCTTGGCTGTTTGCCAGGAGCACCCGGTTCCCTTAAACCGTGTTCTCTAGATTCTGTTCCATTGCAGTGGGGTGTGCATATTCATTAGAGTTTATACATATTCCAAGAGTCCTTTTCAGTTTAGATGTTCTTTTGCTTGGTTGGAACCTTCGTGCCATCTTGTGGATTCAACCAATATACTTTATTTCTTCCTGTGGTGCCATCCTGTCTTATTTTCAGTCCCTCGTTATTTGATAACGAGGGTCAGTAAATTTTTCCTTTTTTTTCAGTGCTCTGGTTTCTGTTTCTGTTATCTTGTGTTTCAGATAAGATTGTCCCCAGCTGTGGGAAATCACCTCATTATCTGACACCATTTTCTGAGTTCCTTACATGTAACAGCATTTGAACATTTCACAGTCTCTATTATAGTCTATTATAATATTACAGTCTAAAATAGTATCTGTTACAGTGCTGTTTATGAAAGCTGTGCAGTGCATACACGAACTGACAGATTATCCTTGATCCAGAGCAGTAGTTACAGACTGTCCCCTCTCGGGAGTTTTGTGCTCAATAACACCGTGCCAGAGCTCAGACATAAATGGCAAGGGCAAGAACTGCATTTGTTCTGTTCCATTCTGGGCTGGGCTGAGCTCTGTTTGCCGGGAAGCAGCGGGATGGGTGTCCCTGTGCCCACCCCCCTGGGTCCCAGAGAGAAGCTGCTCCTGTGGCTGCAGCTGAGGGGCACTGGGAAACCTGAACGGTCCTGATGGAAACCGATGCCAAAGCAGGTTTGGTTGGGTTTGGGACTTGCCATTTTCCCCTGATCCATGGGTTTTGCCTTAGGAAACAGGAACTGGGCACCAGGACATTTTGTTAGCCTAGAAGGGACGAGTTGGTTTGTATTTATTTCCTGAGGCACCTGGATCGATTTGGGTCTCAGTTGGCACCCGAGAGCCTCCTCTGTGTCCTGGGTGGGGTGGTGGCTACCAAAGGGGTAAAAGGTGGAGCAGGAGGGTGGGTGGAGAGGAGAGCAGTGGCTCTGTGGGGATTTGCATCTGGAAAGGGCCCTCAGTTTCCTGGCGGGAGTCCTGGAATCAGAGCTGAGAGTCGCTGAGCAGTGAGGATCGTGCAGCTGCAGCGCGGAGAGTGCAGAGGCTGCAGTGGGCGTTGTCTGCTCGCTCTCCTGATGTCCCATCTCTAATGCTGGGCTGGCACCCAGGCACCTCCCAGGGCTGCACAGCCTCAGGGCAGGGGTGGTTTGTAAATGTTTTAAATGCTGCAGCAGCTCCCTCAGGCTGGATGAGTGTGAGGATATCCAGCTCTGCCTTAGGGCTTGGAGCACGGCAAGGGTGCAGGGCTCACGGTCAGTCTTGTTTAAACACTTGTAATAGCAAAACATTTTAAAGCAGAGACTGTGAGGCAATAACAAAGGCGAGTCTGTGGCAAGGATAGGTCCGGGCTGTCTTTATTAAAGACCCACACTGCTGGATGTTGTGTCAGAGCCCTCTGGGGACAGAAGGTGTCCCCAGAGCTTCATGAAGCCCTTGTTTCCTGCTGGCAGGGCAGGGGGTGAGCCCAGCCTCGGGGGCTGTGTGGCTCCTCCTGCCTGGAGCAGGGACAGCCCGTGGGGCTGAGCCCCAGAGGTTCAGTTGCTGGAGCAGGTGGGGATCTCTTTGTGCCTGGGAATTGTCGCTGCTGCGTTCCTGTCCCAGCTGCAGGGTTCCCTCAGAGCCCGTGCCCTGCAGCAGCACTGGGAGCTCCTGGGCTGGGCAGGGAGCAGCTCTGGCCTGGGGCTCTCAGTGCCATCAGTGCCCATGGAAAGCCAGCTGGGTTTGTTCTGCTGCCATCAGCCTCTCTGCTGTGCCAGCCTCGGTGCCAGGGCACAGAGCTGTGGGAAGGCTCCATCCCATCTGTGCCAAGCGCTGCCAGCGCTTCCAGCAGCGCTGCTGGGGCACCAAGGGCTGCCTTTGGAGCCTGGCTGGCACAGAGGGTGACACACTCTGCCCTGCAGCACCCAGCTGCACAGTTCAGCCAGCAGGGAGCAGAGTCAGCTCTGGGCCCAAACCAGGTTTTGTCCCCCAGAGAGCCCCTGAGCTTCCTGAGGCAGCACACAGATGTGCCCTGGCCTTTGGGGCTCATGGTGAGGGCTGCCAGGGGATTGTGATAAGGCTGAGCTGAAGCTTTCTTAGAAAAGCCATCAGCTGTAAGGAGAATCTCTGGCAAACAGGTGGCTGGGGCACTGGCTGGGAGCAGGTCCTGGCCTTTTCTCTTCTTTTCTTTAAGCTGTTCTTAAGAGGAGCCCAAAACTGCAAAATGGAAAGGAAGGGGGCTGTGGGGGTGAAAGTTGCTTTGCATTTTTTGAAGTGTTGCTGTGGATTTTGGTGTGTCAAGTGGCACTACCAAAACAGCACTGGAATAACCAAACTTCAGGACTCTGCGCTTAATTCCTTGAATGTGTTTGTGTGGGTGCAGGAAATGCCAAATCCCAAAGCAATTCCATGTCTGTAACTTCAAGTGCAACATCTTTAAAAGCAAGTGCTCAGTGTGGGCTTTCCATGTGGGTGCAAATGGCCCAAGGCCTTTCTTGTGTCCCAAAAGCAAAAAACCTTTCCCTGGGAGGTTTTGGAGGGGATTCTCTTTGGGATTTCTTGTGGTGCAGCATCCCGGGTGTCCCTTCCTTTGTGCCAAGTCCAATGGGAAAGGATGGAATGGCTGCCACGTGGGCTCTGGGATAAAAATGGTTCTGTTCAAATGAGGCAGAGAATGCAAGATGAAAAATGAGCATCCTTTCATTGTCTGAAATAGTCAGGAATAAAAGTGCTGGCAAAGGACACGTTTGTGTTTGAATTGGTGTCACCTCTCCTGGGTAAAACCCCATAGTGAGCCAGCAGAGCAGAGCTAGGAGAGCTGGGATCCTTGGACTTCCACAGTGGACTTAATTTTCTTTTCTCCTCTCTTTCAGGGCAGGAAAAATCATCCAACTCCTCCCATGTTTGCCCGAAGCTTTGGTGTTGGAGCAGCCAAAGGCAAGAGGCTTCAGCAGCAGGGCTCTGCGCTGGAGGGCTCTGGTCCTGCCCACGCTGTGGGGTGAGTCAGAGGGACACAGGGCTCCCCTTTTCCTCTCTGCTGGCATGAGCTGCCATGGCAATGCCATTGCTGCCAGCCCAGCCCCAGCTGTGCCTGCTGGAGAAGGGCAGAGGTGCAGAGGCAGTGCCAGAGTTGCCTGGGGCTGCTGGAGCTGTGGTGCTGGCTGTGCCCTGAGGGCAGCTTGGGCATTGTCTGTGCAGCCCAGGGCTGCTCTGGGCCTTCCTTGGGGAGCTCTCAGTGCATGCCCAGCTCTGCCAGGGCTGGCAGCCGCTGCAGGGCTGGGTGACAGCCTCTGCTGGGGCTGGGGGCAGGCACGGCCCTGGCACAGGGGCAGGGGCAGGGCTGGCAGCATTTGGGAGCCGTGGGAGCAGAGTGAGGGGTGGTGCTGGGCACAGGGGTCAGCCTGTGCTCGTGTCAGCACAGCCCTGCAGGGCCCTGGCATCTGGGAGCAGCTCCAGCTCTCCTGGGGCCCAGGGATGGGCTCTGAGGGACTGGCTTTGCCTGTGCCTTTCCAGGGCAGCAGGAACAAGGGCAATGTGGTGCCAGAGCTGGGGCCCATCAGGCTGTATTTCCCTCTGGGAAAGCAGAACAGACTCTGGGCTGAGCTGAGTTTCCTGCAAGGGCTCAGAATCCAGGGAAAAGGGAGTTCAGGAATTGCATCTGCTGCTGGGAACATTGCCTTAGGCTTGCTCAGTTTGTGTCTGTGAGCAGTGGGCTCTGGGCTGGAGAGGAGCTGTTGGCAGCAAAAGATGGAGTCCATGCTCTGCAGGGATGTGCAGGGAAGGACTGAGTGGGAGGGAAGGGCAGTATTTAGAAATGAGATCAGCATTTCTCCCAGAACTGGGGTGCAGCAGTGATGGGGGTGGTTGGCTTTGCTCTGGGCCTTGTTATTCCTTGTGCAATTTGCAAATTCTGCTGCATGATTTACTGTCCAGTATCTTTCTAACAAAAACTGACAGAAATTGAGGTTTAGGAGTAGAGCTGAGGTCCATTCACTGCACAATCTTGCCAAGGCTGGAGGACTGGGATGATGGCTGCTCTCAGCAAAGGCCACTTCTCAATGCTGTGTCAGATTTGCCTCAGTGCCGGGCAGGAAAGGTGAGGGTTTGGATCAGGAATTGTGCAAACAAGGCCTGGGTGTGGTTGATTTGTTTTGTTTTTCAGTGAGCCAGGGCTGGCACAGGGAATGGTGCAGGTGCTGCTCTGGCACCAGAGCTGCTGCCCTTTGGAGCCATGTTCAAGGTGTGACCATAGAACACTTTGGGGGCTGTTTTCAGCACTCTGGGTTTCAGAACTGCTGTCCCCAGCCCGTTGCCAGCCCTGGGACATCTGCTCTGCTTCCAGGCTGTCCTTGCTGGAGCAGCCTGGTCCCTGCCGCGCCCAAGCCCTGAGACACAGAGGGAGCCCTGTGCCCAGGGGCCTTTGGCACCTTGTCAGGAAGGTGGCAGCAGCCCCGGGAGCAGGCTGGAGGTGAGAACTGGGTGTTGGGAGCTGAGGAGTGCTCATCTGGGCTGGGGGGAAGGGGCAGGAGTTGCCATGCCCCTGGAGCTTTCCTGCTGGCATGGGGCAGCACAGGGAGCAGCATTCATTGTGCCCCTCCCACGGGCAGTGCTGGCCTGGGTGTCTGTGCTGTGCCACCAGAGCGTGGCACTTGGCTGCTGTCACTGCTGTCACTGCCAGCCCAGCTGGGGGCTGTGCCCTCCTGCCAGCCCCAGCCAGGAGCTCCAGGGGTGCCTCTGGGCCCTGCTGGGAGCGTTTGCTGGGAATGTGCCCCATCCCTGGGAGCGTCCCTTTGTCCCTGGGCTGCCAGCCAGAGCTTTGGGCTGCTCAGGCTCAGGCTGGGATTGCCAAAGGCACCGAGAGGGAGCAGCACAGGGAGGGTGCTCAGAGAGGGGCTGGCAGAGCCCAGCTGGCAGGCTGGGCTGGCTGCTGCAGGTGGGGCTGTGTGCACTGCAGGCAGGGAATGTCCCCTTCCCTCAGCAGCCCTGCAGATCCCAAGGGCTCCCAGAGCAGGATTTTATTCCTTACCTCCCTTTGTGGAGATTGATTCTCCACATTGCCATGAGCAATTCTTGGATTTCTCTAGGAGCAAACCTCCCAGCAGAGCCAGATTGCAGCGGAGGCCAGAGCTGTGTTTGGAGCAGGGAGTGCTGAGAGCTGCGTCTGCCTGTGCTGCCCCAGCCTGAGCACAGGCACAGGGAACAGCCTGGGCAAAGGGATTGGGGCAGTGGCTGATGCCCAGGGAGAAGAACACAAACCCACAGCCCTTCAGCCTGACAGTCCCCTCCACCCAGAGCTCAGCACACATCCTCACAGGGAAGCCCAGCAGCTGAAGGGAAAAAAAACCCACAGAAGAAAAAGGTGATTTATTGTGCTGTAAAGTTCTTTCAAGTTGTTATTAAAGCCCAACCAACATTTGCTCTTGATTTTGGTTGGGTGAATAACGAGCAGTGGGCACAGGTGATGCCATTCATGTGGCTGAAAACCTGGTGTGATCTAGAGGGGATCCAAGAACTGTTTGTGTAGGGCAATGGAATGTGAGGGGATGTCAGGGGCAGTGAGGTGGCATTTTGGAGGGAATTGCTGAGGTCATTGAAGGGAGACGAGCAGACAATTTCCCTGGGAAATCCCAGGCCCCTCGGGCCCACAGCCAGGACTCTCCAGGGCTGAGGGGGCAGCACTGGAGACTCCCTGTGGCCTCCTTCCTTGGCAGCAGCCAGCAGGGAAGGGAGAAGAGGATCCCTGTGGGATGAGACTGCAGAGAGCGAGCAGAGGAGCAGCCTCGGGCTGGAGAAAGGCCAAGGGACCAACACGGTGGCACCAGGGCACCTGTGAGGAACAGAATGGACACTTGGAGGCCACATGGAGGTGAGGAGTGCATGGTTTGGGCAAAATGTCAGTGAATCTCCAGAGAGATAAGGAGGGGATATTTAGGAGGGAAACGCTGAGGTGAGGAGTTCACCCAGCCTGGCACAAGGTGTGTTTGCACAGGCTGGGGCCAGAGGTGGGGGTCAACCCAAAGCCAGCCCTGCTCAGCCTCTAAATCCCAGGATAAGATGTACAGGCTGCCCACTGAGGGATTAAAAATACATAAAACTGAAACCAAGAGCATTAATGAGATTCTTGGGAATCCCATTAACTTGTTGGCAGAGCTCTTGACACAGTTTGGAGCTTTGATGACAAGAATGCATTTCTTTATTTGGATTATTCACTGTGTGGGATAGGGGGTTTGTTTGGATTTTAAGGCCCTCATGGTGGCCCTGACACTGCTCAGGAGCTGGTAGAGAAGCAGAGTCAGAGCTCCTGGCAGGCACAGGGTGTTTTCCCCCATAGTGGATTGTGGAGCAATTGTCTGGGACCCGGATTGTCCCTCTGGGTGATGCCACTTGCTGTGGTTTGTATCATTCCATCCATTTAATTCCCAAAACTTCTCAGCCCAGGGGTTGGAGCTGACAGGGCAGGACAAAGATTGTTCTCTGTGTGGTGCCCAGATTTGGGGTTCCCTGTCAGCTGTGCCAGTTCTGATGAATTCTACCCATAGCCCCAAATTCCCTGCTCCATTCCCGCTGCAGTAACCTCCCAGTGCCCCATGGAGTGTGGGCATTCCCATGCAGAGCTGCTGCCTTGGACAGCAGCTGTGTCAGGAGCCAGCAGAGCTTCCAAGGAAGCTCAGCAGCACAGGGCCAAGGCCAGGGTTCTATTCCATAGAAGTGGCTGTTGAGAGCCCTCAGCCCAATGGTGTCCCTGGGCTCACTGGCCAGAGCTGCCTGGAATGGAGCCCATTTCACCCCCCTGAGCTCCAGGATGGAGAAGATCCAGTGGATGGTTTAGAGCAGGAGAAGGCAGTGGCCAGATGTGCTCCCAGCCTGAGCTGAGGCAGCCCCTGTGCCCAGGGGGGGACATCTCTCCCTGCAGAAGCTCAGCTCCTTTCAGAGCCTCAGCAGGGGCCTCTACAAATTCTTTTCTCTCAGGAAAGGGATGCACAGCTTTGTCTTCAGCACACCTCCAGTGGCACCTACCTGGGAAAGCTTTCCATCACTTCTGCACTTCCAGCTGGATCCCTGAAAAACTCCGAACTCCATCCCACTGATTTTCAGGTACCTCTGAGGGCTGCTGCCTGGGATTGAACATCTGTGGGGGAAGATGGCCTTGGCTTTGATGCTGCTGATGGCCGATGGCCTCAGGCTGGGGAGGAGGGAAGGGATTTGGGGTGGCTGGGCCACAGCTGGCAGCTGTGTGGGAGCTCTGAGCCAGGAGTTGCTGCTGAGCCCCTCTGCAAAGGGCCCGTGCCTCCATTCCCAGCAATGCCAGCTGCTCCTTGGGGTCCTGCTGGGCTGCTGGTGGTCTCTGTCCGGGCTGAAGCATTTCCAGGGGCCTGCTCAGAGCAGCCCCTGGCCCAGGAGCCACAGTGCAGGCACAGCTCCTCCCCTGCAGATGCCAAAGACACGAGGTGCTGCTGCCTTTCAGGAGCTCCTGGCCTCCTCCTGCCCTGCGCTCCCAGCCAGCTGGGACACAGCCAGGGAACACCAAGGAGCATGGCTGGCAGCCAGCAGGAGACACCGAGGCCCCTGGGCCAGAAAAACAGCCCTGGCCTCAGCAGCCAGCATGGTTTGGAGCTGGCAACACTCACCTGCAGGCAACGCCCCCCGGCACTCTCCAGAAGAGCTTTGGCCACGGAGCAAGGTAACCCTCAGGGCTTGTCTTGTTGGCTTCTTCCTGGGGAAACAAAGGGACATTGTGGGAGCACATTTACAGCTGCTGGGGAAATCCTGGCAAGGGCAGAACAATCAGGGCTATGGGGAAGAGTTTGGTGCTGCCATGTTGAGTGCCAGCCAGTTCTGCCCCACAGCCATTGCAGGGGCTGCTGTGCAAAGCAGCAGTAGCAGAAGGGAAGGAGCTGCATTTGCAGAGGAGTTCTCTTAGTGGCAGCAGTCATTGCCATCCCACACAGGGCCTTTGGAACAGCCCTGGGATTGGCTCAGGTGTTTGGAGCAGGGTGCTGAGAAGGCCAAAATTCTGGGTTTGATGCACAGCTGGGCCAGTCACTTCTCACATTGGACTTGATGATTCTCACGGCTCTGGAAATAAAGAACAAATCGTTTGCACTGGTTTTTTAACCCATGGGGTTTTTCCTAGCGTTTCCCTGGGGCTCCAGTCCCACCCCAGGCACAATGGCAGCGGGAGCAGCAACGCCTCGGCCCCAGCGGCCGTCCCAGAGCGGCTGCTCGTGGCTGGGAAGCTGCAGCCCCCAGCAGGGGCTGCGGGCACGGAGCAGGGGCTGCGGGCGCTGGGGCTCGTAGGGGAGCGCGGCGCTCGTGGCGTTACCGGGCCGGGGGGGCTGCGGGGCGGCGCCGTGTCCGCCAGGGGGCGCCCCGCGGGGCGGGCGGCGGCGCTGAGCGAGCGGCGATGCCCATGGGGTCCCGGGGCCGGTACGGGCGGTCTCGGTGTCCTTCCCGCTGCCAGCCGCGATCCAGAGGCTGCTCCGGGGAAGCGTCGTCCTCCTGGCGGCCATGGCAGCGGCACGGCACCGGCTCCCTGCCGCCGCAGCCGGAGCGTGCCTGGAGCCCCGACGAGACCCAGCCCCGCGCTGGCCGCAACCGGAGCGGCAGCGCCTGTCCCGGAGCGGCTTTTCCCGACCGCAGCGATAGTGGTCCCGATCCCAGCCCCAATCCTACCTCGATTCTCTGGCCTTGGCACCCATACCCTGCCCGCCGAGAAAGAAGCAGCTCGGCCCAGCTTCCACAAGAAATAGCGGCAGGACCAGGATACGAATTCCCAGGCCTAAATCCCCATCCCCGTCCCGGTCCCAGCCGAGCGCCGTGGACCCCGCGCAGCACCAGCAGCAGCCCCCGATCCGGATCTCCGCACAGCGCTCCGACCGACGCTCCCGCCGCCTCCCGGGATGAGCATCCCGCGCAGAAAACGGGACAGGCGCCGATCCGCCGGGATTTATGGGCGGGCGGGGGGCGGGGGGGGAGGCGGGGCCCTGGGGGCGGGGCCGGCACAGGTGCGAGGGGCGGGGTCTGCACAGGTGTGAGGGACCCCAGTGCGGCTGCGCGGGGCGGGGCCTTGGGGGATTTAAGGCGCGGGGAGGCCGCGGCGGAGCCATTTGCTCCTCGGCGTTGGGTGAGGGAGGTTGCTGCCGGCCGGGGCCCTATATTTCTTTTTCTCTGCGTTTCTTTTCTCCTGCGTTTCTGTTGTGTTGTATTTCTGTGTATTTCTCCTCTCTACCCTCCCTTCCACCCCTCCCCCACCCCCTACACCCTCCCCCCCCCAAACCCCCCCCCTCCCTCTCCCCCCTAGCCCTCCCCTCCCTCCCCCCCTACGGCCGCCCCTCTCTCGTTCTCTACCCCACCTACCCTACCCTACTTTCTCATCCTCTGCCTTCCCTCCCCAGCCGGACTCCCCCCTGACCCCGCTCCCAGCTCCCCCTTCCCCCCCACCAGTCGCTCCCCACCCGCCCTCAATCCCGCTCCTTTCTCCAGCCTGCCTTCCCCCCAGCCCCGTCCTCTGCTGTCCTGCACACCCCGATCTCTCCCCACCTTCTTCTCCGTTCCCCTGTTCTTGTTTTCCATTCCCCACTCTCCTCCTTTTCTCGCAGCCGCGGGGCTCGGGGTGCCGGGCAAGAATAAAGCCCTGAGGGCCGGAGCCCGGCGCCCCCGGCCTCGCTGGGGTCCCCACACGGGGCCGGAGCCGCTCTGCGGGTCCCCCCATTGCAGTCCAACACACCGCCCGACACCGCCGGGGCTCCGGCTTTCCCAGCATCACACTGGGGGGGTCCTGGGGTGGGGGGCCCGAGTTACAGGGGCCCCCTCATTAGGAGGGGATCCCAGGGGGGAGGGGGGTTTAGGAGGGGCCCCCTCGTTAGGAGGGGGTCCCAGGGGGGAGGGGGGGGGATAGGAGGGGCCCCCTCGTTAGGAGGGGGTCCCAGGGGGGAGGGGGGTTAGGAGGGGCCCCCTCCGGAGGAGGGGGTCCCTGGGGGGGGGGTGGGGGAGGGCCCCCTCCGGAGGAGGGGGTCCAGGGGAGGGGGCGGGGCCTGGGGGTAATACCCCCCAGGCCCCGCCCCCTCCCCTGGACCCCCTCCTCCGGACGGGGTCCCGCCCCGGCCCCCTCCAGGGACCCCCTCCTCCGGACCGGGGCCCGGGGGGAGGGTGGGGCGGGCGGGGACAGCACGGCAGGGGACGGTCGTGTGTCTGGCAATTTTTTTTTTTTTACGTGTGTTGACGCTGCAGAGTGACGTGCCCCCCTCTACGTCCCCCCCACCCCACCCGCCCTCCCCCCCTCCCGGGCCCCGGTCCGGAGGAGGGGGTCCCTGGAGGGGGCCGGGGCGGGACCCCGTCCGGAGGAGGGGGTCCAGGGGAGGGGGCGGGGCCTGAGGGGTATTACCCCCAGGCCCCGCCCCCTCCCCTGGACCCCCTCCTCCGGAGGGGGCCCTCCCCCACCCCCCCCCAGGGACCCCCTCCTCCGGAGGGGGCCCCTCCTAACCCCCCTCCCCCCTGGGACCCCCTCCTAACGAGGGGGCCCCTCCTATCCCCCCCCCTCCCCCCTGGGACCCCCTCCTAATGAGGGGGCCCCTGTAACTCGGGCCCCCCACCCCAGGACCCCCCCAGTGTGATGTTGGGAAAGCCGGAGCCCCGGCGGTGTCGGGCGGTGTGTTGGACTGCAATGGGGGGACCCGCAGAGCGGCTCCGGCCCCGTGTGGGGACCCCAGCGAGGCCGGGGGCGCCGGGCTCCGGCCCTCAGGGCTTTATTCTTGCCCGGCACCCCGAGCCCCGCGGCTGCGAGAAAAGGAGGAAACGGGAGGACGGGGAGACAGGAGAGATGGGGGTGGTGAGGACGGGGAGGGAGAGGGGTCGGAGTGACGACGGAAGCGGGACAGGAAGGGAAAGGCCGAGGTGGGACAAGAGGGACGGTGGAAAGAGGAGGAATAGAAGGGAGTAGTGAGGAAGGGACACGACAGGAACGAGTGGGGGGAGTCGGGTTTGGGAGGAGAGGAAAGGAGCGTTTTAGGGCGAGAGGGAAGGGGGAGAAAGAAAGGGAATACGCGGGGAAGGAAGGAGGGCTAGAGAGAGGGACAGAAAGGGAGGCCGAAGCCTCCGCGCCTTACCTGCGGAGCCCGCACACGGAGCTCCCGTCCGCACCGTGCTCTGAGTGAGCAAATGGCGGCCGAGGCGATTTCCGGGGTCTAAAACACCTCGGCCCCGCCCCGCGCAGCCGCTCTGGGGCCCCGCACACCTGAGCCGCGCCCGCCGTGCACACCTGAGCCGGCCCCGCCCCTGGTCCCGCCCTTTGTGCCGCCTGGCCCCGCCCCCGTTCTCTCAGGCCCCGTCCCTTGTGCCGCCCGGTTCCGCCCCTGTCCCCGCCCCCTGTTTTCAGGCTCCGCCCCCCGCACCGCGTTCCCCCGCCAGGCGGGGGCGCCGCGCTCGCACCGCGCTCCGTGTCCGCCAGAGGGCGCCCTGCGTGGTGCCGGCCCCACACGGCGGCTCCGCACCGGGGAACGGCCGCGATCCCGCACCCGGCAGCGCCCCGTGCCCGCGGCCATCCCGGGCCCCAAACCGGTCCCGGGCCCGCTGCCGCTTCCATCCGCCCGACGGGGGAGAGGCGGCACCGCCCGGCACACCCCAGCGGCGCTCTGCCCGCCACCCCCGGCCTCGGTGGCGGTGGCACCGTCGCATCGCCCCGTGCCCGCGCTCCGTGGCCCCGCCCCTCGCACCTGTGCCGGCCCCGCCCCCCTGTCCCCCCCGGTCCCGGGGCTATCGCTCGGGAGCCTCGCTCGGCGCTGTGCGAGCCCCGCCCGACGGCTGCTCCCGCCGGGGACCGCTCGGAGCCTGGGCCGCTGCGGCGGGGCCGTGACCGCGGCCCGGGCTGCGGGGGCCGAGCGCTGCCTGGCTCTGCCGGGGGGCCCCGGGCGGTGCCGCCTCTCCCCCGTCGCCATCGGGACTGGCATCGCTATGGGGCGGGAGGGGCCTGGCTCTCCTGAGCCCGCAGAGCCCCGTCCCGGTGTCACCTTCCGTGTCCCGGCGCCGCGGGCGGGAGTGGCGGGCAGGGAGCGGCAACCGTCGGCCGCGCCTTCCCGTCCCGCTCCGTCGGGCCCGGGCTCGCCGAGCCCCGGCCGGGACCCGCCCAGGCCCGGGGACACCGCGGCTCCCGCCCCGCCTCCTGCCCCCGGCACCTCCCCGCCCGCCCGGCAACGGCCCCGGGGCCTCCGGCACCCGAGACCGCGGCGGGGGCTGGGCCCGAGCCCCCGAACGCCGGCCCCACGGGCTCCGCAACGCCGCGCTCCCGGCTCCTCACCCCCCGCCCATCGGCACCGGGGAGAGGCCCCACGAGTGTCCCGGCTCCGGGAAGAGCCTCGGCCGGAGCTCGGCCTCCGCTGCCGAGCGCCACGAGGGAGCGCCTGAGCGCTTCTCTCAGCCCCGAAGCCGCCCCCGTCAGGCCGGGGCCGGGCCCGGACAGCGCCGGGCCGGGGCTCCGCCTTCCGAACACTCGCGCGCAGCATTTCGGCTCTGGCCCCGGGCCCCAAAATGCAGGACTCGGCCTCTGTGCTCCAGGCCTGGGCGAGCCTCGTTCTGCACCCCCGAAACACAGGGCTCAAGTCCCGGCTTCACAGCCCTCGGCCTGCCCAGCTGCGACTGGGTCCAAGTGCCAGCAGCGGAGCACTTTGTCCCTGAGCCCTCCTCACCTTCACCACCACAAAAAAAAAAAAAACAACAAAAAAAACAAAACCAAAAAAAAAAAAAAAAAAAAAAAACAACAAGCAAACAACCCACAGGACTCCCGATTCTGAGACCAGAAAAATGCCCAATTTATTAGTCTCAGTTCACAGGGTCGTGGAATTGACTGCGGCCATCCCCACAGATGGTCACAGGGAATGGACCTCTCACACATTTGATTCTCCTGGGAGAACTGCTGCAGGCTAGCAAAAAACCCACCCGTGGCATTAGAAGGTAGGAAGCCTGCCCTGAAAGGATGCCATCAAATGCAGCCTGTCTGCAATACCGCGTTATCCCAGCACTGCGATATCCCATTATCCCCAGCCGGGTTTGTTGCGCCGCCTCCGGCTCACGGAGCGATGCCGCTCGTGGCTCCCCAGGCGCTGCCGCGGCGCGGGGAACAGCCCCGGATCCGCTCGGCCCGGGGGAAGCGAAGGGGTGCCCGGTGCCCGGGCCGGAGCGGGCAGCAGCGGGTGACGATCCGGGCGCTCCTGCCCGGCTCCTGAGCTCAGGCTGAGGCAGCTCCCAGCTGCCGCCGCCGGGAAGGAGCAGCTCGCCAAGGATGGCCGCGCTCCCGGGCCATGGCAGCTGCCCCGCCTCGCTCAGGGACAGCGGCAGCTTTGGCAGAGGAAGCGGAGCCCCAGCGGCCGGGGCTCGGCAGCAGCCGGCACCGAGCCCCTTGCACTGAGCGGGAGCAGAGGGACGGGCCCGAGCCCGGGACTCGCATCCCGCCCGGGGACTCGGGGACGCGGGCTCTCTGCTCGGGCTCCGCCAGGAGGAGGAGGCGCATGGCAGTGCCCGGGAGGAGCCGGCACTGCCGGCCGACAGGGCTGCTCCTGAGGGGAGAACTCGCTCTGTGCTCCTTGCGCGGGATCAAGGCATGGCCAGAAGCTTTCATATTCATTTGACAGACTCTCGCACACCGACCGCTACCAACGTGCACTGTGCAAAGCAGCCACCATGGCTGCAGGCTCCAAAACAAAGAGAAACAGCGCTGTTCTCCTTTCCTTCTTTACGCAATCACACCTAGCTAAGATTCATAACACCTGATGCCATTTTCTGTTTAAAACTCTGGCCAATACCGTGCCACTGACTAGGTCTCAAAAGCGGAAAGATGACAGCCATCAATTAAAGCTGATGCCAGATCTTTGCCTATTTAGCTTTCCATGAGAGAAATCCCTGGATGGATCCACGTGCTCCTCTGCTCCTAGCAGCTGAGCTTTTGTCTCACTCCAATCTCCTTAGGATGCCCTAAATCCAACCTGTTCTGCTTCTCAGAGCAAAGCCTGCTGCCATCTCTGCTCGTGACCTTTGCATGGCACACATTGTTAGCACACTGAGAATGGCAAAACAAATTGCCTCTCCTTCTTTCTGCAGTGAACAGTTCAGCTTCTGGGGAGCTGCAGCTGTGACACTCATGAGCAGCTCTCAACATGATCTCAACGTGGAGCTGCTCTTTTCCAAGTCTGCCCCTGTAGAAAATCCACGTTGTTGGAAAATGTCACCAAAGCGGGAATTGCTGCTGAAGCTCTCTTAGCGCACAAGGGAAGAGCCATTCCTGGGGCTAAAAGTGCCTCATTCCCACTTTTCACTGCTCTTGGATCAACCTATGTGTTCATTTCCATCTTCCTGAGAAGCCTTGATCTTTTGTAGTGGAATCAAAGCAAAGCAGAGCTGAGCAAAACCCCACCTGTTGCTATGATCCTTCCCACTGCTTTTATTTCTGTTGTTCCAGCTGGATTTATTTCATTATGAAAAGGCAAATTCAAGAGTCTTTTTATCTCCACGGTTTACGTTGTCTTTTGCTGGCTTGGACTTTTGCTTTCTGCCCTCTGCCGGTCTGGGCGCGTTCACCTTTCAGGATTCCCATCCTCTGCCCTGCCCGGGCTGCCTCTGGCTCAGCTCCCTTGGCAGCCGCTGCTTTCCCCGGAGCTCTCGGCCTTTAGCTCGCGTCCCTTTCCATGGGCCACGCCTCCCAGCTGCTCCAGCCCGGGCATTCCCGCCTGGGAACGAGCAGGGATTCCCTGCCCTGGCCCAGGGAAGCCTCCAGCCCTGCAGGCATTGCCGAGGCTCAGGGGCCGCTCCAAACCCTTGGTGTCCCAGAGCTCCCGGATCAGTGCCAGGGCAGAGCTGGGAGCCTGTCCTAAGGAGCGGGACTGACGCACGCGGTGCCTGCAAAGTCCCCCATGGATATTGGATCCAGCTGGCAGGAGCAGGTGCGGCCAAGGCAGCCCATTCCATTTCCTGCCCACCCAGAGATCTCCAACACTTCAGCCTGCTAAGGCTGGCACACAAATCCCTGCCCTGGGGCACGGCAGCGACTGCAGCGCACCCAGGAGAAGGCAAACGCAACGATCGGGGCTCAGTTCTGAGGCTGGGATCGAGGTTCATTCTCAGCCATTTCAAACAAGGATTGCACCCCACTGCTCAGTTCTTTCTGCAGCTGGGACTCCAGGAAGAGGAGAAAGGAGGCACTTTACTGGAGCCCCTTTCCTGCCAACCACTGAGGGTCATTCAGGTGCTGAGAGAAAGCACAGCCAGGGAGAGCTGCCCCTGCTCTGCTGGGATTGCACCCTGCACTCACGAGGGACAGGTGGCTCTGTGAAATCGGTCTCAGCATTTTTGTGCCTCATAGCTCCCACTGAAATGATTTTGAGCAGAACGGAGGCTGCTGAGCGTCACTGAGCAGCACAGGAGACATTCAGCAATGCCCATGAGCTGGCAGAGATGATTGCTGGCGCTGATGGCCTGAGCCCTGGGCTGAGAGTTCCAGTGGCAGCAGCAGTGACAGCCACCCCGGCATTGCCCAGAAACAGGAGAAACCGGCCCTGCCCTGTGTGGGGAGAATGTCTGCTGTGCATCTCCCAGTTACAGCCCCAGCGCTCCCTGGGCTCCTGCAGACATTAATTCCTTCTGCCTTCCTCACAAGGCATCTCCACTCGTTCCATCGTCTGCCTGCTGGGCACTGCTCCCCTCCTTATTGCACAGGGGAGAGCGAGGAACTCTGCAATTGCCCCGCACTGAGCTCCTCTCACATCATCTCCCACTCCTTTCATGGCCTCACCAGCCAGGAGAAACATTCAAGGGGGAACAAAGTGTGCTGTGCTCTAGGCAAGGCCAGAAAGGGGCCCAAAGAGACAGATTTTGGATTAACTCTGGCTGGAGAAAACCAAAGGCAATCAGGATTGCCTCAAAAAGAAAACAAGAAAGGAGGGGATTATTAAAGCCATTTATAGAGTCACATTAAGGTCTGTTCCTCAAGGTTTTGGCTTTTGGCACTTCTGTAAGCAGCACGACAGACTGTGGGCAACTGTGACAGACTGCACAGAGGAGGGGGTTTTCTATAAATAATATAAATAATATGAAAATAGATATATAATTTTTATATTGTATATTTCTTATATTTATTTATAATAAATATTTATAGATATCAGTATATATAATATATATTTGTATATTTGTATTTCTATTTTTATGTTATTTATATTATTTATAAAAAACCCCAGCCTATAACCAAATCAAATCAAAAAAACCCCAATTTATTTTAACTGTATTTAAATATTTTTATATTTACAATCTATATTTATATATCTTTAGATATATATATATATAAAATAGACCATCATTTATATATATTATGGTGTGTTACAATAATATACTATATATTATAGTTTTTTATATTTATCTGTTTTCTATATTTATGTTTACCACTATCATTTTATATTTATTTTTATATTTGTATTTATTTCTACGTTAATCTATATATTAGACCATATCAATTCATTAACCCAACACATCAGAACCACAAAAATACCGCACCTTCGTCAGCACCGGTACGCAGCCCACGCTCATCCCATCGCAGCGTATCCAAACCAAACCTATTTCTAGGACTAACAGAACAAAGACCCCACGACATTTAACCCTAAGGAAAACTCAAACCAACCTAACTGTAAAGAAACTTTAAATCCCACTATAACTAGCCCAAAAGCTCTGTACATTCTCATCATAAACTTCCTCCTAAACCAATGGCTCAAAACCCCAAAAGACTCAGATACACATGGAAAATGACAGAACTGCTAGTAAAAACAAACACCAATTAAAAAAATCAAACCAACTCACTAAACTCAAAACCCTACAACTGACCCTAAACATTACTAAAAAAAGCCCCCAAAGCTCTACATTTATGCTAACCCACAAATAATAACCAATAATCTTTAAAAATTATTTTAAAATTTAAAAAAAGCATGAAAATAAAAAATCTATACTATTAAAATACTAAAAAATATCACTACCCAAATTTAAAAACATATTGCCTATAAAACCCCACCATATAAATGCCCCTGTCTCAAAAAATAAAACTAAAAAAAAAAAAATCAAACCAGAAAGAAATCGGAACTTAGGAACACTAATACCAGAACGTTCAAGAAGTTCCACCATATCCCTGATCATACACCAACTACAAACAACGTGAAACGATACAAACAATTCTTAAAAACCGCCTTAAAACCACTACATTAAAAACCCTTTCAACAATTCAACAATTCAAAACTGCATTGAACAAAAGCCATCTAATAAATTAACACCCAAAACTCCAGCAGCCCAGCTGGCCCTACCAAATCTCTCTGTTGATACATGCAGTAAACAACAAAACCAAAATCCCAGGAATACCTATCAGAAGTCTAGGAAAGAAACCTCTTGAAATTAATCCTACCTCAAATACAAACCAACCCGTCCAGAAAGTTAGCTTCACTCAAAAAACTATTTACACAGAGTTAATAAGACCAAGAAATAAAACAACACACCATATAACGAACCACCAACGAATACAACAGTGAAGGAAAAAAAACCACTTTTTAAATTTTATTTTTCATTTTTTAAACTAACTTCTTTTATTAGCCAGAACAAAAGGTTTTGCCAGGACTGTAACATCTTCTCCTTCTTCTCCTTCTGAAATGTCCCTTCTCCCTCCCAAATTCCTTACAACTTCTGAGTTTAAATCCAAGCGGCGCTCTGCAAAATTCGTGCACTTGTGAGTCCGATGCTCCTGTCAGATTCTCTGTCTCCCTCCACATCTTCTTACACTTTCAGTCTGAACGCTGTCCTGCCCTGATGAGTTTGACAGAAGCATTGGCACATGTTAAGAGAGCATTTCCCTCCCTGCCTCCCTCCCTCCCCAGAGCTGGTTTCCTTAGCGCATTTCAATCGATCCCAGGCCGGAATGATGCGCGCTCACCTCAAGGCTCACAGCAAGCACGCAGCAGCTCAGGCTGACTTGGCTCCAGGGCTCCTTGGATAGCTGAGAGAACTTCCGATGAGCCTCTGTTCCAAGACATTGGAATGCAATTTCCCTGTGCATTTGGTGGCAGCTTTGGGTCCCTCTGGGGGACGGCACCCAGCGTGACCCCCGCCCCTCGCCCGCCCCCCACCTGCTCCTGCACCGCCGTGGGGCTCCCTCTCCTGGGCACCTTGGGCTGCCCCCAACGGCATCAGAGCCCCGAGCCTTCACCCCGCCTTTTCCTGACCCCCAAAGAAGGCTCAGAACGAGTCCGACTGCCCCGGACAGCAGCGCAGCGCTTCCCCCAAGCCCTTCCCACACGTGCATGGCCCCAGCAAGGGATTCTGCTGCAACAAGAAAGGGGGGGCAGCCCCCAGAAGGCTTGAGGTTCCTGCCCAGCCTCGCTGTCACGGGCCAGGGGCAGCGAGAGAGGGAGCGGCACAGACGGCGGGGACGGCCCGGCACGGAGCGGGGGCCGCTCTCAGCGCGATGCCGGCAAAGCCGCAGCTCCGGCGCTGTCGGCCGCGCTGCTTGAGCGGCACGGGGGGATCCGCCGAGAGCCTCCGGCCCCGCGCGGGGACTCCCGCAAGGGCCCAGGGGCGCCGGGCTCCGGCCCTCGGGGCTTTATTCTCCGGCAGCCCGAGCCCCGCGGCTGCGGGGCAAAGAAGGAAAGGGGGCACGGGAAGAGAGGAGCGAGAGCAGGGCACGACAAAGGGCGGCGAGGGAGCTCGGGCTGTGCAGGAAAGCGGCACGGGAAGGGAAAGCCCGGGACGAGGGTACACGGAGGCTGGGCACAGGAAGGAGAGAGGGGGAACAGAAGGGAGTAGCGGGCTAGGGACAGGACAGGAAGGAGCCGGCTTTGCGGGGGGAGAGGGAATGGGGGAAAGGGAGCGAGAGAAGGCGAATACGGGGAGAAGGAAGGAGGGCTAGAGAGAGGGACAGGCGGGGAAGCCTCCCAGAGCCCCGGCTGCACCCCGAGCCCGGCCCGGCGCCTCGCCCTGCCCGGGATGCTGCGGCGCTCGGCGGAGCTCGGCTCGCTCCGGAGACGCTCGGCTCCGGTCGGCTCTTGGCGCCTCAACTCGGCTCTTGGCGCCTGCATTCGCCTCTTCGGCCGAGCTCGCCTCGCTTCGGCCCAACTCCCAGCCGCTCTGTGCCTTCGGCGCGCCTCGGCTCCGCTCGCCTCGCCTCGGCTCCCCGACGGCGGGCGGGCAAGCGCCGCCGCCTCCCGTTCAGCTCGCCCGGCTCGGGGCTCTCCCGCTGCCGCGTCCCGCGGGCGGCCCGGCCACGGCGCGGACACGACCGGGAGCGCGGGCTCGGGCAGGAGCTCATTAGGCTGGGAGCGCACTGGCGCTAAGCAGCGCGCACGAGAGCAGCAGGCTCGCTTCGCCTGAGCTCGGCTCGCTTCGCTTCAGGCAGCCTCGGAAGCCTCGCCTCGGTTCGCTCGAGGCCGTCAGGGTCGGCCGCTCTCGCCTTGCTTCGGCCGAGCTCGTGCGATTCCCCCGAAGGCGGCGGCGTTCGGTTGTGGTTTTAGAAATATCCTCCTCTATCGATTGGATCTCTCTACAGTTAGATTTATATTTCTAGAATACTTCTATTAATCCAAAGAAAAACCCCATCTGTAACCAAATAAATACAAGAAAACACCTTCTTTTAAACGATATCGAAATATTTTCATACTTTGTATAATTATATTCACATTTATATTTATAGTTTCTTTTGATGCAATCTATTAATAATTATCTATAATATCTATAAAATTCTAGACATCTATTTAATATTATGTATTGCATCTACTGCTGCAACTGATTTTTTCTTCTAGTTTTAAACTTTCTGTATGTATTTATATTTCTAGACTTAGATTTCTACCTTTATATTGTTTGTATTTATCATTTTTATCATCAAAACCTTGCCTATTGACAAGTAAAAAAACCCGCTTTTTTTAACGACTTAAAAATATTTTTATATTTATAATTTTCATATTTCTATTTATAATTTGCTCTCTAGTACGTGATAACATACCTGCTCCTGCACCGCAGTGGGGCTCCCTCTCCTGGGCACCTCGGGGTGCCCCCAGTGGCATCAGAGCCCCGAGTCTGCACCCCCCCCTTTTCCTCTAGTTAGAAACTACACTGGAACTTTTTTCTGGAAACAAAGACATGACCTAAATCCTCTCCCCATGTCCCAGACAGAGAGATGTTCAGTTCTTAGTTGACTGGGCAGCAGTTTCTTCAATAGAATGATAAACAATATGGAAACGTTTTAGCTACAAGCAAATAGGCAAATCAGAACAAGGTCCTGGTGGCCAGCCACTGCAGTTCTTCTGAAGCAATTTTTTAAACAATCAAATACTGATACCACAAAAATAAAGCAAAAAGCTGACTACTGGCTAAGGAAGAAGGAAAAATTAACTTTTGACAACAACAACAACATTCCAAGGACACAGGCTTTTTTCCAATCTCATACCTTATTATTACCTCTCTTGGGAATTCTCATCGTGGATCCCAAAAGGAATAAATCCCTCAGAGTGTCCTAAAGCACAAAGTAGCACGCTGGAGCTCCTCACACTCCCAGGAGGGCAGCACAGCGTGCACCGAGTCTGCAACAAATTCTGCTCAGTGAGGGTCTGCAAACAAAGTTTCCAGTGATGAACTGAACTCATTTTCAAGGGACGCTTTCTAAGCACAGAAGCACAACAAAGAACAAGCAGAAACAATCCTTACAAACACCTGCGAGTTTTATTTAGCATGGATGCGACTGATTGCCACCCTATGGCTTCTCCCTTGGGTTTGTCTTAGGTTCAGGAGGATGATGATGCACACTCTGCCTTCCCTGAACCCCCACAGCAGCCGAGCGCTGCCCAGCGCGTTCAGACCATCGGGAACTGGGTCACGCACACCCGGATGGGCCGGAGCTGCTCTGCTGGAGATTGGGGAGACGAGAGCAGAGAGGCGCTGGCCCAGGCGTCGTCCCAGTTCTATTGCTGTGTGCCGAGAAAGAGTTTGCTCCCAACAGCTGCAGCCACCCTCAGCTCGCTCCCGTGGTGAGTATCAATGGCACACAGAGGCAGCCTGAGGAAATAATGGGCTGGGCTCTAAGGGCTGGGACAGGCTCTGATTTTTTGTTTTGTATTTGCACGATGATCGGTACAACAGGGCTCTGATGGATGACTCGGCAGCACGCAATTAAAAACTCCTCCGTAGGATTACATGGACTTGTAGGAAAAGACAAAAGCCCATCACCCTTCTGAAATCTCCTTTGAATCCCAAGCACGTGGATTGTCACCGTACTGCAGCTTCCAGGTTTTCAAAGCAGCTTACTTCTGAAGGCCAGGAAACATTTATTCCTACAGAAACAATGGGCAGCACCCGGGCTAATCTAAGCACTCCTGTTGGATAGGGGATCTGCCAGTGTGCCAGTCCAGCTTAAAGCAGGCTTTACGCCAGTCTAACGTCCCCACTAAATTCTTCCCCTATCTCCTGACACCAAAATCTTATTTTTCCCTAAAGCTTCGCATCATTAGCAAATTCAAAGTAACATGTTTTTTTTTTACAACATTCAAAAATGTCATGCTGGACTGAACTAGAGAGTAATTTTCAAATATAAGCTTAGCAAAGTCTGAATTGACTTGTCCAGAGAGAAAACCTACAAGTGAACACCTACACCTGCCTCAAGAGACCTAACGAGCCCCTGGCAGCCACCGGCATCAAAGCGCAGTCGATGTTTCTAATCCAGGGGAAGGAGAACAATATCACCTTTTGTTCTCTCCAGTTTGTTTCCTCTGCAGTCCTAGTTGCTCCTTATGATTTTTACAGTCTCTGTATCTTCTCGGGCAGCGCTGAGTCTGACGACCGGGATACGAGAGTCCTTCCCTGCCCTACGGAGAGAACCAGGAAAAAAAGTTAAAAAAAGAACAGGGCAGTTTGAAGTTAATACTTCCGACAAGAAGCAGCACCCGACAAACAGAGCAACGGTGAACAAAGCGTGACACCTCCCTGGGGACAGAAGACTTACAAACTCTCCGGGATTTACAATTCCAGTAACCAAGCCCTTCAGCACAGCAGCCAAGTGTCCCATTAGGTGGTGCTGCACCAAGGAATGATCCAAGAGGTTCCAAAGAGTGAAATGCACATTATTGTCCAAAGACGTAAAATCTTGCAAAATAACAAAACTACAATAGATCTAAACTACAGGGCAAGAGTACAAGTGTTAGCTTGAGGAGCTGGAACCATCCAGGTGAGCAACTGCTAACCGGATCCTCAACAGAGTTTGAGGAACCCTTCAGGATACAGAAGGGTTTTCCCCAGAAATGTCACAGGCCGAGTTTTGATAGAAGTGCACTTGCCAGATGCTCAGAAACGTCACCCATCCTCCTCCGGGTGTCCTGAGAGAGCTGCGAATGGCTCTCACGTGGTTTGAGCTGGTTCTGTAAGGGCTCAGGCTGAATTTCACCAGATGCAACCAAACTGGGCAACTCCCAGTGGGACAGAAGGAACCCAAAGCTTGTTTTACCCAAAGCTTGGGTAAGCAGAGCTCCAGCAAATACTGAGGAAACGGACAGAACGGGGTAACAAATAATAAACATACCTTTTTTAACTTGCCTTTTTTTTTTTTTTTTCAGATGAGCAAAACAATTAAGGAGAAGGTGGAAAACTCACCGTGACTGAACATTTCATCACCTGTAAGCTGACCATCCTTAGCATAGAGGACTCCAAATTTAAAATTCACCGATCCCTGGAAAATAAAACCAAATATTATTTGGTAAACAGTCAAACAGAAGACATAAAAATTTGTTTCCTCTAATCTTTGCATACATCCTACACATTAGAACATACATTTTATACCATCTCCTAATACATAATGATTTACCTTTAAACTTTGATAGTATAGCATAAAATCATTAACTTAAATTGGTGATCTATTATGATTAAGTTGGTGCTTCAAGTTATTTTTGCTGTCAGGTTCAAAAAAACAGGACTTATTTTTACTGTAACGAGCAATTGATTTAGAAGTCATCAAAAGCCCATCAAAATACAAAGCTGTATTCACCGGACGGGTCTGTGAGCAAGAAGTAGTCAGGCTTGTACTCACCTCTTGCCCTTCAAGAACCAATAAATCCTGTCAACAAAAACAGCATCTTTAGCCCCCTCCTATTAAAGATTCTACAAGGATGATGGTTTTATTGGTGTTTAGAAGTTTGGATTTGAAATGGCCAGTTCAATGGATAAAGAGACAGTTTAAGTAGTATTAGATTATTATTATTATTATTATTATTAGCTACTGGAAGAAACAAACCATTGGTATCTATACTTAATTACTTCTATTTCCAGGAAATCATAAAGAAAAAGAACCAAACCAAAAAAAGTCACTTCCTACCTTTTGTATCTCAGGATGAAAAATGTCTCTTGGGCTCTTCTCCAGTTTCTCCAGACTCCTGGCACTGAAATGCAAATGAACGAGTGCTTTATAGGAGGGCAAGTGCACATTCCAACCCCGAACCCCCAACCGATGGCAGTTACAGCGCTTACAAAATGAATCCTTCCCAGAGCCTCTGGGAAATGGAACGGTTTGTGCAACTGCCATTTCTTCCCCAAAATACTAACTCCCAACACTTCCTAAACTGAGTTTGCATTTTAAAAACAGAAATTAGGGAGACTCAGGGTGGAGATCAGGTTGAAATTGATTTCCTTCTAAAGCACAGGGGCTCTGTTCCATCACCCTTCACTTTGGCTCCACACGGAATCACGGGGAGCATTTTAGGAGGGCTCAAGAACCAATTCTATTTCTCTCTTTTTTCTAGTGCTCTCTCTTCCTAAATAATTCAAGGCAAGTCAAATGAAAAAGGACAAGTTCAGCATCAAATTCACACTTTTTCCCTTTGTCTGCTCAAGAACAGGCTTTAAAACCACTTCTTGCTGCCTTCAACGGTTAAGACTTGCAAAACGGTTTCGCAAGTTTGATAGGTTTATCATAAAAACCACAGAACGCAAGCTCTGAATGACAGGAAAAGGTACACAGGCAAATATCTCAGCTGATGGTGGCTTATTTGCAAACACAGACCTTAACGGAGATTGCACGGAGAATGTTTCAGTGGGACTCGAAGGGAAAAATATTTTCTGAGTACCCTGTAAACAAGAAAAGCTAGGATATATTACAGGACATACCCACGTGTTCTGCATATTCAAATAGGATTATCAATAAAAACATTTAAGAAGGAAGAAAACCAAGGTAATTTTACTCAGCTATATTTACTGCCGATTTAGAGGGAAAAAAAAAAAAAAAAAAGTGAACCATAAACGCCTACAGTAGAACTTTAAACCAATTGCTTGGATAAAAGCAGCTCATGGAACATGAAGTAGAAAAAAAGCGAAACCAGTATCAGACCTGCCTATTTTCTTACCATTGCACAAGAAAATCCGACAAGCGGTAGAAAGTCACGGCCTAAAACCGATCCTAGGATGTAACCGAGAACAATTGAGGCATTTGCTAATCTAAACGGAAACCTTTTCCGGACCCTAGTGTCAAATCACACGTTTTGTCTCTCAGCAGCTCGAGGCTGGAGAGCATTTCCCCTGGGGGTCGGGAGGGCAGGGCCACAAGGGGCTGAGTTTGCCGATCGCACCTGTGCCATCAGAAGGATCCTGCCCGGCGCTCCTTGCGCTCGCCATTCTCCGGGCCATCGCTGTGTTTTACTGCTCAGCGATGCCGCTCCATCCGTTTGCGTGGAAGAAAGAGCCACGAGCACTGAGGCACTCAGCAGCCGTGTCATGCCAGCGATGTCGAGCGCTCTCTGCTCGCAAGGCTGAGCCCGCCGCGGAGCCGCCTCCGCAGCCGCTCGTCCGCCCCCGCCCGCAGCAGCGGCAGCGGCCCGAGGGAGACGGCTGCAGCTCGGCGGCTCCCGCGCCTCCGCCAGCCCGAGGGCAGCCGCCGCACAGTGACCGCGGCAGCGCCCGGCGCCGCTCGCCCGGGGCGGCTCCTGCAGCTCCCGGCCCGCGGCAGCAAAGCACCGCCTGGCTCTCCGCCATCGGCGGGCGGCAGCGCGCCCCGCCCGAGCTCAGCCCCCGCCACCGGGACCGCTGAGCGAGGCCGAGGCACCGGGCGGACGCCCCTTCCGCGCCGCTCGGCTCCGTGCGGGCGGCCGGACGGAGGCTTCGCCCCTCCAGCGTCGCTGCCGCGGCTCCGTCCCGCGCGGCACAGGCGCCGGGAGCTCCCCGCGCCCAGCCCGCTCCCCCGGCACGCGGCCGCCTCGGCCCGCCAGCCATTCATATGGCGCGTCGGCCGTTGCGTCAGACGCTGCGCTTTACGGCCGCAGGGCCTGCCGGGAGTTGGAGTCTCGGACTGACAGCCACCGCTCCGTTCTCCGCCACCGGGAGCTGCGCTCCCGCCAGGGGATCAAACGGCTCCTTCGCTCCTGGGCGCGGAAGCACCTTAGGCAGCACCGCCCCTCCCGAATGTCCTTTCTTTTCCACTCCAACTCTTTTTTCTTTTCTTCACTCTGTTTTTCACCCCCTTTTCCACTTTCGCTCTTTCTTTTTCACTCTCACCCTTTTCCTTTTTCATTTTTTTTCTTCCTTTCTCTTCCTCCTTTTTTTTTTCTTCCTTTCCTGTTTCCTTTTCTTTCTTTCGCTTTCTTTCTGTCTTTCTCTATTTCTTTCTTTCTCTCGCTCTCTTCCTGTCTCTCTCTTTCTTTCTTTCTGTCTGTCTTTCTCTATTTCTCTCTCTCTCTTTCTTTCTTTCTCTCTGTCTCTCTTTCTTTCTTTCTCTCTGTCTCTCTTTCTTTCTCTCTATCTCTCTCTGTCTCTCTCTCTGTCTCTCTTTCTTTCTCTCTCTCTTTCTGTCTCTCTCTCTTTCTGTCTCTCTCTCTTTCTGTCTCTCTCTCTTTCTGTCTCTCTCTCTTTCTGTCTCTCTGTCTCTCTTTCTGTCTCTCTTTCCGTCTGTCTCTCTTTCTGTCTGTCTCTCTTTCTTTCTCTCTTTCTCTCACTCTCTTTCTTTCTGTCTCTCTCTCTGTCTCTCTTTCTTTCTCTCTCTCTTTCTTTCTTTCTCTCTGTCTCTCTTTCTTTCTCTCTTTCTTTCTTTCTCTCTGTCTCTCTCTCTCTGTCTCTCTTTCTTTCTCTCTGTCTCTCTCTCTCTGTCTCTCTTTCTTTCTCTCTGTCTCTCTCTCTCTGTCTCTCTTTCTTTCTTTCTCTCTGTCTCTTTCTCTCTGTCTCTCTTTCTGTCTCTCTCTGTCTCTCTTTCTTTCTCTCTGTCTCTCTTCCTTTCTTTCTTTCTTTCTCTCTGTCTCTCTTTCTGTCTCTCTCTCTGTCTCTCTTTCTTTCTTTCTTTCTTTCTCTCTTTCTTTCCCTGTATTTCTACTCTGGGATTTCCATTCTGGCTTTAGGATAAAAAAGCAGCAGTCGAAACGTTCAGGCTACCGGGGAGTGCAAAAAACCCCAAAACGGTAATGATTTTAGGAAAACTATTTCCTCCATGGGAGCCTGAAATTTTCTACAGCTGCAGGTGACATAGAGCTTTTATTTCTTCTTTTAGATAGTTTATACTTAATACTCTATTTATACAGCGCCCCCTGCCGTCTTCATGGGCGCACTGCGGGCACAGCGCCCCCTGCCGTCTGCATGGGCGCACTGCAGGCAGAGCGCCGCCGAATGACGTCAACTCGTCGACACGGCGCCCCGCCCCGGCCACGCCAGCCCAGCTGGCCCTACCAAATCTCTCTGTTGATACACACAGTAAACAAAACCAAAATCCCAGGAATACCTATCAGAAGTCTAGGAAAGAAACCTCTTGAAATTTATCCTACCTCAAATACAAACCAACCCGTCCAGAAAGTTAGCTTCACTCAAAAAAACTATTTACACAGAGGTAATAAGACCAAGAAATAAAACAACACACCATATAACGAACCACCAACGAATACAACAGCGAAGGAAAAAAAAAAACCACGTTTTTTTCTTTTTTTTTATTTCAACTAGCTTCCTTTATTAGCTAGAACCAAAGATTTTGCCAGGGCTGTAACAACAACAACAACTTCTTTTTCTTCTTCTCCTTCTGAAATGTCCCTTCTCCTTCCCAAACTCCTTACAACTTCTCCGTTTGAATCCAAGCCAAAAGCAAAATTCGTGCACTTGTGAGTCCGGTGCTCCTGTCAGATTCTCTGTCTCCCTCCACATCTTCTTACACTTTCAGTCTGAACGCTGTCCTGCCCTGATGAGTTTGACAGAAGAATTGGCACATGTTAAGAGAGCATTTCCCTCCCTCCCTCCCCAGAGCTGGTTTCCTTAGCGCATTTCAATCGATCCCAAGCCCGCAATGATGCGCGCTCTGCCGGAAAGGGGAAACACGTGCTAGTGAACAGCAGCTCAGAAACAATTCTTTTCTAATGTTACCTGCTCTACTTGACTGCTCGCTAACACAAGTCTCATTTTACCATTGCAGGGAGAAGGCTGTAGGAAAATGTCTGATGAGCAGCCACAAAAGGCCTCACTCCCTGCTACACAGCCTGCAACAACCTCGGCAGAGCGGAGCAGCCAAATCACCGCACTCTCCTTGCCGTGGGCAAGGGTAGAAGATGACTGGGGGAGGCACATAAAAAGAAGGGAAACGCTCCTATAAATGCACAGCCATTTGCTTTCAGAAGCCCAGAGTTCAGGATCTTCTCTAGGAAGCCAGACGTGACATGATATTTCTGAGATTTTCTTCTTCATCAAAGGAAATGTCCGTACATACACACTCTTACAAACGTACCTAGGGTTTTGGGGTTTTTTTTCTTCTGAAGCTCCAAGAATGATTTCCCACCTTGATTCATTCAGAAGAAACGGCCCCTGTGACTCAGGTCAGAAGGGCGGCCTGCGTTTTTGATCACGACAGCTTTTGGCTTTACCCTGTGAGCAGGAGCAGCCAGAGCTGAGGCTCAGCAGAGGCTGACCCCGGCCAGCCCCTTCCTCCCTTCCCTGTGTGTCACAATGACTTCCAGGCAGAAGGATGCAAAGCAGGTTTGTGTCTTTTCTCTTCAGTGCCAAGAGGTAAAAGATGTAGGCTTTGAAATAACTAATGACCCTCTCTTGGAACTCTCCCAAGGACAGTTTGAAAGCAAAGACAGAAGATTGCTGCTAAATCCATATGGGATAAGGATGAGAGCAGCAAGGATCCGAGGCCAGCAGCGTTGCCAGGCAGTGTCACGTCCCTGCCACCTTGTGACAAGGCACACAGCTGCAAAGCCCCAAAGCCTGCAAGCCCTGGAGCTGCCGCACGGATGGACCTGGTTCCCTTCCCAGGTGCCCAGAGGGACACCCGAGGGCAGGTGTCGTCCCCCGCCCCCCGAGGGCGCACCCAGAGCCCCGGGCAGGGACGGAGTCACTGACGGCTCTCTGGGGACGAGACCCTCCCTGCAGGTGACACCGGCTTGTCCTCTCCCTGTGGCACAGGGACCTCCAGGCTCTAGGACCAGCCTCATTTTGTCAGCATCCAGGTGCTGTGCTAGAGCCAGAGGGGTCAAGGCTTTCCAGAACCATAGGATCCTTGCGGTTGGAAAAGCCTTCTAAGGACATCGAGCCCAGCTGCTGCCCCCCCAAATCAGGTCCCTAAACACCACATCTTGACATCCTTGACATGTCTCCAGGCATGGGGACTTCCCTGGGCTCCTATGCCTGAGCACCCTTTCAGTGAAAAAATTTTCCCTCCAATCCAATCTAAGCTTTCCCTGCTGCAAGTTGAGGCCATTTCCTTTTGCCGTGTCACTTCTTACCTGGGAGACCTCGGTACTTCAACCTTACCTGCTCCTTCCCTAGGCGGTCTCTGGCTTGGCTGGAGGAGAGGAGAAACACTCCCACCACAGGAATGGCAGCTCAGGAGGTCCCACACCAAGGCCAGGGGGAGCAGCCGTCCTCGCCAGAGCTCGCACGTCCCTTCTTCTCAGAGATTGGCTCTGCTTTTCCTCCCGGGCAGATCTCTGCTGAGTGCTTCACAATTGCCTGTTTGGAGGAGGGGGGGAAAAGAGGTTAGCCAAGTTTTTTATCCAGACTTAGCTGCTGGCTTTGCCTCCTCCTGACTTCTTTCTGCTAAGAAAACAGCTGCCTTTGGACTTCTAGGGGCAACTTGCACGTCATGCCTGAAAAGGAACTACAGAAAAGCGCCTCATTTATAAAGCCTCAGCCAAGAAGACAGATGCAGCTGCAGCTTCGCCATGCCCACTGCCTGCAGAGCCGGCAGGCACCAGGCCAGCTCTGCTCCTCCTTCAAGTTGTTCCCAAAGCTGCTGGAAGAACTGAAGGCTCCTTTGGCCTTCCATTGCTCGGCTTGTCCCGAGAAAGAGCTTTGAGTGTTGTTACCCCTCCAGAAAGGAAGGGCCTTTCTGTCTCACACGCTCGGTGACACAAGGCTACGCAGCCTCTGCTCCAGGTGGGAAGGGCTTCCTTCCTCCTCTGGCACCTGGCTGGCACAGGTTGCTCAGAGGTCCTGGGGCTGCCCCATCGCTGCAAGTGCTCAAGGCCCCTCGGTGCTCTGCGATGAGGCTCTGAGCAAGCTGCTCTATGGAAGCACGTCCCTGCCCACGGCGGCAGCAGCCTTGGAATGAGGTGATCTTTAGAGCCCCTTGCAACCTGAATTCTTCCATGATTCTGTGAACTGAAAAAAGCGGGGAAAGAAATCTGTAAAGGTCACTAAATGCATCCAAGCACATCCCCAAGGATCCAATCCTCAGCAGCCCATGCAAGGCAAGGTCAGAGCTCTCTGCCCACCGAGGACACGGCAAGCAGCACGGACCTTTCTCCCACTCTCCAGCACGGAGAAGTGGGAGGCCAGAGGGAGTCTGTCTGTTTACAGACACCGGAGGGCGGCGGGACGGGGCGGGGCGGGGCAGGCGGTCTTACCTTGCAAAGCTGGCGGCAGAAAGGGCGGGCAGCGCCGCCGCCCCGCCGGGATTTTCCGGCCCGCCGTCGCTTCCGCCGCCTGGAGAGGCGCGTGCGCGGGCTCGGGGGGGGTGCAGCCCCGTTCCGACGGCGTTCGCCCGCCCCCCGCTCGCTGCCCCCGGCCCGCGGAGCGCTGCGACCGCGCCTCCGCCGCCCGCCGAAAGCGGCCCCGCCGGGCCGCCCCCCCCCCCCCGGCCATTCTTCTCAGCCATCGTGTCCCTTTTGCACTCCTGAACGTCTTTCACCCCTCCCGGCCATTTACCGAGCCCGCCCCGCCCGCCGCTCGCTCCCGCCCCGCCCGCCGCTCGCTCCCGCCCCTCGCCCTTGCCTCGCTCGGCAGCCGCGTCCTTGCCCCGCCCCCGGCAGCCAGCGGCGAGGGGCAGGGCGCTGGCTCGGGGGGCTGCAGTACCGCGCTCTGGCCACAGGGCTGCAGACTCCCGGGTCCCCGATATCCCCGCCCTTTTGGCCGCCATTTTGAGAAGGTAAAAAAAAAAAAAAAAAAAAAACCCGCGACATTGGCGACGCGCCACTCCCAACATGGCGGCCGAGAGAGGACCTCCTCGGCCGAGAGAGGCGGTTACTCACATGCCAGTCAGAAACACGCCAAAATACACCCACCCGCGGCGCCGCTGACCCCACAGCCCGTGTCGGGCACACCTGAAACACAAGAGAAAATCCCGCCGGGGCCGCGCCGGCGTCGGTGTCCTGTGCAGGCAGTCCGCATAGACACACCGGGGTCCTACGCTTTCCCGCCCTTTTGGCCGCCATTTTCAGAAGGTCAAACAAACTCCCGCGACAGTGGTGACGCGCCACTCCCAACATGGCGGCCGAGAGAGCCCCCCCCCCCCCCCCCCCCCCCCCCCACCTCGGCCGAGAGAGGCGGTTACTCACATGCCGGTCCGAAACCCGCAAAAGTACGCCCGCCCGCGGCGCCGCTGACCCCACAGCCCGTGTCGGGTACACCTAAAACGCCACAAAAATTCCGCCGGGACTGCGCCGGCGTCGGTGTTCCGTGCAGGCAGTCCGCATAGACACACCGCCGGGGGCCCTCCGCTTTCCCGCCCTTTTCGCCGCCATTTTCAGAAGGTCAACCAAACTCCGCCACGCGCCACGCCCAAGAGGGCTGCCTGGCGGCGGCGGGCTGCAGTACCGCGCTCTGCCCACAAGGCGGCAGCACTGCCGCCCACCCCAGCCGGGGGCGCCGCGCGCCGAGGGGCTGCGGGCGGCCAAGGCGGCAAAAAAGAACAGGGGCCATCCCCCCCAAAAACTCCTCTAAAAATAAATGCCAAAAACCTGCCTCTTACCAAACAAGAACCAAATAAGCCCCCTTTCTTTCATGCCTTCTTGAAATAAATTTGATAGTTCTAGTTTTCCTAGTTCTATTCACACCCATATTTATACCGGACAGTGATGTGTTACGTCGTTTATACCATCTATTATGCCTATTCCTATTATCTGTATTTATTCATACTTTGTGGTTTTAGCAATATCATTATCTATTGATTGTATATTTCTCGACTTCCATTTAGATTTCTATCATACTTTTATTCTTCCAAAAAAAATCCCATCTCTAACCAAACAAATACCAAAAAACCCTTCTTTTCAACTCTATTGAAATAGTTTTATATTTAGAGCTTGCATAATTAGATTCACTTTTATAGTCACCGTTTATACTGATGCATTCCATTCATCATTACATATCACATATCTATTATTCACATCATAGAGATAAATCATTATTTTTATCATGTACCAAATCTACTGCTACAACTTCTTTTTTCTAATAGTTTCAATTTTTATATCCATCTTGATGTATTCATAAGATCTTTTTACAAGTAGATTTCTACCTTTCTATCATTTGTATTTGTAGTTTTTATAATAAAACCCCTGCTTTTGCCAAGTAAAAAACAAAACCATCCTTTCTTTTAAACTACTTTTAATAATGTTGTTGTATTTACAGTTACCATATCTATAATGTTTTAGATATTATATCATAGCGACGTACTAGATTTATAGCTGTTTCCTATAATATACCATCATAAGATCTATACGGTATCACTTGTATTACGTGTTGTATGGATTTATGTCACTTTACATTTACAATCCTTTAATAATTTGATCTATATATCTGCATAGATTCGCAACACATTTCTAGATTTAAAATTTCCTTTGAGCTGTGTTTATATTTAGCCTCTCTATTGATATATCTATCAACATACACAATGCTCTTTGAAAAATACAATATCTTATTGGAATATATCATGACTTAAGTTACCTGTTAAATTTTAGATCAAAATAAAAGTTTATTCCCATTTCTACACATCTACTCGTTTTGTTTAAAGATAGCTATCCTTAGAATTTTACATTTAAAATCCAATTCCTAAATGCAATGACAAAACAAACAGCAGCGAATTCCCACCAATGTCTTCCAAAACCATCAAGATACCTCCACCAGCCAAACAACTGCCAGCGAAAAAAACACACAACACTCTTTTCACTAACAGTTCTCATCACATCAGAAAAATGGAACCAAACGAAAAGAAAACCCTTGAGAAACACACGCAGCAAATCACAAAAACCTCTAAAAAAACCCAAACCAACTCGCTCAACTCCAATCAGTGCCACTGACCCTGAACGTTATTTTAAAAACTAACCAAAATTCTACATCTACACTAACTCAAAGAATAAGCAATACTCTGTCAAAAGAACTTTAGAAAGCGAACTAATGAACGAAATAGAAAAAAACCAAAAAATCTCAACCACTAAAAAATAAGAAAATAACTACCCCAAAAAAAAAACAAAAAACCCCTACTTAAAAAGACCCACCATATAAATACCCACGTTCCCAAAAATAAAACTGATCAATAACCACCAAATACGTCAAAGGACAACAAGAAACGAAAAAAAAAGAAAAAAGAAAAAAAAAAAGAAAATACATTTGTAAAACAAAAGTCCCCCAAACCAAAGCAACTTCAATTTACGTCAAAAAAATTATTCCCAACTGAAGAATAAACGCATAGAACCTCATTCGATCAAAATAAAAATACCACCCAGAAATAAACACAAAGCCGAAAGAGAAACGTAACCATTCACAAGATCTCCCAAATGATCCGTAACAATAAAACATACACTACAATCAAACAAACCAAAGAAATAAAAGCCCTGGAAGACGAGAAACACAAACGCAATTAGAGAGATTTTAAAAACCCCGCTGCTATTAACGACACGACGCCACCTCGAACCCACCGAAACAAACGCTACACGCCCACGCTAATAAAAGCCACCGCGACAGAATTAAAATCCGAGCCGCTGCTTCACGCAACGACCCGTAGAAACCATTGCACGCCTTTAAAAACAGAATAGCCCGGCAAAAAAAAATATCCGACTACAGAACTCAGTTCAAACCAAACCTTTATCGTCACCACCCGAAGAACCGAGAACCGTACCGGTCAGGAAGAACGCCATAGCCCTTAGCGCACACCCACTGCGACCAGAACAAACCCGTGCGATGCATCCCTACAAAGCCACCTCCGAACCACGACACCCAAGAACTTGCGGCAGCCCAACCCCGCGCTGCCGGCCCCGGACGGAGCGCGGCTCCCGGCGGCAAAGCGGCTCCTCCGGCGGCTGCTCCGGCGCGCAGGGGCGGCGCCGCCCCGGAGACCCCCCCGCCCCCGCCCGCTCCCCCTGCCCGGGGGGCCCCGGCGGCGCCCGAGCCCCGCGCCCGGAGCGGACAGAGCGGCCGGCACCGGCCGGGCCGGCGCAGCAGCGCCCGCGCCGCCTCTGCCGCCCTTGGCCGGCCCGGCGCCAGCTGCCCTCGGCTCCGCACGGCGGCTCGCACCGGCAAAGCGGCTCCGCCGCTGCCGCGCCAAATTCCCCCGTGCGCCTCGGCACCCGCCCGGCCCGGGCCGGCAGCGCTCCCGAGCGGCAACGCTCCGGGCCGGGCCGCGGCCACAAGAAGCGCCCTCAAATGCAGCGGCACAGCCCGACTGCAGCCCTGCAAACGCCGCCAGAGCTGCGGCTTCCCGCAACTCAACCCCGAAACTGACGCCGCGGGCGGCGCTCACCTCGCTTCAACAAGGGCAAAGAAATGGCTTCTCCCCTTCAAATTCATCCCCTAGGAGCGCAGAAAAGAAGGGGCTTTCCTCCAATGAAATCCTGCAAGCCATGTGCAAAGGGGGATTTTGACCTCCATTCAAACCCTTGCAAAGGAGGGACACCAGCGCTGTCCCCTCCATTTAAACCTTAGGATGATGAAAATGGGCTGGTTACCTTCAAATCAAAGCCATCCGATGACAACAATACTTTGCCCATTCCCGTTCAAATGGAACGCAGGGATTCCCTGTCACCCCTGGGATACCCCTAACAGCCGGGAAAAGGCAGCTTTTCCTTCAACCGACATCCTTGGAACCGCAAGCGAAAGCGGATCCCCCCCAGTTCAAACACAGACAATATTAGGAGAGTAGCTGCTTGCCTCTCCTTCATTTCTTTTGTCTTCACAAGCTCCCTTTTTGTTCCTGGGGAAGCGGGGAGGGGGGACTGCCAAGATCCAATTGAAAAGGGAAAGGACCAAAGTCCCCGCTCCAAATCCACACGCGCTCACCCGTTCGGCTGCTGCTTCCCGGCACAAAGATTCGTCCCTCGGCACCTCCTTGAAGCGATGCTCCGCGGATCCAAGCGCGTATCCAGGTGTTCGCCCAGACGCTGCCAGAAGCTCTCGCAGTCCTTCCATGAGACAGCCCCGGGAGCCCCCCCATGAACCCCTCTACTCAGCAGCTCCATGCAAAAGGCAGCTGAGGCGAAGCCTCCCCCTAAAACAGCCTCGCCCCCCCGGCAGGAGCCGGCCCCTCATCATCCTCACAGCTCACACCTGGCGCTGCTCCGAGCCCCCCATCATCCTCACAGCTCACACCTGGCGCTGATGCCACTCTCCAACAGCGCCTCTCCCCGTCCAGCACACAGCCCGCTTCTCACAGACACAGAGCCAACAGAAATCTGCTCCGGGTGCTGGCTTTTCTTAGTCCGTCTGCTTCCACAATTCAGACACGGACGTGCGCTGATGGCACTGAGGGAAAGCTTTCCAGTGCACAAAACTGTCATTCTGGTAGCACGCTTTGAGACGCCTGCAGAAAAAGCAGAATCAGCGCCGCCTCCTAAGAGCCCTGCTGAGGAACCCCGCCCTCCTTGGGACACCCAATGCAGCAGAGCTCGAAAAACGAGGGCAAAAGTCAAGCTTGGAGTGGAAAAAGACAATATAAATACAGCAGCCTTTCAAGAAAGCCTTCACACAGTAATAGTGGGAGCCGGTCACATTTCTTCTTTCCTTGCTCTCTGGAATGACATCAATACGAAGTAAAAAACCCACACGAAACACAAGGCAGAGCTGGGATTTGACACGTCTTCCTTTTGGCTCTCGGGATGACAAGCGCCTCTTCCGGGACTGCGACACGCTTTGGGCGCTGGCAGAGAACGGAGGCAAAAGGTGCCAGAGAGCCCTTTCTATCGCCTTCAGCCCCTGCAGCTGTTCTGAGGGTTCCAGGGCACAGCTCGGTCCGTTCCTAGATCAAAACCTCACGGCAATATCTTCAGAACTACTACGCATCTCCAGTCGGAACCTTCTACATTCCTGTAAACAAATGAGTGCATAGAGAGGGTTTCTCCCCAGCTGAGTTTAGAGACCAATTCCTATTCTTTAGCAATACCTAGAAAACCGAATGCCTTGCCAGGTTTTAGCATCCTACACCCACTCACCCCTCCCTGTGCATTTGGTGGCAGCTTTGGGTCCCTCTGGGGGACGGCACCCAGCGTGACCCCCGCCCCTCGCCCGCCCCCCACCTGCTCCTGCACCGCCGTGGGGCTCCCTCTCCTGGGCACCTTGGGGTGCCCCCAACGGCATCAGAGCCCCGAGTCTTCACCCCGCCTTTCCCTGACCCCTAAAGAAGGCTCCGAACGAATCCGACTGCCCCGGACAGCAGCGCAGCGCTTCCCCCAAGCCCTTCCCACACGTGCATGGCCCCAGCAAGGGATTCTGCTGCAACAAGAAAGGGGGGGCAGCCCCCAGAAGGCTTGAGGTTCCTGCCCAGCCTCGCTGTCACGGGCCAGGGGCAGCGAGAGAGGGAGCGGCACAGACGGCGGCGACGGCCCGGCACGGAGCGGGGGCCGCTCTCAGCGCGATGCCGGCAAAGCCGCAGCTCCGGCGCTGTCGGCCGCGCTGCTTGAGCGGCACGGGGGGATCCGCCGAGAGCCTCCGGCCCCGCGCGGGGACTCCCGCAAGGGCCCAGGGGCGCCGGGCTCCGGCCCTCGGGGCTTTATTCTCCGGCAGCCCGAGCCCCGCGGCTGCGGGGCAAAGAAGGAAAGGGGGCACGGGAAGAGAGGAGCGAGAGCAGGGCACGACAAAGGGCGGCGAGGGAGCTCGGGCTGTGCAGGAAAGCGGCACGGGAAGGGAAAGCCCGGGACGAGGGTACACGGAGGCTGGGCACAGGAAGGAGACAGGGGGAACAGAAGGGAGTAGCGGGCTAGGGACAGGACAGGAAGGAGCCGGCTTTGCGGGGGGAGAGGGAATGGGGGAAAGGGAGCGAGAGAAGGCGAATACGGGGAGAAGGAAGGAGGGCTAGAGAGAGGGACAGGCGGGGAAGCCTCCCAGAGCCCCGGCTGCACCCCGAGCCCGGCCCGGCGCCTCGCCCTGCCCGGGATGCTGCGGCGCTCGGCGGAGCTCGGCTCGCTCCGGAGACGCTCGGCTCCGGTCGGCTCTTGGCGCCTCAACTCGGCTCTTGGCGCCTGCATTCGCCTCTTCGGCCGAGCTCGCCTCGCTTCGGCCCAACTCCCAGCCGCTCTGTGCCTTCGGCGCGCCTCGGCTCCGCTCGCCTCGCCTCGGCTCCCCGACGGCGGGCGGGCAAGCGCCGCCGCCTCCCGTTCAGCTCGCCCGGCTCGGGGCTCTCCCGCTGCCGCGTCCCGCGGGCGGCCCGGCCACGGCGCGGACACGACCGGGAGCGCGGGCTCGGGCAGGAGCTCATTAGGCTGGGAGCGCACTGGCGCTAAGCAGCGCGCACGAGAGCAGCAGGCTCGCTTCGCCTGAGCTCGGCTCGCTTCGCTTCAGGCAGCCTCGGAAGCCTCGCCTCGGTTCGCTCGAGGCCGTCAGGGTCGGCCGCTCTCGCCTTTGCTTCGGCCGAGCTCGTGCGATTCCCCCGAAGGCGGCGGCGTTCGGTTGTGGTTTTAGAAATATCCTCCTCTATCGATTGGATCTCTCTACAGTTAGATTTATATTTCTAGAATACTTCTATTAATCCAAATAAAAACCCCATCTCTAACCCCATCTCAAATAAATACAAGAAAACACCTTCTTTTAAATGGTATCGAAATATTTTTATACTTTGTATAGTTATACTCACATTTATATTTATCGTTTCTTTTGATGCAATCTATTAATAATTATCTATAATATCTATAAAATTCTAGACATGTATTTAAAGTATTATCTATATTATGTATCGTATCTACTGCTGCAACTGATTTTTTCTTCTAGCTTTAAACTTTATCTGTATGTATTTATGATATCTTTCTAGACTTAGATTTCTACCTTCATATTCTTTGTATTTATCATTTTTATCATCAAAACCCTGCCTATTGACAAGTTAAAAAAAACGCTTTCTTTAACGATCTAAAAAATATTTTTATATTTATAATTTTCATATTTCTATTTATAATTTGCTCTCTAGTACGTGATAACATACCTGCTCCTGCACCGCAGTGGGGCTCCCTCTCCTGGGCACCTCGGGGTGCCCCCAGTGGCATCAGAGCCCCGAGTCTTCACCCCCCCCCTTTTCCTCTAGTTAGAAACGACACTGGAACTTTTTTCTGCAAACAAAGACATGACCTAAATCCTCTCCCCGTGTCCTAGACAGATAGATGTTCAGTTCTTAGTTGCCTGGGCAGCAGTTTCTTCAATAGAATGATAAACAATATGGAAACATTTTAGCTACAAGCAAATAGGCAAATCTGAACAAGGTCCTGGTGGCCAGCCACTGCAGTTCTTTTGAAGCAATTTTTTAAACAATCAAATACTGATACCACAAAAAATAAAGCAAAAAGCTGACTACCGGCTAAGAAAGAAGGAAAAATTAACTTTTGACGACAACAACAACATTCCAAGGACACAGGCTTTTTTCCAATCTCAGACCTTATTACTACTACCTCTCTTGGGAATTCTCATCGTGGATCCCAAAAGGAATAAATCCCTCAGCGTGTCCTAAAGCACCAAGGAGCTACCTACAAGTGAAGGTGGCTACTTTCAGTGCAGACACAGCTGATGACACAGCAGCAGCACAGTTCTGTGCTGCACAGGGATAGTACTGTCTCCTCTACTCCAGCAGCTGACTCTCCTGCCATGGCTTCTGTAAATGCATCAGAGCACGACCTTAACCACAAACAGGCAAGAAAACACCATCAGAAGTCTTTCATTAAGCAGTACAAGAAGGGTTCCAAGCAGAGACCAACACAATTTCAAGGAAGCAGTATGCAATTAAACCCCCTCAGATTTGTTCAAGTAGCCGGCAAAATGGAACCATTCAGAAATGACAAAGAAAACCCCCCCAAGTATTTATACAGGAGTCCTTAATGTCAGAAAGGGGATGACAGGTTATGTTCAGATAAGATGAATGTTTATTTGGATCTATAAATAAACTTCTCTCGTGGTCCTTTGCCAAAAAATAGAACCTACAAGTGAACACCTACACCTGCCTAAAGAGACCTAACGAGCCCCTGGCAGCCACTGGCATCAAAGCGCAGTGGATGTTTCTAATCCAGGCTAAGGAGAACAATATCACCTTTTGTTCTCTCCAGTTTGTTTTCTCTGCAGTCACATTTGCTCCTTATGATTTTTACAGTCTCTGTATCTTCTCGGGCAGCGCTGAGTCTGACGACCGGGATACGAGAGTCCTTCCCTGCCCTACGGAGAGAACCAGGAAAAAAAGTTAAAAAAAGAACAGGGCAGTTTGAAGTTAATACCTCCGACGAGAAGCAGCACCCGACAAACAGAGCAACGGTGAACAAAGCGTGACACCTCCCTGGGGACAGAAGACTTACAAACTCTCCGGGATTTACAATTCCAGTAACCAAGCCCTTCAGCACAGCAGCCAAGTGTCCCATTAGGTGGTGCTGCACCAAAGCACGATCCGAGAGGTTCCAAAGAGTGAAATGCACGTTATTGTCCAAAGACGTAAAATCTTGCAAAATACCAAAACTACAATAGATCTAAACTACAGGGCAAGAGTACAAGTGTTAGCTTGAGGAGCTGGAACCATCCAGGTGAGCAACTGCTAACTGGATCCTCAACAGACTTTGAGGAACCCTTCAGGATACAGAAGGGTTTTCCCCAGCAATGTCACAGGCCGAGTTTTGATAGAAGTACACTTGCCAGATGCTCAGAAACGTCACCCATCCTCCTCCGGGTGTCCTGAGAGAGCTGCGAATGGCTCTCACCTGGTTTGAGCTGGTTCTGTAAGGGCTCAGGGTGAATTTCACCAGATGCAACCAAACTGGGCAACTCCCAGTGGGACAGAAGGAACCCAAAGCTTGTTTTACCCAAAGCTTGGGTAAGCAGAGCTCCAGCAAATACCGAGGAAACGATCAGAACAGGGTAACAAATAATAAACATACCTTTTTTTTTTTTTTTTTTTTTCAGATGAGCAAAACAATTAAGGAGAAGGTGAAAACCTCACCATGACTGAACATTTCATCACCTGTAAGCTGACCATCCTTAGCATAGAGGACTCCAAATTTAAAATTCACCGATCCCTGGAAAATAAAACCAAATATTATTTGGTGAACAGTCAAACAGAAGACATAAAAATTTGGTTCCTCTAATCTTTGCCTACATCCTACACGTTAGAACATACATTTTATACCATCTCCTACTACACAATAATTTACCTTTAAACTTTGATAGTATAGCATAAAATCATTAACTTAGATGGGTGATCAATTATGATTAAGTTGGTGCTTCAAGTTATTTTTGCTGTCAGGTTCAAAAAAACATGACTTCTTTTTACTGTAACGAGCAATTGATTTAGAACTCATCAAAAGCCCATCCAAATACAAAGCCGTATTCACCGGACGGGTCTGTGAGCAAGAAGTAGTTAGGCTTGTACTCACCTCTTGCCCTTCAAGAACCAATAAATCCTGTCAACAGAAACAGCATCTTTAGCCCCCTCCTATTAAGGATTCTACAAGGATGATGGTTTTATTGGTGTTTAGAAGTTTGGATTTGAAATGGCCAGCTCAATGGATAAAGAGACAGTTTAAGTAGTATTAGATTATTATTATTATTATTATTAGCTACTGGAAGAAACAAACCAGTAGGATCTATACTTAATTACTTCTATTTCCAGGAAATCATAAAGAAAAAGAACCAAACCAAAAAAAGTCACTTCCTACCTTTTGTATCTCAGGATGAAAAATGTCTCTTGGGCTCTTCTCCAGTTTCTCCAGACTCCTGGCACTGAAATGCAAATGAACGAGTGCTTTATAGGAGGGCAAGTGCACATTCCAACCCCGAACCCCCAACTGATGGCAGTTACAGCGCTTACAAAATGAATCCTTCCCAGAGCCTCTGGGAAATGGAACGGTTTGTGCAACTGCCATTTCTTCCCCAAAATACTAACTCCCAACACTTCCTAAACTGAGTTTGCATTTTAAAAACAGAAATTAGGGAGACTCAGGGTGGAGATCAGGTTGAAATTGATTTCCTTCTAAAGCACAGGGGCTCTGTTCCATCACCCTTCACTTTGGCTCCACACGGAATCACGGGGAGCATTTTAGGAGGGCTCAAGAACCAATTCTATTTCTCTCTTTTTTCTAGTGCTCTCTCTTCCTAAATAATTCAAGGCAAGTCAAATGAAAAAGGACAAGTTCAGCAGCAAATTCACACTTTTCCCCTTTGTCTGCTCAAGAACAGCCTTTAAAACCACTTCTTGCTGCCTTCAACGGTTAAGACTTGCAAAACGGTTTCGCAAGTTTGATAGGTTTATCCTAAAAACCACAGAACGCAAGCTCTGAATGACAGGAAAAGGTACACAGGCAAATATCTCAGCTGATGGTGGCTTATTTGCAAACACAGACCTTAACGGACATTGCACGGAGAATGTTTCAGTGGGACTCTAAGGGAAAAATATTTTCTGAGTACCCTGTAAACAAGAAAAGCTAGGATATATTACAGGACATACCCACGTGTTCTGCATATTCAAATAGGATTATCAATAAAAACATTTAAGAAGGAAGAAAACCAAGGTAATTTTACTCAGCTATATTTACTGCCGATTTAGAGGGAAAAAAAAAAAAAAAGTGAACCAGAAACGCCTACAGTAGAACTTTAAACCAATTGCTTGGATAAAAGCAGCTCATGGAACATGAAGTAGAAAAAAAGCGAAACCAGTATCAGACCTGCCTATTTTCTTACCATTGCACAAGAAAATCCGACAAGCGGTAGAAAGTCACTGCCTAAAACCGATCCTAGGATGTAACCGAGAACAATGGAGGCATTTGCTAATCTAAACGGAAACCTTTTCCGGACCCTAGTGTCAAATCACACGTTTTGTCTCTCAGCAGCTCGAGGCTGGAGAGCATTTCCCCTGGGGGTCGGGAGGGCAGGGGCACAAGGGGCTGAGTTTGCCGATCGCACCTGTGCCATCAGAAGGATCCTGCCCGGCGCTCCTTGCGCTCGCCATTCTCCGGGCCATCGCTGTGTTTTACTGCTCAGCGATGCCGCTCCATCCGTTTGCGTGGAAGGAAGAGCCACGAGCACTGAGGCACTCAGCAGCCGTGTCATGCCAGCGATGTCGAGCGCTCTCTGCTCGCAAGGCTGAGCCCGCCGCGGAGCCGCCTCCGCAGCCGCTCGTCCGCCCCCGCCCGCAGCAGCGGCAGCGGCCCGAGGGAGACGCTGCAGCTCGGCGGCTCCCGCGCCTCCGCCAGCCCGAGGGCAGCCGCCGCACAGTGACCGCGGCAGCGCCCGGCGCCGCTCGCCCGGGGCGGCTCCTGCAGCTCCCGGCCCGCGGCAGCAAAGCACCGCCTGGCGCTCCGCCATCGGCGGGCGGCAGCGCGCCCCGCCCGAGCTCAGCCCCCGCCACCGGGACCTCTGAGCGAGGCCGAGGCACCGGGCGGACGCCCCTTCCGCGCCGCTCGGCTCCGTGCGGGCGGCCGGACGGAGGCTTCGCCCCTCCAGCGTCGCTGCCGCGGCTCCGTCCCGCGTGGCACAGGCGCCGGGAGCTGCCCGCTCCCCCGGCGCGCGGCCGCCTCGGCCCGCCAGCCATTCATATGGCGCGTCGGCCGTTGCGTCAGACGCCGCGCTTTACGGCCGCAGGGCCTGCCGGGAGTTGGAGTCTCGGACTGACAGCCACCGCTCCGTTCTCCGCCACCGGGAGCTGCGCTCCCGCCAGGGGATCAAACGGCTCCTTCGCTCCTGGGCGCGGAAGCACCTTAGGCAGCACCGCCCCTCCCGAATGTCCTTTCTTTTCCACTCCAACTCTTTTTTCTTTTTTTCACTCTGTTTTTCATCCCCTTTTCCACTTTCCCTCTTTCTTTTTCACTCTCACCCTTTTCCTTTTTCATTTTTTTTCTTCCTTTCTCTTCCTCCTTTTTTTTTTCTTCCTTTCCTGTTTCCTTTTCTTTCTTTCGCTCTTTCTTTCTGTCTTTCTCTATTTCTTTCTTTCTCTCGCTCTCTTCCTGTCTCTCTCTTTCTTTCTTTCTGTCTGTCTTTCTCTATTTCTTTCTCTCTCTCTTTCTTTCTTTCTCTCTGTCTCTCTTTCTTTCTCTCTATCTCTCTCTGTCTCTCTCTCTGTCTCTCTCTCTGTCTCTCTCTTTGTCTCTCTTTCTTTCTCTCTCTCTTTCTTTCTCTCTGTCTCTCTTTCTGTCTCTCTTTGTCTCTCTGTCTCTCTTTCTGTCTCTCTTTCCGTCTGTCTCTCTTTCTTTCTGTCTCTCTTTCTTTCTTTCTTTCTCTCTGTCTCTCTTTCTGTCTCTCTCTCTCTGTCTCTCTTTCTTTCTTTCTTTCTTTCTTTCTCTCTGTCTCTCTCTCTTTCTCTCTTTCTTTCTTTCTTTCTTTCTTTCTTTCTTTCTTTCTTTCTTTCTTTCTTTCTTTCTTTCTTTCTCTCTCTCTTTCTTTCTTTCTCTCTGTCTCTCTTTCTGTCTCTGTCTGTCTCTCTTTCTGTCTCTCTCTCTCTTTCTTTCTTTCTCTCTGTCTCTCTCTCTGTCTCTCTCTCTGTCTCTCTCTCTCTTTCTTTCTTTCTCTCTGTCTCTCTTTCTGTCTCTCTCTCTGTCTCTCTCTCTGTCTCTCTCTCTCTTTCTTTCTTTCTCTCTGTCTCTCTTTCTGTCTCTCTCTCTGTCTCTTTCTTTCTTTCTCTTGCTCTCTTCCTGTCTCTCTCTTTCTTTCTTTCTTTCTGTCTTTCTCTATTTCTTTCTCTCTCTCTCTTTCTTTCTTTCTTTCTCTCTCTTTCTTTCTTTCTTTCTTTCTTTCTTTCTTTCTTTCTTTCTTTCTTTCTTTCTTTCTTTCTTTCTTTCTTTCTTTCTTTCTTTCTTTCTTTCTTTCTCTATTTCTTTCTCTCTCTCTTTCTCTTCCTGTCTCTCTCTTTCTTTCTTTCTTTCTCTATTTCTTTCTCTCTCTCTTTCTCTTCCTGTCTCTCTCTCTCTTTCTTTCTTTCTCTCTCTATTTCTTTCTCTATTTCTTTCTCTATTTCTTTCTCTTGCTCTCTTTCTGTCTCTCTTTATTTCTTTCTCTCTCTCTTTCTTTCTTTCTTCCTTTCCTTTTTCCTTTTCTTTCTGTCTCTCTTTCTTTCTTTCTTTCTGTCTCTATTTCTCTCTTTCTTTCTCTCTCTCTCTCTCTTTCTTTCGCTCTCTTTCTGTCTCTCTTTCTTTCTGTCTCTCTTTCTTTCTGTCTCTGTCTCTCTGTCTCTCTCTCTTTCTTTAATTCTTTCTCTCTTTCTTTCGCTGTATTTCTAATCTTGGCTTTCCATTCTAGCTTTAGAATAAAAAAAAGCAGCAGTAGAAACGTTCAGGCGACTGGGGAGTGCAAAAAACCCCAAAACGGCAATGATTTTAGGAAAACTATTTCCTCCATGGGAGCCTGAAATTTTCTACAGCTGCAGGTAACATAGAGCTTTTATTTCTTCTTCTATATAGATTATACTTTATACTCTATTTATACATCGCCCCCTGCCGTCTGCTTTGGCGCACTGCAGGCACAGCGCCCCCTGCCGTCTGCTTTGTCGCACTGCAGGCAGAGCGCCCCCTGCCGTCTGCTTTGTCGCACTGCAGGCAGAGCGCCCCCTGCCGTTTGCTTTGGCGCACTACAGGCACAGCGCCCCCTGCCGTCTGCATGGGCGCACTGCAGGCAGAGTGCCGCCTAATGACGTCAGCCCGTCGACACGGCGCCCCGACCAGGACACGCCCACTCGGGCGGCCGTTGCCATCTTGTACGGCACCCCGTGTCGGCCAGGGCGCCGCCAGCCTGTACGGCACAATTTTACGGCAGTCGCGCTTTACGGCACCTTTTGCGACAGTCGCGCTTTACGGCACCTTTTGCGACAGTCGCGCTTTACGGAAGTTTTACGACAGTCGCGCTTTACGGCACCTTTTGCGACAGCCGCGCTTTGCGGCAGTTTTACGACAGTCGCGCTTTACGGCACCTTTTGCGACAGTCGCGCTTTACGGCACCTTTTGCGACAGTCGCGCTTTACGGCACCTTTTACGACAGTCGCGCTTTACGGCACCTTTTGCGACAGTCGCGCTTTGCGGCAGCTTTACGACAGTCGCGCTTTACGGCACCTTTTGCGGCAGTCGCGCTTCACGGCACCTTTTACGACAGTCGCGCTTTACGGCACCTTTTGCGACAGTCGCGCTTTACGGATTTTACGACAGCCGCGCTTTACGGCTGTTTTACGACAGCCGCTCTTTACGGCACCTTTTGCGACAGTCGCGCTTTACGGCACCTTTTGCGACAGTCGCACTTTACGGCTGTTTTACGACAGTCGCGCTTTACGGCACCTTTTGCGACAGCCGCGCTTTACCGCATCTTTTGCGACAGTCGCGCTTTACGGCACCTTTTGCGACAGTCGCGCTTTACGGCTGTTTTACGACAGTCGCGCTTTACGGCACCTTTTGCGACAGCCGCGCTTTACGGCATCTTTTGCGACAGCCGCGCTTTACGGCACCTTTTGCGACAGTCGCGCTTTACGGTATCTTTTGCGACAGCCGCGCTTTACGGCACCTTTTACGACAGTCGCGCTTTATGGCATTACCCTTTATGGAACTTTTTTGGTACTTTACAGCACTTTACGGTTTTTATTTTGTTTTTAATCTATTTTTATTTTTTTTAAATTTTTTTTTTTACTTAATGTTTATTTTTAATTTTTCAAGCTTTTATTTTTCTAATTCTATTTTTTATTTACTTATTATTTTTCATTTTTCTATTTCTAAAGCTTTTTTTTTTTAATTTTATTTTTTATTTAATTTTAATTTTTTCTATTTCTAAAGCTTTTTTTTTTAATTTAATTCTTTAAAAGTTTTTCTATTTTTAGGGCTTTAATTTTATTTTTTAATTTTATTTTTCAATTTTTAAAACACTTATTTTATTTTTCTAGTTATATTTTTTATTTAATTTTTATTTTTAATTTTTATATTTATAAGGAGTTTATTTTATTTTTTTATTTTATTTTTGATTAAATTTATATTTTTTTCTATTTTTAAAGTTTTTATTTTTTTTTTTATGTAGTGCTGCCCAGACCAACTCAAGCTGGTGATTGTGGTGGTGTTTGAGGGTCTTGCATTACGGCACTACCTTTTATGGAACTCTTACAGCACTTCACAGTTTTTATTTTGTTTTCCAATTATTTTAAATTAATTTTGTTTTTTTACTTTTATTTAATTTTTATTTTTAATTTTTCTATTTTTAAAGCATTTTTATTTTAGTTTTTAATTTTATTTTTTATTTACTTATTATTTTTAATTTTTCTATATTTAACGTTTTTATTTTTTATTTTTTAAATTTACTTACTATTTTTAATTTTTCTATTTCTAAAGATTTTTATTTTTTTAAGTTTAAACTTTTTTATTTTTAAAGCATTTATTTTTTTATTTTTTATTTAATTTTTATTTTTAATTTTTTATTTTTAGAGCTTTAATTTTATTTTTTAATTTTATTTTTTATTTTTCTATTTTTAAAGCTTTTATTTTATTTTTCTAATTTTATTTTTTATTTATTTTTTATTTTTAATTTTTCTATTTTTAAAGGTTTTTATTTTTTTTTTATTCAGTGCTGCCCAGACCAACTCAAGCTGGTGATTGTGGTGGTGTTTGAGGGTCTTGCATTACGGCACTACCTTTTATGGAACTCTTACAGCACTTTACAGCACTTTACAGTTTTTGTTTTGTTTTTCATTTATTTTAAATTAATTTTGTTTTTTTACTTTTATTTAATTTTTATTTTTAATTTTTCTATTTTTAAAGCATTTTATTACATTTCATTTGGTGCTGCCCAAACCTGCTGTAGTGCATTTTTATACTTTATAATACTTTGAAGTCATTTTGTTTTGTATCCCCATATTTTTCCCAAATGGTTTATCCCAAACTGTACCCCCCTCCTTCTCCCTGTGTTATCCCTCTCCCGGGATGAGATCATCCCCAAACCCCGACCCTGGCTCTCTGTCAATCACTCAGCCTCCCATCCCCTCCATGCAGAAGTTTCGGTCCAAGTCGTCCAGTGATCAGCCAGAGGCCAGGGGTCAGCCCCCCGAGCCTTGCCCCATACGCTGTCCTAAATGTCTATGGCCCAGCATCCATCCCTTAGGGTCACTTAATGGTTGGTAAAATGTTATCTACTTTGGGTTACCACCTCCCTTTAAACGTAACCTTGGCACATCTCCCTGGGGCTTGGCAGGAGGCCCCTGAGGTGCAGGAGCTCCTTTGGGACTCCTAATAAAACCTTGGATTAACCCCTGCTAAGAGTCGGCCCTTTATCATCTACCGCTGTCTCTGGTGTCTCTTGTGCTGCACAGGGGCCCAGCCCAGGTGCCCTCAGCACCCTCGGGGCACAGACAGTGTCTCCCCCCAGCCCAGGTGCCCTCAGTACCCTCGGAGCACAGACAGTGTCTCCCCCTAGCCCAGGTGCCCTCAGCACCCTCGGGGCACAGACAGTGTCTCCCCCCAGCCCAGGTGCCCTCAGCACCCTCGGGGCACAGACAGTGTCTCCCCCCAGCCCAGGTGCCCTCAGCACCCTTGGGGCACAGACAGTGTCTCCCCCCAGCCCAGGTGCCCTCAGCACCCTCGGGGCACAGACAGTGTCTCCCCGCTCTCGGCCGTGTCAGGGCTGCCCCCCGGTGTCTGCCGACTCGGGACCGGCCGAGGGTTACTGAGAGGCTCGCACAAACCCGCTCGGCCGCTGATTGTGGCGGTGTTTGAGGGTCCCCAGGACGAGGGAAGAGACGAGAATCTTGACTCCACCTCTCAGAAGGCTGAAATATTATTTTATGATCTCTATTATATTAAAAGAAAATGAGATAGTAGAACTATACTAAAAGAGCAAGGAGACATCAGAAAGCTGGAAAGGAATGAATAATAAAAACCTGGGACTGCTCACAGCCCCGACGCAGCTGGACCATGATTGGTCATCAAGTAGACACTGCACAGGAGACCAATCCAAGATGCCCCTGTTGCTAAACCATCTCCAGCCCACACTCCACAGCCAGCAGATCGTTATTGGTTCCATTTCTGTTCTGAGGCTTCTCAGGAGAAAAATCCCAGCAAAAGGATTTTCATCAAACACGTCAGTGCCAGGTGATGGCACAGGCAGCATGGGCCGGCCGAGGTCACTGTGTCATCCCTGCCAGCCCAGGTGTCACAGCAAGGAGGAGAGAGTTCACCCTGTGCTCACCCTGCAATACAGAGCAATACAACACAACACACATATTAACACAAGATGATAACCTTTTTCTATTTTCTTTACATGTGGATTTATTGTTACAGGAAACCCAAAACAACAAAAGCACGCAAAAAACAACACTCATCTACAATTAACACCCCCTTCAGATGACACACGAAGTCACCATCCCTCTCATCACAACTGCTAAATTACACCCCAGCAATCATTGGTCCTCGGGAACGTGGTTCCCGGGAGCCTCAAAAAAATCTTCCTGCCTGACAAAAACCCCGGTCCCTGGACAGTCCGCGCCCAAACTCTGGTGATGAACGTCACCTCACAGACCGACCGGGACCGAGAAAAAAAAAACAGCCGGGGGGGGGGGGAAACCCAGCTGGGGATTTTTTATTCTAAATTTGAAAATGAGTTGAAAAACTTGAAAAGCAAAAGTCACACACACAAGGTTAAATCCAGTAATCCAGTCGGCATGCGCTGACACACGCAGAGACGAGCAGACGCAGACAGACACATGCTCTCACACACGCTCACACGCTCTTCCCACTTACACACTCGCTGCGGCCCTTACTCGAGACGCTGAAGAACGTGCTGCCACACATCTTCTGGCTGCGCTCCTTGACGTCAGTTGGTAGGTTCTGGGGAAATCGGTAGCCTCGGGGACCTGTGAGACGACAGGAAGCGGTCAACGAGTGGCTATCTGACAGCTAGGACTTGTCTCCACTCTGGACCAATAAGTTTTCTACCCAAAATCCCATAAAAGACAGATGAACAGTAAAGTTTTTATAACTCTTCTACCTGACTGTGACTACGTGCCCGGGCAGGGCAGCTCCAACCATAAGTGGTACAATATAAGTACACACAACAATCTAAGTCGATGCATACAGTGCAAGTGTACATAGAGGGTAGGTACATACAGTATAAGCCAGCACAGGTACACACAATATAAGCCAGGACTTGAGATAACTCGCTGGAAGATGAATTCTTGAGTCCTATACCCTTCAGAAGATGGAACCTATAGAAGTACTGCAGTCACATGAGGAGGGTGCAAGACACTCCCTCTAGCAGTCCAAGAAAATGGCATGGAAAAAAAGGCACTACCAAAGCTGGTAGTGAGAAGGAAGATGGATGAGAACATCTTCTCCCTTTGAGACAGGAATGTCTCAAAGAGTAAAAATGTAAAGATGCCAGAATAAGGGATATCCAGAAAGGAACGTGAGTAGAACACAGCCTAGATGGCACAGAATAGTGCCGATAAAGCATTGAGACATAATAAAGGCCTATGACGTGGAAGACAACGGACACAGACACGGACAACACAGACACGGACAACATAGACACAGAGACAAGTGGCAACTGCCTGGCACTGTCCCCTTAGGCACCCGAGATGCCTAGCGCAAGATGTGCCAGAGGCTGATGATGCCAAAGGAGAGGAAGCCCTATGACGATAGCATGTGATGATGAAATGTAACTCGTTAAAAGAAGTTAGTGCCAAAGCAGTTAAGAGGATGCTCGAGAGGCTCAGCGAGCCTAGAGAAGGAAGCCGACGGCCGGGTGACCGTGGCTGTAGCTCCGGACGTGAAGGCGAGCTCCTCGGGGGAATGATCCGTGACGACGTCGGGCCGAGGAAGGCGGACAACGCAAAGTTCACGAGAATGCTGAGATGGGTCGGAACTGCCCTGCCCAGCAAAGGCTCTGGTCAGGCTGAGGAGAAACCCTCTCCCTTTTCTTCCAGAGAGCTGGTCCCACTACAGACCTCTCCGCTAAGCTGACATCAAATTGCCCTCTGTGATAGTAAAGGTTTTTCCCCTTCTCCCAACTGCTGGCCCCGACACTTATCTTTTGGAAAAGGAGCAGACAAAATCCATCCTCGGTCGGACGTGGATGGTGAAATGTGCTCCGTGTGTGCCTCGGTGCTGTTGTTTCCAACCTTTGGCTACGAGGCTCCTCAGGGTACCTAAGACAAAACAGAAAAGGTGACTATTGCCGTCAAAAACAGTAATCCCCAGGGCTCCTCCGCACCCCTGCCCCGGCCCACCTCAAATCTTGATTTGACTCCAGAGGGTGCCCAGAAGATACCTGCAAAAAGAATAGGTACACACTTAGCATGCTGCTGTGTAACACTCACCTGTGAGTCAGCCTGCCTAAACACCGACTCACCTGCCCTCCTCTGTTCCTTGGCATGCCTAGGGCAGCGACAGCACCTGCAAAGAAACAAAGCAGAAAAGCATGCTGAGACACTGTGAAAACACAACCTCCCAAATCTGACAAGGATGCCACACTGATACCTTAAGCTGCACACACCTGGAATGGGCATGCTCGGCCAGGATAGATGGCAAGCAGACCACCTAAAATAAAAAGTGGAGATGCTAAGAGCTGCACCAGAAACTGAGACATCAGCAAAAACAACTGCTTCTGTACACTACTCAATGCTCACCTCGCCCACTCGGCCTTGACTTCCTAAAAAGAGAGCCATCATTTATGCTCTCTCTACAGAGACAAACAGTGACTGACCTGCTCGGGGGAATCCCCTCACCCGGGATGGGGGGCTCTGCCCTGGATTTCATCCTTCTGCACCTGAAAGAAAGGACAAAAATCAAAGAGCTGCAGGATAACTTAAGAGCTCCAGACATCTTGTGCCCATCTGCAAATCCCACCTAGAGTCCAACGACACCCCACATTACAAACATCAAGTCCCCGGGACTTCTCCTATTGCACCAGGCTATGCAGCAAGGCAGAGCAGCTCCAGCACAAATGTGTGCAGACACCCGTGACACAGGACAGGACAAACAACGGGGACACAACAGGAACAGAAATCTCTGGGTAAGGAAAATGACAGCGAGCACCAAGAGGATGCAAAATTAGAGGACCGAGGTGAAACTGATGGCAGGCTGATGAAGTTCAGAGAACCCTGGAGGAACAAGATGCTAACTGAATGATTTATTCCAAGAACTGCAAAGATGGATGCCCGAGAATCCTACGGTCAGAAGCCTCTACCTGTCCCCACATTCTTACAAGTCCTAATCCATCATAACAGAACCTTGCAGGGTGCAGCTGTCCATACAGCTCAGAACAAGACCTGAAAAGACATCTGACCGGATGCTTCGAAAAAGAGTTGCCATTCTGATACCTGTCTGAGCTGCCGAGTTAAAAGTTCCATGGCATCGGTGCCAGGGCAAGGAACGCTGAGAGTACAGATACTAAGACTGGTGCCAAGGTTTCTGACAGGCCCCTCAAAGGGCTATGATAAAAGACATGAGATATCCAACAACACATAATACACAAAAGACAAGTGACACAATACACACTGGGACTGCTCCGCCCCGCTCACCTCAGCACTGGGATCAAAAGTGAGATTTTGCTTTTATGGGGCCTAAGGGGCCACTTCATGGACACCCCCCCACCTCCAAAGCTACTCACCTCCAAAGCGGACTCAAATCCCCCCCTCCCAGTAATTCCCAACCCAGCACCCTGCTTTCATCCCCCCTGGGGGTCGTGGCCCTCTACTTCTCTCTCAGACATCTGGGGATGCCGGTCTCAGGTGCAAAGAAAGGCCACCTCGTCAGCTGGGAAGGTCCTGCTGGCACCGGGCTGGTGTCTCTTAGACAGCTGTATTAAAGAAAACCAAACATCAATGCCTGATCGTGGCACCACATCGGCCAAAACCCCACAAGTCTGCTCCTCACCCTTCTCTTAAGAACGCTCAGCTGCTTGGGCCGCACGCTTCGGGCACACTCAGAGACCGAGGCCGTTGCCACAGGGGACGCCTGGGTTAAGAGGAGATGAGGTGATTTGGCACGGCTGAAACCTGAGTGGACCCTCGCTCCTCCCCCCTACATCCCTGACTCACCACAACTCCTGGGCAGCTGCCGAAGGCCACCCGGATGGCACCTTTAAATAGAAAAGTTTAGGGCTTCATCACCAAGTCCTGTAATACATCCACAGGCTTCACATTTGCAGGAAACCCGGTGCATCGGCCGGCTGGTGACGGGGGCTTGGCATACTCCGAGTGGATTGCCTAAAGTGCACAAACGAGAACGGAAGCTTAGAGCTGCACCAGAAATTGAGACCTGAGCAATAACAACTACTTCTCTCCACTGCTCACCTTGACTGCTGGTATCCACATTTACTTCCTAAAAAGAAAGACAAAGAACAGTGCTGTAACAGAGTCACCATATACACTTCTGCTGCAGAGACAAACGGTGCCTCACCTGCACGGGGGAAACCCCTCACTCGGGATGGGGCCCTCTGGCACACATTTAATCCATCTGAATCTGAAAAAAAAGTTAGGACAAAACTCAAACTGTTGCAGGATAACTTAGGAGCTCCAGACGTCTGGTGTCCATCTACAAATCCCATCTAGAGTCCCACTACACCCCACATTACAAACTCCCAGGGACTTCTCCTACTGCACCAGGCTATGTGGCAGGGCAGAGCAGCTCCGGCACAAATGTGTGTGCTGACACCCGTGACACGGGACAGGATGTGACAGACAGGGGGGACACAACAGGAACAGAAAGCTCCTGGCAAGGAAAGTGGCTGCAAGGACTCAGAGAATGCAAAAGGAGATGACCAAGATGAGACAGATGGCAAACTGATGAGGCTCAGAGAACCCTAGAGGAAGATGCTGGCTGAATGATTTATTCCAAGAACTGCAAAGATGGATACCCAGGAATCCTACGGTCAGAATCCTCTCCCTAACCTCGCATTCTTACAAAGCCTAATCCGTCATAACGGAGCACTGAGGAGCACGGCTGTCCGTGCAGCTCAGAACAAGACCTGAAAAGCCACCTGACTGGATGCTTCCAAAGAGAGATGCAATTCTGATGCCTGTCGGAGCTCCTGAGTCAAAGGTTCCATGGCCTGGGCACCAGGCTGAGGAACACTGAGATCACAGATTCTAAGAATGGCGCCAAGGTTTCTGACAGGCCCTTCACAGGGCTAAGATAAGAGACATGAGACACCCAAACATCACATAATACACAAAAGACAAGGGACACGATACACACCGGGACTGCTCTGCCCTGCGCACCTCAGCACTGTGATCAAAAGTGAGACTTTCCTTTTACGTGGCCTAAGGGGCCACATCTTGGCTACCCTCATCTCCAGAGACAACTCAACCCCCTCCCCCCCAGGAGCCCCAACCCAGCACCCTGCTTTCATCCCCTCTGTGGGTCGTAGCCCTTGACTTATCTCTTGGACATACGGAAATCCCAGTCCATGTCAGGTGCGAAGGAAGGCCGCCTCGTCAGCTGGGAAGGTCCTGCTGGCACCGGGCCGTTGCCTCTTAGACAGCTATATCAAAGGAAACCAAACATCAATGCCTGATCCTGGCACCACATTGGCCAAAACCCCACAAGTCTGCTACTCACCCTTCTCCTAAGAAGGCCCGGCTCTTCGGGTCGCACGCTCCGGCCGCGCTCGGAGGCCGATGCCATCGTCGTGGGGTGCGCCTGGGTTAAGTGGACAGGAGGTGACGTGGCATTGCTGAAACCTGAGTGGACACTCGCTCCTCCCCCCTACATCCCTGACTCACCACAACTCCTCGGCGGTTCCTGACGGCTGCCCGGAACGCGGGGCTCGCGAGAGCGGCAAACCCGGTCTGGCGGCCCGTTGGGGATGGGAGCTTGGCATGCTCCGAGCAGATGGCCTAAGGCACAAAAATGAGAATGGAGACTTAGACTTGCCCCAGGAATTGAGACCTCAGCAACAAGAAAGGCTACTGCTCACCTTACCCTCTTGAACTTGACTGCTGAGATCCTGCTATACTTGCTAAAAATAAAGACAAAGAACAGCGCTGTAACAGGGTCACACTTGACACATCCCCTGCACAGACAAATGGTGACTGACCCGCTATGGGGAACCCCCTCACCCGGGATGGGGTGCTCTGCCATGGATGCAATGCATCTGCACCTGCAAGAGAGTTAGAACATATGTCAAACACCTGCAGGATGACTCAAAAGCTGCAAACACCTTATATCAATCTAGGAACAGCATCTAGAGTCCAAGTACACCCCACATGAAAAATTTCAACTCCCCAGGGCTTGTCCTATTACAAAAGGCTATGCAGCAGGGCAGAGCAGCTCCGGCACAAATATGTGCAGACACCCGTGACACAGGACAGACAGGACACAACAAACAATGGGCACACAACACAGACAGAAATCTCTTGGCAAAAAGGATTACTGCGAGCAACGAGAGCATGCCAAATGAGATGACCGAGGTGAGACTGATGGCAAGCTGATGTGGCTCAGAAAACACTGATGGAAGAAGATGCTAACTGAATGATTTATTCCAAGAACCTGCAAAGATGGATGCCCGAGAATCAGACCGGTCAGAAGCCTCTACCGGTCCTCACATTCTTTCAAGTCCTAATCTGCCATAATGGATCCTGGCAGGGCATAGCTGTCCATACAGCTCAGAACAAGACCTGAAAAGACATCTGACTGGATGCTTCCAAAGAGAGATGCAATTCTGATACATGTCTGAGCTCCCCAGGCAAAGGTTGTAAGGCATGGGTGCCAGGCCAAGAAATGCAGAGATCACAGACGATAAGAACAATGCCAAGGTTTCTGACAGGACCCTGAAAAGGCTAAGGTAAGAGACATGAGATACCCAAACAACACATAATGCACAATAGACAAGGGACACAATACACACCGGGACCGCTCTGCCCAGCGCACCTCAGCACTGTGATCAAAAGTGAGATTTTGCTTTTATGGGGCCTAAGGGGCCACTTCATGGACACCCCCCCACCTCCAAAGGGGACTCAAAAACCCGTCGCAGTATTTCCCAAACCAGCACCCTGCTTACATCCCCCCTGGGGGTCGTAGCCCTCTACTTCTCTCTCAGACATCTGGGGATGCCGGTCTCAGGTGCAAAGAAAGGCCACCTCGTCAGCCGGGAAGGTCCTGCTGGCACCGGGCTGGTGTCTCTTAGACAGCTGTATTAAAGAAAACCAAACATCAATGCCTGATCGTGGCACCACATCGGCCAAAACCCCACAAGTCTGCTCCTCACCCTTCTCTTAAGAACGCTCAGCTGCTTGGGCTGCACGCTTCGGGCACACTCAGAGACCGAGGCCGTTGCCACAGGGGACGCCTGGGTTAAGAGGAGATGAGGTGATTTGGCACGGCTGAAACCTGAGTGGACCCTCGCTCCTCCCCCCTACATCCCTGACTCACCACAACTCCTGGGCAGCTGCCGAAGGCCACCCGGATGGCACCTTTAAATAGAAAAGTTTAGGGCTTCATCACCAAGTCCTGTAATACATCCACAGGCTTCACATTTGCAGGAAACCCGGAGCATCGGCTGGCTGGTGACGGGGGCTTGGCATACTCCGAGTGGATTGCCTAAAGTACACAAACGAGAACGGAAGCTTAGAGCTGCACCAGAAATTGAGACCTGAGCAATAACAACTACTTCTCTCCACTGCTCACCTTGACTGCTGGTATCCACATTTACTTCCTAAAAAGAAAGACAAAGAACAGTGCTGTAACAGAGTCACCATATACACTTCTGCTGCAGAGACAAACGGTGCCTCACCTGCACGGGGGAAACCCCTCACTCGGGATGGGGCCCTCTGGCACACATTTAATCCATCTGAATCTGAAAAAAAAGTTAGGACAAAACTCAAACTGTTGCAGGATAATTTAAGAGCTCCAGACGTCTTGTGTCCATCTACAAATCCCATCTAGAGTCCCACTACACCCCACATTACAAACTCCCAGGGACTTCTCCTACTGCACCAGGCTATGCGGCAGGGCAGAGCAGCTCCGGCACAAATGTGTGTGCTGACACCTGTGACACGGGACAGGACGTGACAGACAGGGGGGACACAACAGGAACAGAAAGCTCCTGGCAAGGAAAGTGGCTGCAAGGACTCAGAGAATGCAAAAGGAGATGACCGAGGTGAGACTGATGGCAAACTGATGAGGCTCAGAGAACCCTGGAGGAAGATGCTGGCTGAAAGATTTATTCCAAGAACTGCAAAGATGGACACCCAGGAATCCTACGGTCAGAATCCTCTCCCTAACCTCGCATTCTTACAAAGCCTAATCCGTCATAACGGAGCACTGAGGAGCACGGCTGTCCGTGCAGCTCAGAACAAGACCTGACAAGCCACCTGACTGGATGCTTCCAAAGAGAGATGCAATTCTGATGCCTGTCTGAGCTCCCGAGTCAAAAGGTCAATGGCCTGGGTACCAGGCCAAGGAATGCAGAGATTACAGATGCTAACAATGATGCCAGGGTTTCTGCTAGGCTCCTCAAAGGCCTAAGGTAAAGGACATGACACATCCAACCACACAGAACACACAATAGACAAATGACACAGTACACACCGGCACTGCTCTGCCCTGCGCACCTCAGCACTGTGATCAAAAGTGAGACTTTGCTTTTATTTCCCCCCCAGGCCTAAGGGGCCGCTTCGTGCACACCCCCGTCTCCAAAGTGGACTCAAAAACCCCTCCCGGTGGGTCCCTGCCCTGCGCCCTGGTTTCATCCCCTCTGTGGGTCGTGGCCCTCTACTTATCTCTCAGACATCTGGGGATGCCGGTCTGTGTCAGGTGCAAGGGAAGGCTGCCTCGACAGCTGGGAAGGTCCTGCTGGCACTCTTGTTCAACAACTTCCTGTTGTTTCTTCATCTGCTCCAATAAAGTAAACAAAATATCAATGCATAACCTCAGCAGCACATTGGCCAAAACCCAACAATTCTGCCACTCACTCTTTTCCCAAGAATGCCCGGCTCCTGGGGCCGCACGCTTCAGCCGCACTCGGAGGCTGACGCCATCGTCGTGGGGCACGCCTGGGCTAAGAGGAGACGAGGGGATGTGGCGCTGCTGAAACCTGAGCGGAGCCTCGCTCCTCCTCCCTACTTCCCTGACTCACCGCAACTCCTCGGCCATTGCTGAAGGCTACCCTGGTGACACCTTTAAACAGAAAAGGCAGAGGCTTCATCGCCGAGTCCCGGGATTCTTCCCCAGGGCTCGGGAGAGCGGCAAACCCGGCGCGTCGGCCGGTTGGTGACTGGGGCTTGGCGTACTCCGAGTGGATTGCCTGAAGCGCAGAAACAGGAACGGATGCTTAGAGCTGCACCACAAAGTGAGACTGGAGCAATAACAACTAACTGCTTCTGTACGCTACTCAATGCTCACCTTGCCCATCTCACCTTGCCTGCTGATGTCCAGCTTCCTAAAAAGAAAAAGAACAGAGCTGTAACAGAGTCACACTTGACACTCCCCCTGCAGAGACAAACGGTGACTGACCTGCTCAGGGGAACCTCCTCACTCGGGATGGGCGGATGGATTTTGCCCTGGATTTTATCCTTCTGCATCTGAAAGAAAGCGAGGACAAACGTCAAAGGGCTGCAAGATATCTTCACAGCTCCAAACATCTTCTGTCTATCTAGGAATATCATCTAGAGTCCGGCCACACCCCACAAACTGCGTGTCCCTGAGCCTTGTCCTGTTGCAGCAGCCTCTGCGGCAGGGCAGAGCAGCTCCGGCACAAATATGTGCAGACACCCGTGACACAGAACGTGACAAACGGGGGGACGTTAAACACGACACATTATGCTTGTGGTGAGGGCCTCGAGGGGAAAAGGCAAAAGGGACCCCAAAGACACAGTAGGTAACACGGTACACCCGACAACACGACGTGGACCGGAACTGCTCTGCCCTGCCCGCCTGCACGCTGCCATCAAATGTGGAGTCTCTCCCCTTAGCTGTCCTAAGAGGCCCCTTGGAGAAGATTGCTTTTCCCTCTGCTAATTTTTCAATCTGTCCCAGGAACTCCCAACCCGCTGCTCTCCCTTCTCCAGGCCGTGACCCAGACTTATCTTTTGGATGATCAGTGATGTGAATCCACGTTGCACCTGAAATGAGTCTGCCTCGGAGGGCCCTGTGATCGCCTGTTAGCCTCTCGGTCAGCTACAATAAAGAAAACCAAAACCAAAGTATGAGTTCAGAGTTATGTGGGCCAAATCCCAGCAAGTCAGCTACTTGCCCTCTCCTGAGTGTGCCTGGCTCCTTCAGGCTCCACCTTCATCCTGATTCCAAGGCTGTGGGCATTATTATGAGTGACACCTGGGTTAGAGAAAAGCAAAGTTCAATGGCATTCCTGTGAGTGCAGTGGACCTTGTGTGAGGAAGACATGGGAATGCCTCTGCTGTGCTTCTGAAAAGCCCTGTGTGGGGGGGCCCTCAAATAAACACCCTTTCTCACCCTGCTGCCTGCAAACCCCCCTGCCCCCCAATAACTCCTAACTGGACACCTGCTCACCCTCCCTCTCCCAGTCACAACCCTCAACTCACCTGAAGCCTCCATCTCAAACATCATTTTTGACACTGGGCAGATGCCTCCTGTGACATGATCAATCTGCTGAAAGAAGTGCTGTGCTGGACACAACCTGGGATCTCTGGAAGCTGTGCACCTCCTAAAAACAATAAAAACACAAAACAAGAACAAAACCAGAAATTGCAAATGCACTTTATCACCCCTAAACACAAAATCTGACATTGTCACCTTAAATACTCCCTGTATTCCATGCCATTTTCTTCACAGGATCTTCCAAGCCTCTATTGCTTTAGATGCCCAGAAACACCTGCTGAAAGCAAGCTGAGATAAGCTGAAAGAGCCTCGTCACTGAAATGACAGGAGAGCCCTCACCCCAGCACACCCCAGAGAGGGAATGAAACCCCTCAGCAAAGGCTGGGGTTAATATACCCCTGATGGTGCCCGCCTCCCATTCCCATGATGCCTGGGAAAAGGGAGGGGGCTAATCCCACTGAATAGAAAAGCCCTCAGAGCAGCTGCAGCTGTTTGGCTCCTCTGATTCAAATCCAAAGGGAGTAAAGGCCTTGTTATAGAAGAAAGCTCTTCAGAAAAATAACAGCGCTTTCTTTTTTGACACAACTACTTGGAGCAGAACAACAGAAAAATGGTAAGACATAAAGCATTGTGTTTAGGTAGCATACCTAGATAAATTGGGTAATTTGCTGTTAACTTACTTAATTAATCTGTGTTTAACAAAAGCCATCTAATAAATTAACACCCAGAACTTCAGCAGCCCAGCTGGCCCTACCAAATCTCTCTGTTGATACATGCAGTAAATAAAACCAAAATCCCAGGAATACCTATCAGAAGTCTAGGAAAGAAACCTCTTGAAATTAATCCTACCTCAAATACAAACCAACCTGTCCAGAAAGTTAGCTTCACTCAAAAAACTATTTACACAGAGTTAATAAGACCAAGAAATAAAACAACACACCATCTACCACCAACAAATACAACAATGAAGGAGAAAAACCCATGTTTTTTTCTTTTTTTTATTTCAACTAGCTTCCTTTATTAGCTAGAACCAAAGATTTTGCCAGGGCTGTAAAAAAAACCAACAACTTCTTTTTCTTCTTCTCCTTCTGAAACGTCCCTTCTCCTTTCCAAATTCCTTACAACTTCTGAGTTTCAATCCAAGCCAAAAGCAAAATTCGTGCACTTGTGAGTCCGGTGCTCCTGTCAGGTTCTCTGTCTCCCTCCACATCTTCTTACACTTTCAGTCTGAACGCTGTCCTGCCCTGATGAGTTTGACAGAAGCATTGGCACATGTTAAGAGAGCATTTCCCTGCCTCCCTCCCTCCCTCCCTCCCCAGAGCTGGTTTCCTTAGCGCATTTCAATCGATCCCAGGCCGGAATGATGCGCGCTCACCTCAAGGCTCACAGCAAGCATGCAGCAGCTCAGGCTGACTTGGCTCCAGGGCTCTGTGCTTGGATAGCTGAGAAAACTCCCGATGAGCCTCTGTTCCAAGACATTGGAATGCAATTTCCCTGTGCATTTGGTGGCAGCTTTGGGTCCCTCTGGGGGACGGCACCCAGCGTGACCCCCGCCCCTCGCCCGCCCCCCACCGGCTCCTGCACCGCCGTGGGGCTCCCTCTCCTGGGCACCTTGGGCTGCCCCCAACGGCATCAGAGCCCCGAGCCTTCACCCCCCCTTTCCCTGACCCCCAAAGAAGGCTCAGAACGAGTCCGACTGCCCTGGACAGCAGCGCAGCGCTTCCCCCAAGCCCTTCCCCAGATGATGAAATCTCCAAGTGATTCAATCTCTCCTAGGAAAATTCAGTCAAGGGTTTAATATCTGAAAGCTTTACTCTCAAGAAGAATCATTTAAATTTGCCATCCTTGACAGGAGTTGTGATTGTGAGACCAAGTAGAGGAAGTCATGCTGCGGAACAATAAAATGATTTAAATATGAACTGGTTCAAGCCTGAACTGACACTTTGAATGTTCCTGTCTCTCTGCTAAAAAAATTGGGTGTAAGAGAGGGGTTTAACTTTGTTCATTGCTAAATACACAGAAATCTAACATTGAAGTGCCTAGGCACAATACACACAGGTTAGAAAAATGGCGGTGGTACACATTGCATTCAGCTGCAGGCAGAAGGATTAGCTATCTCACACATACCCAATGTGCCTTCCAAGATATTCAATTGAACTTTGGACTCTGATTTCTAAGAACAGGAAAGTGAGGCAGATTAGGAAAGTGATGCCTGCCAGAAATGTAAAGCTACCTTTGATACAGGTTTGGTGGTTTTGTGGTATTTTTTTCCCTCCTGCAATGCATGCCCAGGTAAAAGGTGTTCAATAGCAAAGCACGTTAGGCACACTAAAAGTCAAGGCAATTCACTTCTTTAGTGTGATGATCTTTCTTCATCTCTTAATAAAAGAAGCTCTCTCTGAATGGCTGCCAGATCTGATGAGATATGGTCAGCAAAAATGCCTAAAGCACGAGACCTGTTCTGGAAAGTGCTGCCCATGCACAGCTTTTGATTCTTGTCTTTGCACTGCTTGTGTTGTACTTTTTCTACTGTTTAGAAAGGTCTCGGCATCCAATATTGGTGGCAAGGTCCTTTTTGTGCAACAGGATGCTTTTTGTGGTTGTCAGTGCTTATTCAAGGTGATCTGTCCACAAGTTTGGGACATATTTTTAGAATCTCCTCTTTAATTGTGAGCATTTCCAGAGCATTTAACTCAAGTGATACTTCTTGTGTTAACAGCTGAACAATGTCTAGGAGAATACAGAAAACTATAAAATAATGGTAAATCACAAAAATATGATGCACAGAAAACCCTTATTAACAGATGCTGAAAATAAGAATGTAACCTTTGGTGGCTTGTTTTGAATTTGAATGAGTGCTCTTGTCATCTGCAGCAAAATATGCAGCAAAATATTCCTAACTGCTATGAGAATAACTGGCATTTATGGGCACTTAAATATGGTTCTTTACTATCTGTGTTTGCAGAAAATGGGCAGATCTTCCTGAGGTTAGCTGTTGGTATGCCACTTCTAGAGCAGATGGGGAAATAAAACACTGAAATCAAGTGATTTTAGCAATGAGAGAAGCTAAGGGACTATCAGTCCAAATGACAAGCTGGGGCTCACACCATTCTTTGTGTGTGCTTACAGGAGCTTTGGTTCTCTAGGAGTAAGAAAGAGTCTCTATGTTAAAATGTTTGCCTGCTATTGTTGATTAAAGAAACCCCAAAACTGCCACCCACACAGACTTCTGATCAAGAATGTCAGCAGAGTTTAAAGGCTGAACTCTTCATACTTTTAGGCCTGAGCAGTCACCACCTTCTAAACTGTGGTCTAGTTTATTTAGACTACTCAGTTTCTTTCCTTTTAAAATTGGAATTAAAATTTCATGCACCTTTGGCCTTTTGAACTAATATATATTTGTTGTTTTCATATCCTAAGATTATATTCTTCAATTGAAAAACTATCCTATCATATATGCACCTCAAATGAGACGACTTCACTGGAAACAATATATTATCATGAAAAGTATGTTTTTGTAGTGCTAAACAGTTTTCAGCTGGTTTATCACAAAAATCCCCTCAGACTGTTCAGAACAAGACTGAATTCAGGTAAAACTGTCATTTCATGTGACAATGCAAAGCTCATCTTAGCCAGTAAACAACAATACACTGCTTTGCTGTCAAAATGTAGCCATGAAGGACAGACCTGAGACTCAACTTTTGCACTTTTAAGTATTTTTAAAGCAAGGTGTGCAGCAGGGGGAAAGTTTAGAAAATCAGTAGAAAATGCACTGTTAGATAAAAGCCTTGCTAATTGCCTCCAGAGCCTCTGCGTGAACACAGCTATTTTGTATTCTGGTTGGAGAAGTTGTTGTGGAAAACTTCCAACATGCACTTGAAAAAATGTTGAAAAAGGATCATGTGTTCTGTGTTTTTTGTCAGCATTAAAAATAGCTGCAGTGCTGAAGGTGATCTGTGTAGCAGTGATGTAATTGTGAACCAAAGCTGACATTTTGGTGTCTTATCTGCACGTCTCAAAAGGCTCTAGTTGGAGAAAGTGCACTTTAATGTAATTTTGCTTCTGTTGTGGTTGGCCAGTGAGCTGTCTGTGTACATGCATGCTGATGTTTTACATATAAATTTACATGTATTTGATGATGTAGAGATACACACACACAAATACACATAATTTAGGTCTGCAAACAAAATGATGCTTACAGACACATTTTTACATTGATTGTAAAATGTAAGGATGACCTTCTAAAATCTGTTTCCCTTTATATCTCCAGCTAAATAAGTATTCAGTGCTACCCAGTATAAAATGACATATGACAGCTACTTGCTTAATTATAATTTTTGCAACTACCTCTTGATTACCATACACAAAAAGGCTCAGTGATTAGTTTTGACTGATTAACTTCTGTTTATAAAAGACAGAGAAAAAGACACATGGTGTTGGAGGATGAAATTCTGGTCCTTCAGAAAGATGAAGCCAAAGAACCTTCCCCAGCAAAAGAGGACAATCCTAAACCATGCCCTGCACAGTCACTCCCAGCAGATGTTGGCCAGCCTGGAAAGATCAGGCAGGCAAGGATAATCAGGAATTCTCCTGTCAGAGTTCCAGCTGGGAATGACTGGGTATGGTGTCAGTCATCTGTGCTCCTGAAACCGGTAGCTTTGTAAAAATAAGTATATAAACAGATCAATGAATAAATTCCTGGAAGCTGGATCCCTTCTGAACAGCCCATCTTCAAAAGTATTACCCAGGGTCTCTGATAGCAACCAAGCCCTAACAGCTTTTCCCTGAGGATGTGGAGGTGCTCTGCAGGCTCTCCTCACATCACCAGCACAACTTTTTCCTCCTTGGTGCTGGTGGCTTGCCCCAGGTGCAAATGTGGTGAGAGAACACACAGTGGGAGACCTTGGGAAAGCACCCTAGGTGATATCCTGGCACGAGGGATGATACCTGACAAGATATTTGCTGTCCATAAATATTTAAGCAAGTACTGTAGGAAGGCGGCTTGGGGTTTCTTGCAATGTTCTATTTCCTTTAATTGTCAGTATCTCCTTATCAGCTGGTAGATGTGGTAGGTGTACTGTTATTGTCAAGAAAAACTGATCAAAATATGGGGGAATTTACATACAAATAAAAGCTGCTGGAAATGAACTCTAGTAATCCCAGTGCTCTGGTTTACCTCATCAAATTTCCTCTCCTCGCCAGTCTGAGCAGAGATGAAGAGATGTGGAATTGCATTCACACCTCCTTCAAGGCAGGAAGAAAAGCAGAGTGAATTCATCCCTTTTTCTCTTGGATGGAGCCACTTTTACCCAAGTCTGCAGCACCCAGGGAACAACTGCATTAAAAAAAAAAGACTTGTAAGAACAATGAAGAATTGGAAGGAAGGTTCAGCCACTGAAATGGAGGCCAGCCCACTGTGAAATGTCAGGGTTTATATTTTACTTTTCTTCCAGTAGCTGCTGCTTTTCTCTTGGGATATTTTTTCCCTTCTTTTTAATAAATTCTCTTCCCTGCCTCACTTGAGCCCTGGAGCTTTCTCTGGGGTTTTATTAAGTGGTACTGGAGAGGAAAAATACTTGGGGACATAACACCTCCACACCCCAGACCTTTCCCCTGTATTTGCACACCGGTACCTACCGTGGCCTAGACAGAGCTCTGGAGGGAGACTGGAGAAAATCCTCCCTTGCTGTAGCTGCTGGTGTGCAGGTAGAACTCTTTATCCAAAGTCTGCAGAATTCTGATGCTCTGCAGCAACATGCCAGGATCAGGCTTGGGTTAATGAAGCAATGAAACCAGCACTTAGCTTCCAAATTGATTTCCATGGAGACACCTACCCAGTAATAGTGTTTGGGCTTTTTTATTCAATAAAAGTTTGAGATATAAATATTCTCCATTTGCTTAATAGTTACAGTTGTAAAATATTTTAGGATAGCCTACCCGTCACCTGTCATTCAGCATCTCTATAAATGTCGTGAAAACATCATGGTGAAATAAAAACTTCTTATTTCCAGCCCACAAACCCTATTTCCACACACTCACAAAATCAAATCAGAGACAAAAAGGGGAGAGAAGGAGCTGGGGGGACGGGGAGCGGGAGGGATACAGTACAGCAGGCGACAATGCAGTACTTGCTACACAGTAGCAAAAGAAATGGGTACAAAATTTAGTCTGCTATAATGACAAGCTTCTCAGGACATTTGTTATGGACCAGCGTTGTCCAGTGCACTTCTGAAGGACCACTTGAAATCCAAATTCATTTTCATTGTTCTCCTGCAATTCCAGGCAGCGCTTGGATTTTCGGTTCTGGATAGGACCTCCCTGTAGAGATTGGGGCAAAAAGAAGAAGAAAAAGAAAAAGAGGAGTTTGTGTTAAACACTGACCTTGTTGCATTGCTCCTGCGGGGTAACAGAAGTTATAGAACATTCCAGTGTCCATCTACTGTGAAAACCTTTACAGTTAGAGACAAGGTGAGGATTTGCTGGATTTGGAATGAAGGTTCCTTTGTTGCAGGCTGGTTTAATCTCTGATGCAGTTTGCAATAGTCTCAATTGCCTGGTTTCCATTTCAGCAAATGGGATTTCTGGAATGGAGCTGTGTTTCTACCCATGCATTTTAACCATAAAAAAGCCAAAAGCTTTCCTGTTTGCTTGAGTTCCCTGATTTTGTGGTTCTGCTGCACTTCTGAACACCAAAATAAGGCAAAACACAGCCATGGTATGCTGCATAAATGATCAAATGCAAAAACTGTTTTTTCCTTGAATACTGAAATGTCTTTTATAATCTTTTCTTGCTAATTCTCAGTATTGATTCTGTTCAATTCCCAGCTTAATGCTGCCTTATTAAAGCCTTGCCTTCATTGTTGAGTTGCATCAAGCTTTAAATCTCTGCTATCGCACAAAAACCTATAGACCTCAATTACAATTAAATTGTCATGCAGGTGACATAAATTACATTTCCCCCTCTTGAAATCTATTTTCAGTTGGTTCTCTCCTCCTCTCTCCTGTCTAAGGAAGGCAACAGATAACGTGTACACATCAGGGTCTGGGAGGTTTCTGCCAAGATACATGGAGATAGAGTAAATTGCACACAGGTCTGAAAGTGGCTTTCTCTAAAAAGGACCTTGGGCTTGTGTAGAGAATCACTGGCTGAATCTGTAAATCAAAGAAAGGATTTGGTGCAGATTGGTACACCTGAAGTATGGAAGGAGCAGAAGCATTCAAATCGCTTATAGGTACGATGGGAAAAAAGAGTTTCTGTAAAAAACCCAAACTGAATACCCAATTCCATGCAAAAGCCCACCACCTCATAGCTCTGTTCAAGTCTGTGTTGTCCCTTGTATTATAAAGTCATTACAAAGTGGAAGGACATTGGCACAAACCCCACAGAAAGGCTGTGTGCTGTTCCCCAGCCAGGGGCAGCTTGTGCCACTCAGGGCAGGTTCTGCTTCATGCACACAGGTGGCTCAGGGTCCCCTCCTATCCCACCAGTAATGCTTAGCGAGAACTTTCTCTGAGATGGGACTTCTAAAATACCATTTTGGGCCTGGTTAATGAAATACAGAATTAGGTTTGAAAGCTCCACATTTTAAATATAGCTTTGGACAAGAGGGACATTTCTAGAATAATCCACAAAAATTTGAAACATGTGGCTCCCATAAATCCTCCTGGTAGGCCTATGTGCAGCCTTGATAAAACTCCCACTGATTACTTTACCAGACAGACAGGCTTGCAGAGGCATTTAATACACCTCCATAATGAAATGCTGAATGAACTGTATTTTCCCACTGCTGTGTAACTGTTATTGACATTTGTATTAATAACAGTAGTTAAATTTGGCTGCCTGGTGGGAAAATAAACTCCAAACTATCCAAAAGTAATAACACTGCATGACATACAAGAAATTTGAAGAAACTAAGATGAAATTTTTTTCAGTTCTGTATTATATGCCATTTCTTGTCTTATCCTAGACACTCACACTTTATCCCTGCCCCTCCACCAATCTCATTCCCCCATTCCCTTTGTTACTTTGGCCTTCTGGAGATCACTGCAGCGAGGTTGATTTTTTTTTCTCCAAGTTAATGAGCTCTGAACCAGATTATTCACATGTGAAACTCTGAGGTAATGGATATTTTCTCATTGTGAAAGGAGCAGTTATCCTGTTTTCTTCCAGAATAACATTTCTATCCTTGATGAAAGCTGTAGAGTGTGGTTTTCCACTGGGGAGACTCAGGGTTGCATGGCACCCAGGCTCAGCTCTCTTGGCTTAAACTGGCAATTGGGAATTACACCTTACAAGTGTTTCTGCCTAAAGCCAAAATCAAGATGAACTTCCCTGTGTTCTCAGCTGATGCTGGAGGTGCTTGTGTCGCTGTTAGCTATGTAAAGCAGTTTTGCATCTTCCATTTATTGGTTGTCTCTCATCCGACTTCTGGTGCTTGAGACATTCTCAGCTCGGAACCTGCACTGAAGCTGAGGAAAGTTGTCCCACTTTGTCTTGTTAGAAAACTGCCTTAGTTGGGGTCCATTATTTGCCTGATTTCTGGACTTGGGATATGACTCTGTGCATGGCACTCTTAGGCTTCTCCTGTCATTTCTAATTTACTGGCGTAAGAACAGGAACAGAATTCCCTCTCTCCATGTTTTTGTGAAGTACAGCACTTGGAGCTCTGTTAGGTAGAGGAAGGCACAGGGTTAAAACTTAAAGACTGCCATGAGGAGTTGGAATTTTTCTGCTTAATTCCCATTTGTGTCAGTGGTTAAGGGTTTCTTTCACTTGAATGGGCTGAAATGCCATGTGGATTTGGGGGCGGAGGAAGGAGGATGTTCACTGTGGAGACAACGTTTTTTCCTTTTTTCTAAATTTTGTAGCGCAGACCTAGGTGTTATAGTAAATGTGTTCATGAGAAACACTAATACAGGCAGCTACACAAACTAAGTGTAAACCATTCCTAAGGAAAAACAAAACAAACAAGCAACCAAAAAACCATATTAAAAGCCCCCTCACACTCCTTCACTCTCTCTGAAGTGCCCTCATGTAAAATCTGGCTTTTATTTAACAGAAACAAGGGAGTTGGGAGATAAAAAGCCAAGGAAGCTCTTTTTGATGTGGGGAAAGTGCTCTGCATTGGCTACTGAAAACCAGCCAGCTGAGTACATTGGAGCTGCTGTATGGAATACAAAGAGACACCAAAATTAAGTAGTGGTTCATGTGTGTGAATTGAGTATTGTAGGGAGCACAGATGCTTCTAGCAAGATGTGCTTTTTTTAACCACAAAAGGGAAATGTGAAGGCTCAAGCCCTGTGAGGAGCTAAGCTGTTCTGTTTCCAAGAGATGAGAGGCCTGTGCAGAGCCTCAGCCTTCAGCCTTCAGAGTGGGTGCAGTGCACACTTTACTCAGAGTCATTAAGAAAATTAAATCCTCCCCAAAGAGTTAGGCCCAAACATTCTGCAAGTGTTTTGAAAGCCAGTGGCTGCACTCTGCCCCGGGGGCTCTGGTGAAATCCAGCTGTGGTGAACGTGTGAGGACGGGGCTGCAGCACAGCTGGATGAGCACTCCCAGCTCACCTGCACAGCAGCTCTTCAGGGCACTGGGCAGATCATTTAAACCCCCACAGAGCCACTTGTTCTCCTCTGCACAGGGCCTTGAATGTGTCCTACAGCAATGGCCTGGGGTGCAGCAAGGAAGAAAGGCAGGATGAGCACGGCTGGCTCTCAGATCCACACAGACAGGGAGGAACAAGAGCAGTGCCTGGTTCAGCTCTGCCTCTGCTTTGGCTTTAGAACTGCTCTGAAGTACAGGGAGGAAGGTTTCTATATTCAATTCACACACATTACTTAAAATTTCCTGTTATTTTTCTACTTACTGTGTCTGTTTTCACCCCTTCATATGCCCAATCCAAGCCTGGGACAGTGGTACTGTCCTGTCAGCTCTGGACTGCTGACAGTGCACCTAATACAGGCTGCAAAGCCTGAACTAGTGAGCTGTGTAAGGATTAAAGCACACAAACTGAGTAACTCCAGGAAAAAAATGAGCAGGCAGGACTGAGGCATCAAAAGCTAACACTGTCTTGTGCTCCTCTAACTGGAATTTGGCCTCCAAATTCCAGCATTCCTGAATGGTTTCTGCAGTCTGTTGCCATCATTAGCATTTGGAACCCTAAAGCCAAATGCAAGCAAAGGTGCCCTTTAAGTGAATTATTTTTTGCCTTTTTTTATAGTAAGCAGTTATCCAAACTTGTATAAAACTCTCATAATTGGATTTACTGCATGCTTGGCAAAAGGCTTTATTGTGTTACTACACTTCATGCTCACTGAAAGGAGAGATGCCCATCTGGGTTCCTTCCCCCATTCTAGGCAAGATCTCTACTTTCCAATTTAAAGGCAAAACTTGATAGCCTAGAGTAATGTCTTTAAGCATGAAACATTAAACATAATTCTGTAGACTGAAAGAAGTTTCAAGAGGCATTGTGGGCAATTGAACAGAATTAGGATTAAGAGCACTGATGATGAGAGACAGCTCAATGGCAGAAGGAGTCTCAAGAGGATAAATAAGCATCCAGGTCAACTCTTCTGTAAAAAATGGACTGAACGTGTCAGCACTAACAGGTTTGACTGGGAACTGCATGGTTTTTGCAAAGCAAATTGAAGCAATTCCTGTGAGAAACACAAATGTTCTCAGCTCCTGCTGGTACTCAGACACACAGAAGGCTGACTGGGTGATTTGTAAGTGTACTGTTAATGCTAACACTGTCCCAAGTCAACATCCTGTACACAGAGTGGAAAGCAACGCTTCTGACTTCCTTCAGAGTTACTGCACTTTCTGCATTTCTACTGGATGGAAGGGGGTTCCTTCCCAGTCCTTCACTAAAGCAGAATTTATCCAGTGCCATGGCATTTAAGGACACCATCTGCTGTGCCTGCAAACCCTTGCAGTACAAAGTTGTGCAAAGCAATCAGACAGTTTAGACAGGCTAGTTTTTGCTGAACTGTTCTATGGGATCTGTTTTGGTTTACTGGGGGTGGCAGATGCACAGGTACCAAACCTGATCACTCTGTAAGGCCCAGTCACTTGCAGAGAAGAAGGATGAGGGCTGGAGGTTGTCAGCATTACTGCAAATCAGACTGATGGCTGTTTTTAAGGACTTACTCTAAAGGGAACACTTTTCCTTTCAGAGTTTACACCTGCTTTTTGCTCATCATATTAAAGCTCCTGTTATTCTGCCTGAAAGAGAAAAAACATGCTCGCCTAAACCTGGATTTTTCAGAAAAAGGTCCTTAAAGGTTAATAAGTATATCCAGCCTCCTATCACATACACTGTATAGATCACTGCATTCTCCAGTCTATTAATTTTCTATGTGGACCTCAACCAGTGACCTCAAATATTTACATGTTCACTCTGCCTTTGAGGCAGAAACTCTAATCTTTGCTGTTGCTTTGATACATTTGAATCAAAGAATTATGGTGAGGTGTATGAGACAATCTCCACTTCAAACAGAACACTTGATCTCCTTGTGCATTTCCCAGGAATACTGGGCTACATTTTCAGTGACTCTTAGTACACCAAATTTAAACCTAAAGAAAATTACTCAAAAATTATACAAAAAATATATCTATTTTTTTCCTCCGTGTGATTCACCTCTGTATGGATGTGGAAGCAATAAAAAAATGTTCACAGGAAGAAGGGAATAATTTATCCCATCCAGTAATTTATGCATTTTCAGTATTGCCCATTTCTTAGAAATATTGGATGATGTTATTCAGTTTAAATTTTCTGCTTTTTAGCTGTATAAAGGACACAGATATATATATAACATAGAGGAAATGAATTAACTTCTTCTTGAATGCAAAGAAGTATGACAAATTTTCCAACTCTTTGTCTAACAGGTGTGCTGGAAGTAAAGCAGGCTCTTTAACATATCCTTTCCTGTTCAAATGTTTCATCAATTAACTTGAACTATTTTAATTCAAATATTTCTCACTCAAGTATATTGATAGCTGCCCTTACTCAAACACATGCTTCCTAATATATTTTAGATGAGTACTGTGAAAATGAGGTGCATTTAACTGCTTTTATGTATATGAAGTATCATATACAGCAGGTTTATATATTAAAAATATATTGTTATCTGTTCAGCTATTTGGATCTTTGTTTAAAGGGTAGCTAAGCACATGAGAATTTTTACAAGACTCACTTAAAATCTGAATTCATTTTTCCAGTACTAAACAAAACTAATTACGATGTACAATGTAAACTTAAGTAGTGCTATAGTAGGGATCAGCCAAACCATTTCTTAAGGGAAATGTAAACTCTTTCCCTCCTCCTGCACTCCAGTTCTGTTGTCAGGTAGCCACCCAAGCACTGGCATCCACTTGCTGGTACTCAGTGTGTAAACACTGTGAAACATCCTCTGACAGAGGGATTAGGCACACCATTCATCAGTTACACAGCTTCAATGTCTGCATCACAATTTTGTCTCATTCCTTTCCCAAGACATCTGAGTGTTCAGGTTTTACATGATCATAAATGCTACATTTTCCTAATGCTGCACTAAATTTTTAATACTGCAGCTGTGACAAATCAAATGAAGCAGCCTCATCTGCATGTCCAGAGCAGGATTTAATAACTAGACATCTGTGCAATCATTTTCTGTTTTCTTTACTCTAGACTGGATGGTCTGATTTGCTTACTCTCTCCAGGATGTAGAAATACACTATACTGTTAATTAAGGTTTTAAAATAAAAGCAATTAAACCTGGTACAAGGAAATGCAGCTTCATTCAGAGAATGTAATTGGAATAGAAAAGAAATTAGAGAGATGCAGCATAAAAATCAGAAATGGAACACGTGGATCTCTACCTATCACTAACATTTCTCCACATATAAAAAAAATTATCACAGATTTATAACAGGTTGCAGTCCTGGTAATAGCAAGATTAAGAAAAATAATAACCTGAAAATAATTAAATTCAAGCCTTTACTGAAATACCAAGAAGCTCTTCAGGATATCACAGCTGGAAATGTGTTTCACTACAGAAAATTGGGATAAGACTACAAAACCAGAAGTTTTGGAGAAGAATACATGAGCCAGACTAAGATATTTTACAGAAAGTAAACATGAATTATTACTCAATCAGCAGTGGCCAGGAAATCTTCCTGACATGCTAGAAAAACACGCAGAAACAGCTATTCTAGGTGTATGATGAGATTTTTGTAATTAATTACTGAACACTGTCTCAGGGCTGGGGGGTGGCTGTGGCAGAGTGGAAAGCAGATTAAAAAGGGAATCCTTTATCCCTACATGGCCCTGATAATGATGGGAAATGCAGAACTTAGAGCTGCATGCATTGTTGGTTTTTATGTGGCAGCAAACCCAGATGATGCTGGGTTGTGTTGATGCTCTGAGAGCCAGGGTTGCCTAGCAAGCCGTTTGTGAAAAGGAAGGACTGGCTCCATGCCCTGCAGCTGAGGATGCTGTGCTGGGCTTTTCTGACCACAGCTGTCCTGAGCAACCCCTACCAGCACTCAGCAAGAACTGCCTGTTTGGGAACTTGAAGGAGTAAGCTGCAGAGATGCATGCTGATGGGGGATGATTCACAGATGGGTATTTCTGATTTTATTTTCCTCATCACTAAAGGGGATGATGTTCACACTTGTCTTTTGTGTCCTCCCTTGCCCTAATCTGCCTGCTTATGCTACTGGGCAGCACTCAGAAACCTCCATATGCAGAACCCACCACATTCAGGGCTCACTGGCTACTCTGTGCTCCAGCTCTGATACTCAAGCACTAACCTAGAACTTAAGATGTGTTTCTAAACTATGTCAGTTCACAGCAACAACTGCTACATTTTATACTCCCTCTAGTAGAAGAGTTGGATATAGGCAAATCCTGCATTTTAAACACTTCTGGAGTCATATGTGAGACTCAACCTATGGAAAATATCCAAAGTTAATGCTTTGCCCAATGTTTTCTGCAGGGTAATTCTTCTCTAACTAAACCCAGAATTCTTTCCTATCTTTTCATTTATTGTGCCATGCAACAGCTGCTTTTGTAGTGAAACAATACCTTGATACAACCAAGAAAAAACCAGGAGTGCTGGAGACATTTGCTTTATTTGTTTTAGCACTGCATTTTGTGAAACTCTCAGAAAAGTTACCTTTTTCATTCTGAGATTACATAAATTATTTCTGCAAACAACTCAGGCTTGATTTATCTGCTGTGATCTAGGCCTGCTTCAAGATGTTCAAAGTGTAAGACAGAGGAAGGCAACAAAGCTGTTTTGAAGTGTGATGGACTGTTCAGATGGTGGGGAATTACAAAATACAGTAACATGAAATAAAACCAGGACTTTGCTTAGTAGGGGAATGGACATCAGTGGGACCTGCCTTTAGCATTCCAAAGGATGCATACCTGTGAATAGCAGTGAGGAACTGGTGAACAAAGCTTCTAAGGAAAATAAGTGTTAGGTTAAAAATTTGCTACAGCTATTGGTGATTTATCAGAGTACAGGAAACCTGTTGAATTCCCTGTCTCAGACATCAGTGTTCAGTGACTGACTAGATGTTTCTGATGGCTGAGTTAATTTTAAGAGTGCTGATAGCTCTTTTTAGGCATGCTGAGATGATCATTCAGACAAATCAAGCCTCAATCTTCTCCAAGAGAGCAAATCAGGGGTCAAGAAGGAAATCCTCCTCTTGGACTTGCAGTGAATTGCTGGCTCACAACAGCTCATTTCTGTGAAACTGCAAGCACTGCCCATTGCCTGGGACAGTCTTCTGGATTAGGTAAATAATCCACTTCATTAATTTTGTGATCTGTGATGCAGCAAATTGTATATTCCTAGGTTTTGCCTTCCTATTTGGTTTTAATAAAAGTAATATCACTGTGGTACACAGAATTACAGAAGTGTCCTTTTATATCATTGAGTTCAACTATTAATTCAACACTATCAATTTCATAACCAAACCAAACCATGTCCCTAAGTGCCACTTTTAGGTGTCTTTTCAATATCCAGGAATGGGGACTGCACCACTTCCCTGGGCAGCCTATTCCCCTGCCTGACAACCCTTCCCTGATATCCAATCTAAACCTCCTCTGGCACAGCTCGAGGCCATTTCCTCTCCTCCTAGCTCTGAGAAAAGATACCAACACCCACCTGGCTACAGCCTCCCCTCACAAAGAGCAATGAGGGCCCCAGGAGCCTCCTTTTCTTCTGACTATACACCCCCTGCCACCATGGCATTTTTTGAAAAATCCTCTTTGCCCAGGATTTTCTCCTGGGAAGCTGAGAAGCCTCAGGGAGGAAGGAAAACAATAATTATCTGATGGCTGCTCCTGTGTTTGCTGCTTTGGAATGTGGCTTGGGCATTGTTTACCAACAGGTGAATGTTTGATTGGTTCCATGTGAATTGTTTTAATTTAATGGCCAATCATGGTCCAGCTGTGTTGAGGCTCTGAGGAGTCTCAAGTTTTTATTATTATTCATTCTTGTTAAGCCTTCTGATGTATCCTTTCTCTTTCTTTAGTATAGTTTTAGTATAGCATTCTAGAATAGAATAGAATAGAATAACAGCATAGCCTATCATAATAAATCAGCCCTCTGGGAACATGGAGTCAGATTTTCATCTCTCACCTCGTCCTGGGGACCCTCACAAACACCACATCCCCATCTCCCTCAGCCTCGTGCTCCAGACCTGTCACCAGCTCTGCTGCCCTGCTCTGGGCACCTCCCAGCATCTCCATGTCCTGCTGACAGTGAGGGGTCCAAACCTTTACACATTCACATCCTGCAGCTGCAGCTCATGCCTAGGAGCACCTCACTGCCTTGTTCTTTCTCTTTTTCTCTCCATGGATGAAAATATTGTCCTAATATAGCACAAGTGATGTGAGGAACACAACTTCACATTGCTATTTACCAGCCTTAGCATAGGTTATACCTAGGTACTCTTCTTCAGCCAGATAAATGAGAAACTCCTTTCAGCACAACTAGGAAACCCAAGATTTTTATCTCTTTCCCAGACATGTTAACAGACTTCCAAAGGTTTATGGGGTTTAGATGAGATTATTTGTGAGAAATAACTCCCTTGGAAAAAAAAATACTGAATGATGATTTTATTTCGTTTGTGTGGGTGTTGTATTTAATTAATCTAAGTTCTCTAATCTGAATGCTTCATAAGAAGGAGGCTTCATGCATTTTAACCCAGAAACTGAACTACTTGCATTATCATTATATGCTTATGATTAAACCAGTCTCTAGGGCCTAAGAAATAAATTGAGTGCAAAGTGAAGAAAATTAGGAAATGAATTTGCACCAGTATTTCAATTGATCTGCATATTCTAACACGGAATTTAGGCTGAGCTCCCTGGGACTCTGATCATAGTGTCTAGTTATTGAAAATGGCTTTTTCACCACTAACCACCACAAATCTGCATGCCAGCACCTGACATGGCAAAGTTCCACTGTGTTAAACTTACCTTGGGAAAAACTCATCTTTCTTTGAAAAACAGAATTTGACTGTCTTTGGCTTCCAACCATTGGAACCTGTTTTGTCCTCAGGGTATAGGTTAGCCTGAAGCCAAAACAGGTTCCAGTGGTTGGAAGTGTTCCACTGTGGAAGCACTGAGATGCCTTGAGTCACCCTGCTGTTTCCTCTTAGCTAAACCAGAGTGATCTCCCTAAGTGTTGGAGCACCTTTTCCAGCCCCAGAACTTGTGTGGATTCTTTACTCTCCCTCATGTTTCTAAATCAGTTAGGAATGCAGACACCAGGCCTGGCCTTAGTGTCCTATCAGCATTCTCATCCCTGTGAAAGCACCTCCCAGCCTTTCCTCGAGCCTCTTTCTGCCTCTCTCACACTCATGTGTAAAAGCCTGAGCCTTTTTACAAAAGAAACTGCAGAACTAGCTCATTATGAGGCTGTTAGCACCAATGAGCCACTACCACCATTTGTGACAGCTACTTCTAAAAGAAAACCAAACAGATTTCTGTTCCTCTTTCCTAAATAGGTTACTTTGCATTTGACTCCACTGAAATAACCTTTTTTTCCCACTCCCCATAACAGTGCTGTGCCTTAGGAGTTATTCATGGTGAACTCAGAAAATATAATACAAGTTTTGTACCCTACTGAGGTAGCTGACATTGGGATCAAAACTAAACCTGCACAGAGCTTCCTGGCTCTGTGCAAAGCAAGCGAGGATAAATCTGGTTCTGTTCTGCTAATAAACAGATTACTCACACTTCAACACAGAAACAGAGCTTTAAAACTTTCTGAAATGGCTGCTGGGCAAAAATTACCTGAGTAAATTGCCAGTAAAGCTTCATTCTCTTGGCTTTGGCATAATTGCATTCAATGAGCCTGGGCCTGCTGCTGACATCCACCAGGCATCTGTTGTCATCGTCGTCGATGGTGGGGCTCAGAACACCCACGTGGAGCTGCTGACTGCTCGTGTAATGAACATTCTGCAACAGGAAGCACAAACAGCATTTGTGGCCTCTACACAGAAGCAGCACTTTCACCCAAAAGCTAATGGCAAAGATAAATATGCTGAATAGGCTGACCCCATGGTGGCTTTGAAAGGATCTCCTTTCATGCAGGAAGCAAGACAACATTTTAAAAGTTGGTCTAAATTAACAATTAACTGCTTAAATATTGGTTAAGTATTTAAGAGGAAATATGCAAATACAACTGATTATTGTCTCATCATGGGACTTTTTCCTTCTGTTTCTGAGGGTCTTCAAAGAGGAAGATAGAGCCCCTGGGACTGGCTTGAATATGGCCATCAGCTCTGATTAGACTGTTTCATCTGAGGATAACACCTCACTGGAGAGGTAAAAAAAGAGAACAGCAGCACAGGAGTTCAGAGCATCTCCGTCTTTTATAGGACAGATACAAAGATACATTAAGGTTTTCTGCAAACAAATGCTAAAATCCACACTTGAAGCAGATACTATATAGAAAGAAAAAGTTGTTAGCAACTGGTGACAGATACAGGCATGAGAGAGAACAGAATGGCCACATTTCAAGGCATTTGTTCTCATTTTACATTTTCTAAGACAATACACACAGATACAAGAGACAAGGAAAAGGGACAGACACTGGCTGCTCTGTATTTCTAGCAAAGAAGGGCCCTCAAAGGCCTCAGGGATTACACCTGGGACCAAAGACATGAGTTCATTATGTTATACAAATTCTTTCTACTCTGTTTGACTACAAAGATATGTGGAAGGTTTCTCTGGAAGAAAGGAAAGAAGGGGAAGGATGGAGGGGATATGTCCCCTTTCAGATTGGCAGGTTACGTGTAAGCCCAGGAAGGTAACACAGGATTATACCAGGACTGCCTGATTGCTAATCACAAATAGAATTTATTTTGCTACAATCAGACCTTTTTCTTGGAAGGACCATGAGAAAGATTAAAGGGAAACATCGTGCTCCAGGTTTTAAGTCTGTGGTAACTCAGTGGTGGCAGAGTCACAACAGACAAGAGTGGACAGAAGCACCAAATTAATGCCCCTGCCATTTACTGTAACTATTCTATTTGTCTGTAACAAAAGGGAAACTGGAAATTCTGCTGGGTGTATTTGGGAATCTTTTTGGTGCCCAGATTTTCCTGGTATTTGTTCATTGTTGGTGTTGTGAACTGTTTTATGTGTGAGTGTTCTCCTTTGTGAACACTCTGGTAAAATAAGAGAGAAAGCAGAAAAGCAGAACAAGCCAGGTCTGATGAAAGATTTCGGAGCTTCATGTAATAAATAAAATAAAATTAAAAAAAAAATGGAATGCTGTAAGTAGTCAACTCAGGGATTGAATACAACCACAACAAATGGTGGTGTTCTGGGCAAGACTGTGTGCCCAGTTTACCCTCCTGTAGCACTGCCAGGGCAGATGTAACCTGCCAGAGCTGCACTCAAGTTAATTACGTTACCATTAATGGTTTAGACTAAGCCCAGGTTTTGCCCCCTTAATGAAGTTTCATTGTTTTCACCCCACAGACCCAGTAACAAGCTTGAGCTGGCTGAAGTGAGGTGAGTGGAAGTTTTAAGAGGTTGAACAGAGAAAAGCTCAATAGTTTAGTTATGCCCTACAGGAGGAGAGCAGGGTAATAAAGGAACTGGCAGAGCACATTTCCAGAATGGATGGTTATGACTGAAGTAAACTCTAAGAACTATAACAAGATCACTCTGCATCCACAACTCAGGTTATTAACATTCCTGCAAACAAAACTGATGCCTTAGAAAACTGTTAAACATGAAGAATGCACTTTCTAGACAGGCCCAGAGCAACTATTTTAGACATGTATATGATCTAGTTAGACTTTTTTTTTTTTGGAGAAACTGAGGTAGTGACCGAGCAAGGCTAAAAGGTCAAGATGATCTTACAAAGGGATTGTTAGGACACCCTACAGATGAACTTTTTCTTGCAGCTCGTTTACCTCTTACCTGAAATTACGACTAGAAAACATAAAGGGAAATTGTTGGTTATTTAAATTTTTAACTAACAGGAAGGGATATTCCATTTCAGCATGTTGTCACTACAGAAAACATGATGTAAGAACATAAAGGGGGGTTGCATTGTTTTCTTAATTACACATATCAGTTGCTGGAAACAGATGAGCAGGCTTGGCTGTAACTCTGAGAAGTGCATTCTGTGGCCTGAGGTCTGCACAGAGAAGGCAGTGTGCCTGCAAACCCTCGTGGCTGAGCTGCTTTTATCAGATTACAAAATTAGAAGTACTCATTAAAGATGCCCCAGAGTTAAAAAAACAGTCAGTGTAAATTAATTACTACTGTGGATACAAACTAATTAGTTACCAGTATCTTTGAAATATATTTTTGGGAACAATTTATTGTAAAATCTTGTCATCCTTTGTCATTACCATTAATTGTTTACTGATAAAAGTAATGAGCCTGATGTTCTACAGACAAGTAGGAATAAGCTATGTGCATTTCATACCATAATCATTTTGAATCTGCATTTTTATTTTGGTATCTGGACAGGTGACTGCAGAAAGGACAGAGAGAGTGTCAGACACAAAGATCACTGAAATCAAGGCTCATATTTCTAGTTGCTATCAGTGGCTTTTCCATCACACCCTGGAAGTTTTTGGATTGTCGTGCACATTTGTTGGGTATCTGCCTCTGCAGAGCTAGAAACTATACCCACTGGATGGAATATGTTAATATTTATTTAGGTAATATCTCCGCTGAATTCAGTTAACCTTTATTAATATGTCTGATCATCACACAATCCTGTCATACTTACTTTCAGGTAAACTTATTTATTTGTATGGAAGAACAGCCTTTTTTCATAACCAAGCTGACAGATTAATGTGAAACTCTAAGTAACCTACAAAAACACCCCCTCACAATCTAAAAGGCTTTTTAAAAGAAAAATAAAAGACTTTAACATAACTAGAGCTGCTCTTCAGTTTTAATATGTAAATTATCCCTTAAATCTAACTTTTGAAGTCATCATTAATTGCCTCACAGGCCTCATTTTACATTAATTGTGCCTTCATAGAACACTCTTATTGAAAACCTAATCCATGTAAGGATTCTTCACAAATTAAATGGTCATTACTTGTCTTCCTCTTTTAGCTAATTGCTTCATTATGTACTTTTTCAATTGTTTTGTTCTGCAGGGATTAATTTTGCATGTATCTTCATGAGCTGTGAAACTGTTAGAGTGTACTGTTAAACTATGCATGGTGTGCTGCTCCTTGGAACTGCAGGAACCACTCTCCACCTGTGTTACTTGGAGGTAACACATGGCAAGGGTCACTTAGGGCCCCATCCAGTTCTCTGCCAAGTGTGTCCATCTCATTGCCAGGCACAGTCAAGAACCCACACATCAATCACTGCGTTGCCAAGTTGATGTTAGCAACAGGAAGTAAAAGAAATCACTTTTTCTCTTAAAAAGCACAAAAGGAGACTGAAAAACAGGATTGCCACTGGTTTAGTATTCATGGAGCAATGTACTGTGCTGGCCATCTTTTATGGCTTTACCTTTCTCTCCTTACCACAGCTACACTTAGCCTGATCAGTCTTGTTCATCTTGCACTGTGCCTAAAGCCTGATCATAGAATACAACATGCTGGGGTGGGAGGGACCCACAAGGATCATCAAAGTTCAATCACTGGCCCTGCACAGGACACCACAAGAGTCACACCACGTGTCTGAGAGCATGGCCCAAACACTTCCTCAACTCTGTCAGACTCGCTGTGGTGGCCACTTCCCTGGGGAGCCTGTTCCAGTGCCAGCCACCTCTGTTGTCACGGTTATATTTTATGAAAAATCCCTTCACCAGGATTTTCTCCTGAGAAGCTGAGAAGCCTCAGAAAAGAAATGCAAACAATAATTATCTGATTGCTTGGAATGGGGTCTGGAGGTTGCTTACCAACAAGTGCATCTTTGATTGCTGCCATGTGAATTGTTTTTAATTAATGACCAATCACAGTCAGCTGTGTCAAGACTCTAGTCAGTCATGGGTTTTTATTATTCATTCTTTGCTAGCCTTCTGATGTCTTTCTCTTTCTTTAGTATAGTTTTAATATATCATTTTCATATCATATAACATAACATCATAATATAATAAATCAACCTTCTAAAATATATAGAGTCAGATGAATGTCTCACCTCATCCTGGAAACCCTCACACCTGATGTCCCCAGACAGGGCAGGCCCTCCTGGCTGTGCCTCAGGACAGGCCTGGCTCTCCTGGCTGTGCCTCAGGACAGGCCTGGCCCTCCTGGCTGGGCCTCAGGACAGGCCTGGCCCTCCTGGCTGTGTCTGATGCCCTCAGGACAGGCCTGGCTCTCCTGGCTGTGCCTCAGGACAGGCCTGGCCCTCCTGGCTGCAGGGCACTGCTGACCCACATTCAGTTTGCCATTGGCAGGAGCCCCAGGTCCCTTTCCACAGCACAGTAGCCCAAATTCTATCAGTACTATTAAAGACTGAGGCAAGAGCTCCTGAAGAATTCCCTGTTCAGCCAGGCTGGTCTTTTGCCTCACTGCCTTGCCTTACAACATAAGGTGCTGTCACACACATAAAGGTGTCTGGCCTTCACACCTGTGACCTGAACATGCTGCATCCATCCTGGTGAACCCATCTCAGTCATCTACTCACTTCTGCACTACCACAACAACCCCTTGCTCTCCCTCACTGGTCTTCCTCTAATCTTTGTTAGATTACTAAATCAGTCTTGCAATATTAAAATATCTCAAGGAAATTAAATTCTAGAGGAAAGCCACAAATATGGAATCTTCCCAGCTTAGGCCGTGAAGACTTGGAATATAAGAAGGTACAATGGCAATTACACTATGACTTGAAAGTGCAGGAGAGCATTAAACATGAGGCTAATAATGCACTAATTAACTTGCATCTCACCTGAGTCCATTGATGTGTAAGTGTATATTGAGTTAAACTGTTTTACTATTTCCCATACCGCTATAAATAACACTTTCCTCTCATAAAACATAAATATATCTGTATTACTTCCCAGTTGGTAATGTGCAACTACACATGCACAGTTGGTGAAAAAACACTTGTGAGAAATCTCCAAGTGCCTCCTCATCCTTCCTTGTAGGGTATAGTGATGTCCCATGTTAGCTGCTGCTGTAATACTTTTCTTTCCTGTGGGAGCAGCTAATAACATGTTCTCTCCCCAGAAACAGCAAAACCACAAAACTGATTCACTGGTAATGTATAATTACACATGCTGTAGCTGCAGATTACCTGCTGAGGCATTCATAAGAACAGAGGGAAAAACAATTATTCCAATGTAGGAGTGACTGAAACCAGAGCAAGCCAAAAAGCTCAGTAGTGTCATGACTGGCAGAATTTGGAGGCATGGCAATTACTTGTTTTGTTCTCAATAGAGCCTTTCTTTTTTTAACCTGTTAGAATTACAATCCTGTAAAGAGAGAATTTTACTCTGTGTCATCTTGGGATTCAAATTGTTGACACAGTGAGGTACTTTGCAAAACAAAATTAACCTCAGGAATAATCCTGTGCACACAGATAAGCCACTGCTGGTTACACAGGGTGCTAGGCAAGTGCTTATGCCACACTTGCACTGCTAAGGAATTCTTTTTGTCTTGGTGAAAGTGTGAGCTATGAAAAGCATTGGCTACATCTTGTAAGAAGCAACATTTGGTCAATCTTTACCATCTTTTTCTTTCAGGCTTCAATCTAGAAATAGTCTCCTCTTAATTCACAAAATGGATAAAAGCAAAATAAACTTCTCTCTATTTAAAGCTTTAACGAAAATTTAAAGAGAATCATTATATGAAAAAGCAGTATTTAAAAGTTATCTCAGAGTAACAACTAAGGATATTTCTATTTTTGGACTTCTCAGCCCTTTGCCTTTACACATCACCAACCTTGTACTGTTGGCAGCACTTGTGATCACGTACTGAGGATGTTTTCTGTAGAGCAAATCATTCCCTAGTGGCAAAGGATATTGGCCTTCTTACTGAAAACAAGCTAAAAACATGGCTTTAAGACTACAAGAAGTGATGATAGCTGCAAGTGCAAAAATGGGGAACATCTTGATTAATTTTCCTGAGGCATATTTGGGGAAGATCTCCATTGCTCAGTGGAGTGCAACGGAGGTAGGCCCAGCAGCAAGGACAGAAAGGGACACCAGGCACACATGGCACAGCCCACTACTCCCTCTCCATGCAAACAGTCCCACAACACAGCAGTTGGGTGAAAAATCCCTTCAATCTTCTTGGTTCCTTTCCTGACATTTCTACCTCTTGGTGTGAGAAATGAAACCCTGGAGATGAGAGCTCTTTTTTAGAGAAGTAATTGCTAGTTGATGTTAATGAAATGGATAGGGTCTTAATTTGAAGTGTTGGTCTGTTGTTAAACATCGAATGTCAGAGTTCTAGGACTTGCCTTGAGTTGCTGTTGTTCTATGTTACCATCTTACCCTGTATTTGTATCTCTCTCTGTCATACTCTGCATTTGTGCCCCTTTCCATCTCACCTTAGATTTGTATCCATTCCTGTCAGGAACCACGTCCCCTGCTCCCCTGCTCCCCGGCCTTGCACCCGGACTGAATTCAAATGAGAGGCTGTGGGAACTATATGAACCCTCTCCAAACAACAAACCAGCACATGAACTCTGACTTTAACCCCCCAGAACCACACTACATCACCCACCCTTGACCAGAGCCGGATTCCGTCCTGCCACCATAACTTTAATAGTGCTCAGCTTGGGTGATACCCCTGGACTACAAGCCAACATCATCTTCCTAAGGATTCTCTTGAGGGTGGAAGCCCCAGCTCTGCCGAGAGACAAAGCTGCACGCACCCTCCTGCTGCACTCCTCCTCCTCCTCCTCCTCAGCACCGTGCTGTGGGAGCAGCGTCGCTGTGCGCAACCCCTCGGGTAATAAAGGCCTTTTTAAAGGAGTCTCCTGGCCATATTTATCACACTGGCACGCCAGCCCGTCAATCTGCCTAACAAAACAGTTTGTGAGGCAGCAGGGCAAATCACGAGCTGATTAGCATTACAATTAACCCTGTATCTGAAAGAAAATAAAAGTTTACTGAAGCAGAGGTGTTCAGAGGCAGCAGTGTGGGGCAGACCACTGTGCTGGCAGGGCCAAAGCACTGGTGAGCTGCTGCAGGAGCTAGAACAAGAGCATGGCAAGGAGAAGGAGAAAATGTAACCCAGTGTAGCCTATGTGCTGTGAAACTTCACTTGAGCTTGAACACTGTTGGTGCAGTTTAACATTATCCTCATCCTAAACCCAAAACACAGCACTGTACCAGCTTCTAGGAACAAAATTATCTCCACCCCAGCCATGGCCAGGACAGCTGTGCAAAGGCTTTCCTTAATAAAGTCAGACATCTATTTACATGCAATATAGTCACAGTTTCGTGTCATTTATGGCCTGTGTTAGGAACACTGACAGGTAAAATTGCTGGAAACTTCCAGGTAAAGAGGAAAAAGGGTGAAATGTTTCCCCATAAATATGGAGATTTGGGGCCAAGTGTAAGTACCTTCACTTGCCTGTGATTAACAAAAAGAACACTATCCCAAGGGCAATATTGTAAGAAAGATCTCAGGTGAGAAACAATCAGGATACACACACACTGTGGACTGGAAATGGCTGGAACATGTAAGCAGCCATCAGTTTCTAGGCACCAAATGGGAGAGACTCACTTAACTAAGAAGCAATGAAAAAAGCAATGAAAAATCACGATCCCAGAAGCATGTTGTGGGGAGGAGGTTAAAGAAAAGACAAGATAGGTAAGACCCAAAGACCCAGCCTGAAACTAACAAACAAATATTAACTTCTGGAATTCCAAAACAATAGATCAGAGAGAGCCATGACAGACTTCACATCTGCTTGCTTTGCCACAGAGGGACCCTCATGTATGGAAAATACCCCAAAGAACCCTGGGACTATTTTTTGCTCAAGTAACTAATTTCTCCACCTCTATTCATTAACTGCATTCCTCCAGTTCTCCACCATCAGAAACAGCACGAGATTCACAAAAGGTCTGCAGACAAACCACCCGACTAGCAAGAAATGAAGCAATTAATTTCACTACAGAAATATACTACACAAAAGTAGTGTGCCACACTCAGTCTAACTATAAATGCAATTTTCCTCCTGGGTCACCTGATGTAAAGTCCTGATATAGCATTTAGTTGGAACAAGACCCAATCCCTTAAAGAGCTTTTACCTTCTAATAAATTTTCCTCTTACCCACTTAAGAGGGCCATTATATCCTAGTGAACACGAATTCATCTGCAAGCACAAAGTCTTTGTGACACACAGAATTACTCTAAGTCAAAGCCTGGGCTTGCATTCCCAGGACTCTGATGATGACTTAGTCTGGGACCTGAGGTAGATCACTGAGTATTTGTTAGGGCATCCCTAAAAGTGGCACAAATAACTTCTTGTAACAGATATTCCAGAGCTTTATCAAGTATGTAGGCTGCTTTAAAAGACAAAAGAATTGCTACAGGGTTGCTTTTGATAGAAAATCTTCTTCTGACTTCAGTAGGAATTGGAAGAGGCCTTTAAGAAGCCTACTGCAAACCAGACATGAACCATGCAAAGCAGAACCTGGCTGAATGAATGCAACTGATGGCAGAGGATTTGTAGGGTCTTCCATGGCCACAAGAACTGCTTGTGCAGGCCCAAGCCAGAAGCTGAGCCCAAATGACACTGAGAAACACCAGCCTTACACTCACATTCTTTTAAGGCAGTTACCAACACAGTTCCTGCTTGGTCACATGGATGAAAATGTGATTCCAATCTGCCCTCCAAATGCAACCTGGTAATTTAAAAGCACACTTAAGTCCATTCAATTGGGAATGATTGAACAAAAAAGAAGCACCACTCATTCTAACTTGATTTTATAAATATGATGCTTCTTGACAGTAAATGAATCTTTCTAAACCCCAGTTAAAATGATTGAACTGCTCAAAGAGGATTCTATTAAGTCCTGCATCAACCAGCCTGCCTTTTTTGTCTTATGAGGCAAATAAACAGATTTACAAGAAAACATTTGGTTGAAAAGTAAAGAGTTTCTTCTAAGAATCAAATCCATTCATGTTTTGAACTCATCTGCCAGCTTCTAGCTCAAGGCAAAAGATTTCTATTAATATTTATTTAATAATACATGTTTAGTATTTTACAAATGCTGTTGCAAATCCATAGACAAGGGTGAAAATCTTAGTAGTTAAAACAGTATTCCAAATCAGAGACCAACAGAGCTGAGTAGCAGCTCTGAAGCAAATTCAGAATCAAGAGAACAATCCTCCAAAGTCCTGCTCTCTGTGGCTTGTAATGGTTTGCCAGCAATGGATCCTTCAAATACAGTTTCCAATAGTTGGTGATTTTCTTGCACTCCTATAACATAAATAACTAGATATTTGTGCAGATGATGAGGTGACAAACATAACTCCTGGGTGAGGATAGTGGGAAAAGTCTCCATTTGTCAGGGTCTAATTCCTCACAGAAGTTTTACATCCTCTGGAACAAAATCAGTGATAGATGGACATGGGACCATGTTCTACCCACTGTGTTTCAGATAAACAGGTAGCTCAAATGATTCTAACATGTGCTATTTCTGCAGTCAAAAATAAACTCTCCAGTTCTTCCTCTAGATGTTTGCTCTTACAAGCATTTGCATAAAATTTCCCTAGCAGGCCATTTTGGACAGACAGTGTCTGCTTGTCCATTATCCTGAATGAGAATGCTTTTCACACAGCAGAATACTAAAAAAATCTAGACACTTCTTTAAAAAAAGGAAAACGACAATGAAAGAGGAGGTGCAGTGAGCCTACATAGTCACAGATTGGAGAGCAGCATTTTAAAAGGGAAACATTATTTATTGCACTAATACTGTAATTACAATGTCGTTTTTGTAGAACAATGACTATTTTGATTAAGGCATTCATCAGCAGCCCCACAGCTGAAAGCACCACAAGTAATGTAGAGATGTTCCAGTGCCCAACCACCCCTGTGAGTGAAAAACCTTTTCCTGATATCCAACCTAAACCTTCTGTGACACAGCTGGAGGCCATTCCCTTGGGTCCTGCCCCTGGCCACGCGAGTGAAGAGATCAGTGCCTGCACCTCCACCTCCCCTGGTGAGGATATTGAAGACCACACTGAGGTCTCCCCTCACTGAGTCTCACCCTTGTATGATCTCAGACACACTGAGGATTGTCAGAAGAGCATTAATAAACTGTTAAACAATCTGTAATTTATTACAGCTCTGGAATTTGTTTTCATACAGGCAGATCCAAGCCAGCATAAATTCAGATAAGGAAGCACGTATTATGTTACCTTGCACACTACAATCTGTTACAGATGAGAGTATTTTATGTAGGTCAGGCACTGCTTCCCTGGAGACAGAGAAAAAGCCATAAGGAAATCAGAGCAGTGTCAGGCCTTATTTCAGTGATCCAGCATACTCCAAAATTTCAATTATGCAGAGATTGTGTCTCTCTGGCCTTGTCTACCAACATACCAACATCAACTCCTCCAAGGCTAAGTGCTGCAGCCCAGACAGGAGACATCTCATGATGCAAACCCAGAGACAACTCCTTGCACTCATGAGGAAACAATAATGTTTTGTCAGTTGGAAAAAGAACAGAACAATCAAAGTGATGGTAATTTTCAACTCATTGCAACACTGAGCTGCAAAATAAGTTTTTGGGAGCAGAAGGCAGCTCTCTGGCCCTTACAGTGAGAAGAACAATGTTATTAAAAGAAGCAGCCTTGCATTTCTCTCTCCCTTTCCTTAAACAAGTGAAAGAGGGAGAGAGAAAGCTGAAAGAGGGTCTGTGCTTCACTCTGGCTGAAAAACCTCTTTATCTCTAACAGGCGGAAGAAAAAGAATTTCAAGAAGCCAGAAATAAAAATGAGTATTTTGTGTTATATCTTGCTGTCTCAGGAGATAATTATATATTCTTACAGTAAGTTCCCCTTTTTTTGCTATTGTACAACGGTATGCTGATATTCTGGCAGCTAAAAGGCTCAAAACACAATGTTACCTCTCCCTTACCTTTCCTAGCAGGGCTCAGAATTGATTTTTATAACACACCACCCCATTTTTCACTACCATTATCTACCTAGGAATTCCACTCTTATCAAAAACCTGAGAGATTCTCAAAGAGAACAGAAAGGTGTTTAACTGTGAAGAGATACAGAAAGAAGTACACAAATCACACACAATACTGCATTATAGTAAACAGGTGAAGAGTGTACAATGGAAAAAGAAAATATATGCACTCACAATATATTCACATTATGAATACCTTAATTCCCTTCTGTCTGGAAGGCAGCATAAATGCCCCTATATTCTACTTTGCTCCACAGTGATTTTCCTAATTTAAATAAACCAAGTAATCTAGAAAGGTTTTTCTCATCACACCTGTGAGAAACTGTTCTTACTGAGTCTGGGACCACAGGTAAGCAGGGAAATTTAGCTATCAACTCTGCAAAACTCTGTTGAAAGAACAATCCCAAATTCTACACATCTACCCTTGTCCCAGATTAAGTTCTGTAAAGAGAGCTATTGCTCTTTTTTCCCTCCTCTCTCCTCAAATAAATGTACATGTCTGCAGAGCTGTCGATCTCCTTTTCATGCCATCATCCATGGTTTGGACTGCTTTCCCCCTCTGCAATAAGAAGTAAGTTATATTTTAAATGTAAGCCACCAGTATGGGCTAATTGTTTTCCTTCCTTACCCTGATTCCAAGCTCCACATTCTCTCCTCCATATACTTCCATGCCTTCATCCAGCAATCCAATCTCTTGGAAGTATTCTCTGTCCACTATGAAGCATCCAAGCAGTGCAGGACTTCTGGAAGAATAAATCATCAGCAACCAAAATTAGCAGATAAATTATGAAGAATTTTATTTTTCAGGCACAGACTGTATTTATCATTGCTAGGTAAAATGATGCAGCAAAACAGATTCTTAAGAAAGTATTTCTCAAAGAGCTTTATTGAGCCTTGCCTTCTGACATTCCTAATTCTAAAGTGAAATGAGCACCATTGAAGGAAATTAGAGTCAAATTATTGGACATAAATATTCACCAGAGCAGTAAGGATTTCAGTGCTAGTAGTGTGAGATCCAGGTGCCCCAGTTTTGTTTCTGGGGCACCAGCCAGTGTAGCCTCTGTCCTTGCTAAGTCCTCAAGGCTCTTGCCTGTGACAATTGCAAATGATGTGCAGTTCTGTGTGTTTAGCCAGAAGCCAGGTTCAGCTAGAGCTAAAAACTTGTGTCTGTAAGCTTACCTAAAGAAAGAGATTATTTCTTGAATAGGACCATCCAGATACATTTTTTTAATACAGAATCAAGCAAAGCCTGCCTTTACCAGCATAACATTAGTCCATTACCCTGAGCCAAACCTAAACAAATCACATAGCTTTACTGGATCAGTAAACTCTACTTATGTCATGGTGGGAACCAACCAATTTTTGCTACACAGAGCAAATTTTAGTCAGGTAAGAGTTCAGCCACAGAGGGTACAATTTCACCTTATGAGTAGAGAAGGATACAGAGTCATTTAGCCTTTTCATTTTTCTCCTACCTTATAATCCACAATTGCAAGAAATAAATATGTCTTTTCAGATTATTATGCTGGCACTCTGGTAATGACAAGATATTAATTAGCAGTACAGAAGAAATCACCCTGCTTTTATGGAGAACACTCAAGCTACAGCTAGTGGACACATCTGCTTTCAAACAGATCATAGGCTGTCTTAATCACAAATTGTACAGTTCTACAGAAATCTATATATGCCTCCAAGTGCTATAGTACCCATTTTATAACAATGAAAGACCATCTTTGATGTATTTATTAATGAAGAAAATAGCAGTTAACATCAATACAAAACTTATGCTTCATTTATGATAGGTACTTTTGCCTTTGTTGTTGTTTTTAAGTGTTTCTCAGTGCACCTGCTTCCCTTTGCTATAATTCTAAAAGAATAATGGAGGCAGATAGAAACCATCCATCAAGACACATGGCTTTGTTTGTTGGTGTGCTTGTTTTAATTATCCAACACACACATGCAGCATATTGCACTGAATTAAAAAATGTGCCAGGGAAAGAGCTAGGGAACAAACCTGAAATTCATAAAGTACATGCACTGCCCAGTCCTCATGTGGAACAGAGTTTGGGGGTAAAATGGAAAAGTCATTACTTTGTGTTTCACTACTTTTAATTTTAAAAATCATAATGGTTACTCTGTATAATTAATCACAGGATCATAGAATGGCTTGGGCTGGAAAGGACTTGAAAGATCATCTCATTCCAAACCCCAGCCATGAGCAGGTACATCTTCAAACAGATGAGGTTGCTCAGAGCCCCATTCAGCCTGGCTTTGAACACCTCCATGAATGGACATCCATAACCTCCCTGGCAACCTGTTCCAGTGCCTCACCACACTCACAGAGAGAATTTCATCTCAATATCTAACACAACCCTGCCTTCTGTCAGTTTAGAGCTGTTCCCTCTTGCCCTATCACTACCTACTTCTGTCCCTTACCAGTTTTCTTGGAATCACCATTTAGGTACTGGAAGGTGCTGTAAACCTCCCTGGAGCCTTTTCTTCTCCAGGCTGGACAACCCAAACTCTCTCAACCTGTCTTCACAGGAACATTTTTATAGTGTCAACAGAGTTCATTAACAGCAATAACTATTTCTAATGCTGTGGAAATTAACCCCTTTTCACGTTTGTCTTTGGCAAACCTGTTAATTTTTATCTCCTGCTTTCCAATTCTAGGTTCTGTTCATAGGTCAGTGCAGTTCAGAGGGTGTTAAACTGACAGAACCTGAGAAAAGTGCCTGCCTGCCAAGATAGCTGCTGGATGAAAAACAGCTGCCCGTGCTGTTTGAGGTTCTGCTTTCAGGAGGTAAGAACAGCATTCACACTTCCTTTCTGCAGGGAGCTGGAGCACAGGTACCAGCGCCCTCCTTGGAATGAATGTGTGTCTACAAGCAAGGCCTGTACTCTCAGCAGAGCTGCTCAGTGGGTTCAGAGGGTACTACTCCCCTCCCTGAGACAAAGGGATTGTTCTGTACCAGTCTGACAACACTCTGGACATGGGAACAAAGTGCAGACCCAGACTGTCCCAAAGCAAGGACCCAATGCAGCCTTTGCTCACAGTGTCACTGACCAGACATTAACTCCTGGGACACAGCACAGCTGTGCACCTATGTGACAACACTATAAAGAACACAGCTGTCAGGTCAGCTCTGCTTATGCAATGTAACTGCAAAGAAAATTCCATTTCTGGCCCGTAAGCACTAAATTAGCAGGCAAGACATTTGGAGAACAGAGTGCTGCTGAGCAGCCCTGCCTACCATTCCACTTGGGCAGGAAACCTGTTTAAAAAGATCTACTGAAAACAAAAGTTTCCTTTAAAAACATCTACTGAAAACAGGAGTTTTCTTGATGACTGTGTAGGCATCAAGGACATTTAAGTATTTGAAGTTTACAGTCAGTAAAACCTATCACACAGCTGAGCCCACTTGCCCCCTGTCACACCCAGGAGAGCTTTTAGACACTGTAATTTAGTTATTTATTACCTTATTGGAGCAGTTGTGTTCTCCAGTTTCCACCAGGACTTAGGAGGGTTCAGATACCTGCACCACAGCTCCCAGTCAAAGCCTTGTGCTGAGAGGGGATACTCCTCTATTTCAAAATTATCATACTTAATGTTATCGAATGATGGAGAAATTACTCTTTTCCTGTTTTCTTTTATCCTGGTGAGCACTGGTTCAGCCCTAAAAAAAAAGAAATACACTGTTAAGATTACACCAATGCAAGCATAGCACTGATGGAAATCATGGAGTAGTTTGGTTTGGAAGGAGCCCTTAAAGAGTATTTAGTCCACCACCAAATAAACAATACAGCAGCTAATGCTGTATTTTTCAGAAGGAGCAAAGTCTAAAGCTGTTACCCATTCAGAGCCCTTTCTGCCCCAAAATAATACACTGCAACATATTCTCTAGGAGGCTCTGTTGTTAACCTTGATTTGAGCTGGTGGATGGAAGAAATGAGTATCTGCCTATCATAGAGCATTTATACCCTTGCTACCCAGTAATGACAACTTCAGGCTCGCAACACTATCAAGGACATCAGGAGCAGAGTTAATAATAGATCTATCCTAGAGACAGAAGCTCTTGCCATTTTACCTCACTTTTACTTAAGGAGCAAGGGAGATATTAAATCCAGACTGAACACGTTAAAACACATTATTTTAGTTATGTTTACTTTTGCAGAGTGGCCAAAATAACCAAAATAACGCTTCTTGGTTTACACTGTAAAATGTAAAAGAAACATAATATTTTTTAATGAAGATACATTCACCCTCATGGGCAAAGGGCTACATTACTGGAGGAGATTTTTAATGTGCAGTTCTCTAATATGATTTAACTACCTTGTAATTAGATCAGCAGATTACTCAAATCATAAAAATGTATCTAGATCATCTTACACAGCACAAACACATTTTTCCTGCTTGTTATTAAGTATATGAGATAAGTGAAACAATTATCCCTCACACATCAGGTTCACAAGCAGGGTTAACCCTCACCTCCCTGAAAGTGCTCAGCAGAGTATTTTTGCCAGCCTCGGAGACTGACAAGCATAAATGTATGTACACATGTACAGCATATACAGATATATATACAAGTACATGAAAAATAATAGGCATATATATAAAACCACAAGCAGAAAGGAAAGTATTACCTCACACCTCACCCCGCGCCACAGCCAAAAGCAAAGGAGCCGCAAGGGGAAGCAGCACGGGTGGGCCGTAAACACCCCCTCAGAGACGTTCTCCTCTTAAAACACGAAACATAACTTTCCTGAGAAACAGGACGGAAGAAGCACTTGCCAGCCGCACGCGTTCCCAGCGAACAAAGACCCACCAAGCTGCCGGAGCCCGCCAGCACCTTCCAGCAGGCGTGAGGAACGGGGCCCCAGCCACACCCTCACAGTCGAGCAGCACTGAGCAAAGGAGCTAAAAAGCCTCTAAAAGGGACGGAACGCCGCCCGCTCACAGCTGCCACCCACCCCCGCAGAAGTCCTCAAAAGAACGAGGAACAGCTGCGCCCCACAGGTCCCCACCCTGCTGAGGATTTCTGAGGGCGGGCACCCGTGAGGGGAGGGCTCTTCCCGCCCTCAGAGGCCTGAAAACGGGCGGGAAGCCGTGAGGGGGCAGCGTTTCCGCCCTCAGCCTCGCCTCCGGGTCGGCGAACAGATGGACACGGACCGGCGGAGACTTCCGGGTGTCTGCGCATGGCAAGTTAATTTTTTTTGCTATCTTTTTGTGCGTTTTTTTTTCTGTGTGTTTGGATTTTTGTTTTGGTTTGTTTTTGAGTTTGGCCCCCAAAGCCTCCTCAGAGCCCTGCGGGGGGAGCCGGGTCCGTCCTGACGGAGGTGAGGGTGAACCAACCCTTCCGTGGGGTGCCTCCCTCAGACCCCAAACCAAAATAAAACACCCTCAGAAAGCCTTGTTAAACACAACGAACAGAACGGCCTTTCAGGTGTTCTTAGAATATTTCAGGAGAATCTTTTCCAATATTTCTCAAATATAAGAACTGTTCCTCAAATGGTAGAAGGCCAATCAGCACAAAAAAGTGGTTTAAAACCAAGTTGGCATCACTAGATTCTCAGTCTAAGTAAGCTCTGAGAAAATATAAAGAGAGTGATAACAATGATTTGCATTGCTTGTGCAAAGTCTGCTAGAACAAGTGTGAATGGGTTTCTTTGTTGTAGAAAACTGTTGAAATGGAACAGAGAAATACCATGGCAGCATTGGTGTGGAACTTAGGAAAGAAATGGGTTGATTTATAGAATGTGTGCAGGTGTTTATTCTGTGGGGTTTTTCGTAAAGCAAGTTATATTTATAAAGCATGAATTTTATTTTAAAAACTTGAAGAAATGGGGAAAAGCAGAAACTGACAATCCGCTTTAAATCTAACGTAGCATCTCCAACACCAAATGCTATCTTATGCAATGTTTGCTTTCCTAAGTAATTTAACCAATACATTTTGACACGTGCTGTCTATTATCCATCTCCTGCACGTTTAATGACTGCTCTATAGTTAGAAGTCTGGAGGATTCTAGGAAATTTCTTCTACATGGTTTACGAATCATCTTACTTAAACCCCAATTGTCCCCATTTTCAGTCTGAACCTGCAGCAGTCTGTGGCAGTTTCATGGCAGAGTTGCTTTGTTGCAGTCTCACAGGCTCTCATCTTTAGTAAAAGACAAGGAATTGGTTTGCATGTCCCATTTTTCTCTGATGGTGTTGCAAGCAAATCCTTTTTACTTCAGTCTGGCTGCTTTTCACATATTTAAAAATGTGCTCTTGCTTTTGATTGCTTCTCAAACATCTCTGTTAGTGTTTTACCCATTATATTCTGCATTTGTGATTTTTCTCCATTCAGACCCAGCTAACTTTACTTTTTAAAGGGGTAGTTTTATTCATGATGATTCCCAGCCAGATGTCATTTCCTGACCTAAGCATTCCCCAGCACCTCTTAGATTTCCCAGATATTAATGAAAGTACTATCTTGGTATATAAAACTGGCACTTGTTTCTAGCAGCTGAGGTATTAATGATAGATGGAGTAGGTTGTTTTACCCCAAGGCGTTGCTCTAATTCCAAATAAATGTGTGCTTTTCTTTTTTGTGCTGTCTCTTCACTTTTGCCCTGAGCTCCTGGTCCAGGTTCAGGAGAATGAGCTGCAGTGCTACACTGATAGATCGTTGTGTCTAACAGCAGATACAAGGAAGCTTTTAGTAACTCTAAAGCTTCCCTGTCGTTCAAGGCATCGTTTTCCTTGTATGTGTCCCAAACATGGGAAACACAGCTGGAAATACCAGTGTAGGAACATGGGAAGCTTCTGCCCCGCCGTTTAACCAGTTCAGTTTAGCTCTGTGCTGATGGAACTGTGAGATGTGTTTTCTTTGCATTCCTAATGAGCACAGAACAGAGGGGAAGGCTGCTAGTTTAAAGCAAAAAGCTTATTTTTAAAAGTCTGTGGTAATTCCTCACTCTTAAAGAAGTTTACTGTGGTCTATGAGTGTGTGTGGAAAAAAGGTTTGGGTTGTTTGGGTTGTTTGTTTGTTTGTTTTTCTTTGCTTGCATGTTGCTGACCTAACATTCTACATAATTCCAGTGTGTTTTCAAAGGTTCTTGCTAGATTTGAAAAGTTTCCAGAGAAGAAATTGTCTGGTCTAGAGTATGAGTTTCATCTAACTGTAGAGGAAAGATCTTATGAGATTTGTAATACTCTCTCAGGTTCTGAAAAACCTTTAGATCAATTTTATACTGATAACTGGGTTTAATACTCTGCTTTTCATTCACAAAAACAAAAACTTGGGTTAAAATTCATGTGTTGCAAAGTAGGTCTACCTCGGTTTATTGGTTCTGTCAAAAACCTTACTGTGTACTAACAGATATGTAATGTCCTTTTGAAACCCTGTCCATGAATTCCATGTTGGAATCCCCTAGTTCAGGAAAGCCTTTTTGGAGAGTCTTGGTGAGACAATTTTGTGTGAAAGCTTAACGTGTAACCATTTCATCCCTCCAGTGTTACCTGTGCAGATTGGCAGTGGCATTGCACTCTAGGTCTGCTGAATCCATTTCCTGTGCACAGAAACCACAACAGTCACTTGTAGGTGGAGTAGGTCAGGAGTGTGGACATGGGAAGTGCAGGGGGTGGTGCCAAAAGGAGGAGAAGAAGAGAAATGAGGAATGTAAGGAACAGCTCTCTGGCTTTAGCTGTGGGTGTCCCTGAAGGCTGCTCGAGCAGTGCAGCCACACGTGAGGGAAAGGCTTTCCCTGCAGCCACAGCACCCAGGCCATCATCACACAGGAAACTTCCAAGCACTGCTGAACTTGGTTGTGTCAATGCCAAACTGCTGGATCGATTGATGGGCCAGAAGTGGCAGCTTGGGGAAATATTTGGCCATCCTCTAAAGGAGAAAAGTGAGGGCATAAAACTGGCGGTGAGAGGGTGATTGTTCATTAGAGACTGTGTGATGTAAGAGGTTTAAAAATGGCTTGTTCCTGAGTCAGTGGAGCTTCTCTGAGGCAATCTTCTCACGCATGTTCTCTGGTGCTTTTTGGTATAAATGCCATTATTCTCCAATGCAGCATTCAGTTGGGCTGCAGGTTTTAGTATTGCTTAGGTAATCAGAGCTTTGAGAATGTATTTCTGGACTGGAGTAGATCTGCTGGTGTTGACATCTTTGAAAAGGTTGGCTGCTTGAAATTCAGTTTTGCCTGGGTGATCCTGCCATTTTCTAGAGAAAAGGAAAGTGTGATATTAGCCATTTTTAACATTTTGTTACAGAGTATTTATTATGAAATTGTGACCGTGTTCACAGGGGTTCTTGGATGAGGGAAAAGACGAGGATCTGACTCCATGTTTCAGAAGGCTTGATTTATTGTTTTATGATATATATTACATTAAAACTGTACTTAAAGAATAGAAGATAAGGTTTCATCAGAAGGCTGGCTAAGAATAGAAAGGAATGATAACAAAGGCTTCTGTCTTGGACAGAGAGTCTGAGCCAGCTGACTGTGATTGGCCATTAATTAGAAACAACCACATGAGACCACCCACAGATTTACCTGTTGCATTCCACAGCAGCAGAGAATCATTGTTTACATTTTGCTCCTGAGGCCTCTCAGCTTCTCAGGAGGAAAAATCCTAAAGAAAGGGCTTTCCATAAAAGATGACACCTTGAGTATTCTGTATTTCAACCAATTATTACTTGGGATGCATTTTGCTTTTGAATTCACGGGATGATGTTTAATTTAATATTCAGTCAGAAGTACTCGGTGCTGTTTACCATGACAACCAAAAACAATGAATAATATATTTATGTCATCCATTAATAACCATCCAGCCATTTAAAAGTTTCATCCTAATGCATTCTGGAAATCTGCAAATTAATTATGGAAAACCCTGAATGAATATAAAATTGAAATGCTGAAGAATTTAAATGATGCAATTAAATGCTATTGCATGTAACTCAAAGTTATTTTCTTCTAATACTTACTCATCAGTCTTAATTTCAATACCAGCGTTTAGCAACAGAATCAGCTCTTATATCATCTCGAAACACTGGAATTTCAAGTCAAGATTGTGTTCTTTTTCCTTTGGTTGCATTATTTCCAGGCACAAATTGAAAGCCTTTATTTAAACAAAAGTGGTCTTTTTAAAGACAGATTACAATGCTCATCAAATTAAGGAGGTTGAGGTCAGAGGTGTCAATTCTTGTTGTTTAAAAAACCCCAATGAACCCAGTCATGGGAACTGGTCTCCAATCACAGCTACCTAAAAATCCTGATTAAACTCTGTGGTGCTGGCAAATCCATACATAGCTAGTACTAATAAGTAAGATTTGCTGACCAGGCTGCCTGAGAAGTTCATATGTACATAAATATCTTTATCCTTATCACAGTTAATGACCTGACAATAGCCATTGAAGAATAGTTTGTGCCAAAACTAACTTAGACTGTAAAATCCTGAATGAACAAGAGGTCATGCAAACTGTATCCCAGTTAAAAACCAGCACAGTGGTGCAGAAAATCAAAGCTGTTGGGTGTGTACATCGGGTGTGCAGTGAAATCTTCAGGCAGGTCAATTGCTTTGAAAATGAAAAAAAATTGTGATTTGAGGGAAGGGCCAATTTTAACAGCAAGAGAGAGAGGGTATAGGATCCCAAGGAAAAATAGCTTGAAGCATCAGGAAATCTTTTATTTGCTTATTTCTGTTTGTTTCACTGATATCAATGCTTTTGTATAAGCTCAATCATTTTGACCAAGGCCAAATGACTGTGCTTAGGTAGTTCTGTTTTAGGTACTATAAAATCTGAGAAATAAAAGACTTTGCAGGAATGTATTTTTTATCAGAAGTTCCACTTTGTGTATCCCTTTAAATCAGCAATTAAGGGGAGTGAGACAGTTTAAAATCTCTTCATAGTCTGGACTGGAAGGCAGCCCAGGAAACTGAACAATGTCACCTCACTGAGTCACCCTCACTGCTGACAAATCAGCCTGGAAATCCAGGTTCTGAGCCAAAACAAGGAGAACAGAAAATAAAAGCCCAGGTGAAGACAAACAGTAGAGTAGGCAGGGCTGAAATGTTTTTTACTAGGCAATCTTGAAAATAATTTTGTTTAAATAATCTGATTTAAACTCTAGAGAGAATGTTTTCTTGAGGGTAAATTCATTGAAACAAACATTTTGAAAAACAAGTCATGAAGGGTATCCATCTTATAGAAAACAGATTTGTTTTTTCTGTATTGTTTTCCTTCTCTTTTCATGAACAACAGTAAAATACATGTATTACATGTAAATGATCAGATTTGGCCGTTTCAAGCCAAATTTAATCCAACTAAATATGTGGGGAAAAAAGTAATAACAAAGTGAAGCAGGTTTTTTAAATTATGTGGTTTTCATCAAATAATGCTTATTTTGACATTCCATTATCTGGTCGTGTATTTTGGGACAAAAACCATTAATTATTTCTCATATATCCTTAAATAAAACCAGCCCAAGTCTCTCAGTACAAACACTCCTGCTTTAAATTCTGAGACCCTGAGTGTTTCATGCAGTTTTGCAGTAATACAGGTTTTTTGGAATATCTGATTATGTCCTTACATTGTTTTATACGTATCAGAGGAAATCTAACATTTGATCAAGGTGCTGACTGTGATTTTTTCATTTGATAGCTGTCATAAAATTTCTGTATGACATTATTTGGCCTGGGGTTTTCATTGATTAGTTTTGATTAGATTTTGGGGGTTCCTTTTGTTTTTTAAATTTAGTAAAAAAAATCTGCTTTTATTCTAATTCTCCTATCATTTTGAGAGCAGAGCAGTGAGTCGGGCAGTACTCCAAGCTTACAGAGCTGTGTTGTTGCTGATAACAAGGGGAGGTTTTCTCTTTCTCTTTCAGTGCACGAGAGGGGAGTGCTGGAACCCTTGGCAGGAGGAAGCCCTTCCCTGACACACGGACGTTGGCCGAGCGCTGTGGAACAGCCCCGGGCTCTGCTGGAAAGGTAATCCACGTCTGGGCTCAGTCCCAGCAGAGCTGTGCAACCCCATCAGGAGCACGGGGATCAATATTCACCTTCCTTCCCTGATCCCCCACCACCGAGGCTTTCTGCATGCAGGGCCTTAGCCTTTGCACCAGTGTATGGATCTGTCCATGTAGGATCTAGCTTGCCTCAGGGGCACTACGAATACAACATTGCACAAGTCCTGCCGTATCAATATTCATTTGTTTTTATTGATTAGTTGGCACTTGTAAATTCTGGGTACTGAATTAATGGGTGCTGAATAACTACTTTGATTAATGAAGCTAAAATTGGCTTTAGCATCCTACACTAACTACAGACATTTTTTTCTATTACAAAGCTAATTATTTCTTTTTTTATGATCTGCAGCTAATTTACTTATTTGCTGATCCTTGGCACCTCACTGGAAGCCACAGAGTACTGAAAGAGAAGCTATTTATAAAGGTTCCTAATTTACAGTATTACACAAGAGCATCCTTACTCTAACTCCATATTTAAACATTAGAATTAATAAGTGAATTTCACCAAATGACTGCATTTCAGAGGGTAAAATTTTAGAAGATTAATTTGAGGTGCTGCCTCTTTTACCACTGTTTTGGCACATTTTGTATGTGTCTTATTCATGCACGTAGTTATTAGTGGAGACACAGCATAAGGTAGGTGAATACATTCTTGAATGTGTGCTCTGACACACAGTCCACGTGTCATGGTGGTGTTGTCTTTGCTATTTCCTTTTTGCACAGAAGTTCTTTGTCTGATTTTTATTGAACCATATCTTTTGGAAAAGATATATTTTCCTTTCTTCCTTGGTAAGTATAATGGGGCCCATTTTTTCTTTTTTTGGAGCCTTCTCTACACAATAAAAACCCCAGTGGAGGCGGACAGTGCTCATCCTCCATAGCTGGTCTGGGGCCTAAGCAGCAGCATTATGAGAGTCACTAGCAATGTGTGTAAGAAACAACTCACCACAAGGGAAAATGAGACACAGGCACAGAAATCCCAGATCTGTTTAGCAAACTACTTTTTTAGAGCTGCTTGGAGAATGTGACACGCAGTGGTGACGTCCTTGTGTCAGGTAATGCAGGTGACCAGCGCAGACACAGCAGGAGATGAGGACTCCAGACTGTCAAGCACTCGCACTGTGGGGGTATAAAAACCCAGGGGTTCCTTTGTTTGGGGCTCCTCATTGCAGGCACCAGACTGGAGCTGCTCTTTTTCTTATTGCACCATGAATAAAGTATTTTAAGGGTCGTGATGTCTGAGGCTCTCCTGTGGGGATCCCGGGATGGAGCCGGTGAAGAGACCTGGTCTGGCTGTGAGTGTGGAGGGCACAGGTGAGAAGGGGCCTCAGTCCCAGTGCAGGAGTGACTCCAGGATGTCCAGACAGGCATGGTGCCTTAGCACCTGCAGTTCACACCTCTCAAGGTTTTCATTAACTTTCATGGGAGAAGTAGCCCAGGTAAGGGCTAACAATCTATGGATGAGGGCTCTGTTAGTTAAGTGAAAAGGGAGATGTGCTGTGCAAAACTTCTTTGTTTATTGCTTTTGCTGACTGGCTGGAAGTGGGGTCACAGTAAGCTCGGAGGGCTTGATATAAATGAAATAATTTAACCAGAAAATACATTGTAGGGAGATAGAATATAAGAAAATAAAGGTAGTATAGAAAGTAATCTTAGCCCTTAAGGAGTTGCAGCTGAGCCAATTATTAGAGATTGGCAACAGGCCTGACTTTACCAGGCCAGAGCTGTAGCCAATAATAAGAAGAGTGTTATAAAAGAGTGGATTGGTTGGTTGAGGGGAACTGTAGTCAGTTGGCTGCTGTGAGAAGAAGGAAGAGTCAGTGCTTAGAGGAGTTGCCTACGAGAAACATCAAGGAGGTACAAAACTTTAGCAATACGGAACTTTTGTAATATAATGACAACAAAGCATCTTAAGGAAGGTGACTCTGCAAAATGCCATCCTTAACCAATCTCACATTTGTGCCTTTAATAGTTGTTATTAAAGTGTGATTTTACGTAAATGAAGATGTATATGGTTTCCGGATTGATGGAACTCAAGCATGGGATTACTGTAATTTTGCACAAAAATGCACCAAGGTATTCTCAGCCAGCATCAGAATTAATGAATGAAAGCAAATAATTTCAGTTCTTGGGGCCATCACAACTTCAGTGATATTGGGAAATCTCCCAGTGGCACAGGGCCATGAGATGGTGGCAGCATTCCCTTAGTGCTGCTGGCACCACGAGGGGTGGCTGCACAGCCGTGTGTCCTTTGTGCTGGCTCACTGATTGCTGTGGCTGGGGGTGCCTTGACATGAGCAAGAGCAACAGTCTCTTTTAGGAAGTTCAGGAGCCGTAGGTTATCAAATATGGTTTATATTGGCTAATTTAACTGTTGAATAAAATGTAGGTGATATCTGCAATTCCTGTGCCAGGAAGCGGGTGTAGAAGTGCAAAAACGCTTGGATTTTAGCGTATGGCGTTATACATCCCAGTACAGTGTGTGTAGGAAGGTGGATGCCAGTTCACACACATTTTCAAAAGCAGGGATGACTAACTGTCAGGCTGGAGAGCAGAAGTCAAAGTTTGCTTCTGTAATGGGCTGTGCAGAGTAGCAATATTTTTGTTCAGGTCTCTAGTAACCTGTGCATTAGGAATAAAAATTACAACTTAGCTGTTTAGGAGTCAACAAAGAACAACTGCTGTCCTGTTTCTCTGTGAGCAAGGGCTGAGCTGGTGAGTAATGACTTCTGGATCAATGCTGATTTTTATTTGCTATTTCCTGATGCTAAGCATGAGTCTCCTTCACTTTCACTGCTTGAAGTACGTATGCCTTCACTGCTCTGTTTTTCATGATTTCTGCCTTCCCACTGAAGCTTGATCCTTTTAACAAGACCTGTATGGGGTAGTTTGCAGTAAAAAGTATGGATTGTTTTTGGGAATCTACTTGTTTCTGACTTGCACCTATTGCACTGAGCCATGTTTGTAAATGTGAAGCTGAAACGTTAGCAATATTGCAATACTGTACATTTTTACTTGTTATTCAGAAGTACTATTAATAGTGTCCTGTTTATGGATGACTAAGCAAAAAAATTGAAATGCAAGTGAAAAAAAATTTGGCTAAGAAAGAGCAAAGTCTTGCCCACATATGCTTTAAAATAACAGTGTTCTGAGTGGTGGCCCCAGGCAAATAGTTCGACATGGAGTGATGGGAGCAGACTACTGGAAGTAATTATAAAAAATTGATGAGTTGATAACATAATGCTATAAAGCACCAGCTTCATCTGTAGCTTTTTAGAGTACAGGAAACTTTGACCCAAAAAGGTTTAGAATGGCTGGAAGGCATTTGATTGAAAAAAGGGGAGCTATAAAGCTTAAAATAAGAGGCAGATTCAAGTGCTGGTAAAGTTATCATTTTAACTGAGCTGACTTTTAGTAGACTGAATTCCTGTAAACCATCTAGTGCATAAAAATAAAGCAAAATGGTAACTGAAACTATATTTTGTAGCACAACATCTTTTATTTCAGTATAAGTAAAGGACAGTTTGAACAGTAGAAGTGGAATTTTTAGAGGAAGGGTTTTGCTTTAATGCAAGTTTGGAGACTAGAATGTCAGTGGTGAACAGTTTGAGAAAAGCGAACATCTTTGATTTGAAGCTATCAGGATTTTTTGTTCCTCCTTGTAAAGAAGAAAATAACCAGAATCAGTCACTAAGGTTCCTTTGAAGTGCTCTAGCAAGTTATGAACTGCACATGTTGGTAACTGTCTGCGTAGCAAAAGTGCTTTCCTTTTAGGAAGTGGGTGAGAGAAATAATTTGAAATTTTCATTTGCAAGATGATGTTCATGGTAGAAATGGCTATAAGTTGTCCTGATCTTTCTAAAAAATATTTCATTGACAGACCTTGTCCAGATCAGGAAAAAGAGTCACTAACAATCTCAATTCACAAAAATATGTTTAAAAGACCATTAGTACTTTAAACCAAGTTTAGAGGTATTCACTTTCAACCTACCGTTGCTCTTGTTCCTTTTTGCAATAATAATAACTTCAATAATAATAATTTCTGTTCCATATTCCTGTTTATTGCTGTATATATGGTATATATATATATATACCATAGCTATGCTTCTTTATTTATTGCTGTAACAAACACCCGGGAAAATTGTGCAGTACCTTATTCTAAATGATATAGTAACCTGGCCAAAAAAAGAAATTAATTCACACTGTGCATACAGTCTGAGTGAAAAGAGCACAGCTCTCGTTTTGGTAGGTAATGCAGATTGGTACAAGGTTAAGAAACAGGTTACCTTTACAACCTTACAATTTTTGTGAAAGTGTTAGCACTTAAAAAAATTTTTTCTGCTTGGTTTTTTAAGATGTAGTGAGACTGCAGGAGTTGGAGGCATGCCAACTTGTCTTGTGCAGGAACAGGTGAAAATGATTTTAAAAGCAATATTTGTGTTTTACTTCATTAGCTTTCTCTTACTTACTGGTATTCAGACTTGGTTCCTACTCATGCTTACCTGCACACCACCACCAAAAATCCCCCACACATTCCCTAGCCCTGTGAGCTCCCAGGAAAGCGCTGCAGGAATTCACCAATGGAATGAACAGCTGTCTGAAGGCTGCCCACACCTGCACAGGGAACTGGGGTTTAGCTCTTATCCCACCATGCTTACTGTCTCCTGCTTGGCACAGATCCTTGCCTTTGTTCTGGCTGTCAGAGCTGCAGGAGGAAGGTTGGTTCCAGAGGGAAGTTTGTGCTTCCTGGGTTCTTTGCACCAGGCAGAGAATTCTGTCATTGCTGGGAGCTTGGCCATCAGCAGAGCAGAGGGACTGATCTCCTGGGGCTGGGGTCAGCGTGATCCAGGGACAGGGATACCAGCAGTCAAAATAGAATCCCAGATGTGTTGTTTGGTAATGTGGGAATCCCAGCAATGAACATCTGAAAGGTGCTTTTCAGAGAAGGATTCTCTTTTACCAGAGTTTCCATTCAGAGGTTTATAAGGCCTGGTGCTTGTTTTGGAGTTTGCTAATCTTCGATTTTCTCTGGCAATTAAAATGTGCACAGTCAGTGATGGAAATAGAACAATTAAGGTTGTGTAAAGACCTGGCCTACTCAGATTTTTCTTGGAGAGAAAAGAGGTGTGGGAGGGGAATTAGCTAAAGAAGGCAGTACTTCTGTCACCTACAGCCTACATGAAAACTCTTGCTTATTTAAAGAAATAAGCTGTCACTGTAACTTTGGTGGATGGGGCCCAAAAGGAGGATGAAATTCAGGCACTTTTTCATACACTTGTGGCATAATGAGTGGCTGTACTTCTGGCAGGGTATCACAGTACATAAAGTAAGTTCAGGTTACCTGTAATCTTGATATCACAAATGATCTAGTATGGGTCATAAATCCTGTAAATTTGAGGTTGCCTAAAATAGAGAGCAAAATGATCAGTCATTCTCATGAGCTGACCTAGCCTGGGTAATCACAAGGAAGAGTTGTGACAGGAACTAAAGGAAAATGCGGTTCATTGAATCTTTTATAAATTGATAAACTCTTGCAGCTTTAAAGGAATGACCCTTTCAAAGCAAAATAATGAAATCCATCTCTTGTCAGTTTGGGGAGATTTATAATTGTAAGCTGATGAATTTTAGCAATGCTGTCAGTCTGCTTTTCAGATCAATGCCAATGAAATATTTTGTTTACAATTTAGCCTCCAGCTCCCCTGAAATTTGTGAGTTTTAATACCAGAAGTAGTTATGTCTAACTCTATCGATCCACTGGTAAATTAAATGGTAAACAAAAGCAACCTTATTATTTTGTCAAAATGCTCTCAATAGGAAGCAAAACTCTTTATTAAAACAGGATATGTTACACTGAAATGAAAAGGAAGTTTCATTTCAAGAACCATCTTCTAAAAAACAGAGCAAGACCTTCACACAGCTAGATTTATTTGATGGGAATAGTACAAAGGTAATAAAACTGAAATTGTATATTGAATTTTTTTTCCCTGGAATAGAGACAAAGGACCTAAAAAAAGATCTAAGACCTACCTAAAATGCACATATGATAAATTTGCTCCAGCAATGTATTTTCTTTTTTTTCCTTCAAGTAGCTAATGAATAACTTTTCTTTTTGAAATTTTAGGGCTTATGTATTTCTATTTCATGTCGAATCCCCTACTGATCTCTGAAATATGTTGTGCAAACATACATTGTATGTAGGTTATATATTCACAGTGACATTACTGTGGTACAGGAGCACAATGAACGCAATCTTTAGGGGGGCATTTCCAGTGCTGAGTAAGTTAATATTTCAGCCACGTTCCAGCCCATGGAATCATTTACTTTTGAAAAGAGCTTTAAGATTATCAGTTTAAAGTTATCAAGTGTGCTGACCCTGCACTGCCAAGCCCACCACTAAACCATGTCCCCAAGTGCCACATCTAGGTGGCTTTTGAGTAATTCAGTAGGAGAGTAACTCCTAGCTAAGGACAGCCACATAAATGTTTTTTCTTATGTGGCATGATAATTCCATAAAAGAACCAAGTTAACAAAATAACAATATATTTTTAAAAAATCCAAACCTGCACGTAATGCTAAACCATGATTTTAAGTTTTTTTCTTGATCACACCAATCTGAAGTGCTTGCATCACTACTGGCCTCTTAACAAATTTCTAGAGATTGAGATTTGTGCAGCTTACAAATGCCAGTGGTTCTATAGTTTATCCATCTCTAAATACCTCCTTGAGATGGTATTGGCTATTTAGGCTTGAGGCAACATGAAAAAATTGCTATTTTTATGATTAAAATCTACCTGCTACAAATAGGACATGAGAATTCCTTTGCAAGGCATTCATCTGCCTTTGGGATGCTCCCATCTGTCTCTGGGAGCAATATTATTCTCCAATAAGTAAAAGAACCCTAACAAAATTAACTTGTTTATAAATCCTACATTTTAGACTCTTTTAACCTTTGACATGATGGTTTTCAAAGCAGTTTTTTTTAATGTTTCCTCAAGTGCTTTGCTGTGCTGAAGCCCTGGCTGGAAGTGAGGCTACATGTCCATGCGGGATTAGATGGGCTCTGACTGAGGAGCTTTTCCCCGCTGCTCCAGGTGTTAGTGCAGGTTTTGTGCTGCCCCAGTGGCAAAGCCTTGTCTCCCCAGCCTGGGAGAAGTGTCAGTGCTCTAGGAATTTTCAACCATTCCATCACCTGGAAATACAGGATGAGAATGCTATGGTAATATTATTTAAATTGAAGCTATTCAGCATTTCAGCATTCTGGGAGCAGAATTTGAAATGTCTGTTTGAGGAGACATTTCTGAAGTAAGCCATACACCTTGTGGTGATCTGGTGGAAAATCTGTGTACGTTGGGTAAGTTGCAAAGGCTCTCAGGCGAAATAGTGTCTGCATGGTAGCACTTACTGGTAATATTCTCCTTATGCCAATACTCATTCAGAGAGCAGGGTTCCATTGATCCAGAGGAATGGCAAATTAAGTTTCCCAATCTACTGTACAGGCGTGTGTGGGATGTAATCTGTAATAGCAGTGTGTAATAATTGCAGGAGTCTCTCCTGCAATCTTTCCCTTAGAGGCTTTGTGAATGTTATCTTTATATTTATCAACTACTTGTACTAATTAATAGCAAAAGCTAAGCATAATATGATTCAAAACAAGCAAACAATTTGTTTGCCCTGTAAATATGACATATTACAGAAACATTTATGCAAAGACCTCAAATTTCAGGAGTAGGTATAGCTTAGTGTGTTCTTTGCTTTTGCTTTTCAATGTGATTTCCTGTTGACACTGGTAAACTCTGTTCTGTTCAGCATGGGGACAAGAACATGACATGGCAACTTGCAACTCTACCCAGCCCTATGACAGGATGATATGGAAATTTTTTCTTGCTGTTTCCACCGATCTTATTGATCTGAAAAATAAAGCCAATGGAAGGAACAGGATTACTGTTTCACAGCAAACTTAGATTTCTACTCCTTTCAATTTTGGTCTAGATCTGCTCAAAGTTGCCATTTCAATTTTCCCTATTGACTGAGAGCAGGTAGAGTTCTGTTTCCAAACCACCAAAACACAAAAACACATAATGAAGCAGCCCCTGCTGTTTCGTTGCCATTCTTGTCAGAGCTACCGCTGCTATTAGCAGAGAAGCTGACAAGAGCACCAGTGCCACTGAGCAGGTGGGTTGTCCCCAGAATGTATAATTCTGGGCAGTTTATCCCAAAATGACCGCAGTCTAATCCACACTCTTTTATTTGAAGCCACCATCTTGAAGGTCTATGAACTTTTCACTTCCTTTTTGGAGGAAGGGAACTGTGCTTTGAGAAACACCAGCATTCAGATGGATTGGCTGGATAGAATATATTATACTGTCCCCTTGTCACAGAGCTCAAATTTCTGCCATTACCAAGTGTTAATGCCCCTCAGAGTTTCAGCAAGGTCTTTTACAGCTCTTCCTGACATGGGCAGATGTTATTAGTGTCACTGATGGAATGAATTGCCTCTGCCTAGGGCTGCCATGGCCTCTGAAGTCTGAGATAGAAATTTTCTGTCATCATAATGTAAAATATACAAGCACTGCTGAGAGAATCTGGAGATTTTTGTATCAGAACATGCAAATTTTCATTTATTTTCACCCTCTGCAGTGAACCCTTTGTCTCCAGCGAGAGAAAGGGCAAAGGTGTTACAGAGTGGCACCTGCAAATAGCCAGCAGCCTGTTGCTGTCATTTGCTCTTAGCCGTGCTCCAGCTCTGCCTGAGCCTACAGAGGACACCTCACCTGGCTGTGTTTTTCTCCTGGGCTGCCTGTGCCTGATGAGCCATTCCCTGTAGGACAGATCATGGACACTCCTTAGTAACTCTGATAAACTGTGGAGAGCAGCTGAAAGGAGCCTTTGCAAGGGGATGCTGGGATAGCAATAATGGCACAAACACAGCTGCACTGGGGGAACACCCAGAGTAAATATTCTGGAAGTTACTGGGGTGAGACAGTCCCATTTCACCGGTGACCCTGTGAGGCTGAGCTAAGGTTTACTTGGCTTTCTTCATTCACTGTAAATGTTCGTCCTCTCTAGGTTGTGATTGCTCATGGTCATTACGGGCATGTATCTGTCTGCTGAATTAGATTTCAGAGGTAAGCTCAAGACCTGTAACAAAATCTCATTTAGTCTTTTTGTGATTAAAATAATCTCCCTACCTCTTTCTTTCCCTTCAGAAACAAATTGATTGCTGTAGAAGTGTAGGTAGAATCTTTTTTAAGAAGATGCCTGCTACTGGAATAAGATTGAAGTTGACATTTTGACTGTAGGTCCTTCTAGCTGAGGAACAGATTATTAAAATACTTCTAATTATAGAAATTGCTTAGGTGTCTTACACTATGAAAAAGAGTATTTTACAGGGGGTTGGGCAGTGTCTCCTCAACAGGAGAGTTCACACAGATTGCTCTGCCCGTTGGGATGCCAGTGAGCCAAATTGATTCTCAGCAAGTTCTGATGTGCTTAGCACTGAATCTGACTCAACTTGACAGTTCTCTAAGTCAAGTGGGATTGATAGCCTTACAGCAGCTCCACTTGTTTTTCTTTCTCCTTTATTTAATTGAATAAGAGTTAGTGAAATTCTATTGTCTGTCTCTGCTGTGCAGACCCACAGTGTAAGTATAAAGCTGTCTTTGATGTGCTATGACCTCATGATTTTAATCTAGCCAGATGAATTGCACAATTATATATTTCATGACAGTCACAGTAGCTGGGCTACAGGAGTTGCTTGAGAGGCATAAATTAGCCATATGCCCAGGTATTTAATTAACAAACATCCTATTCTGGATCTTGCTGAATCTGGCATCTCAACTGTAAAAACAATGAGTTGTTCTGTTATGCTTAGATGTGCACTTTGATTTTCAGCAGATAGAGTTATTGAGTCTTTGACAAATAAATTAGGTAAATAAGCAGCTAAGTATGTTAAGAAGCAGCTCCTGTCTGCTGTAAATTAGTCTGGATTTGCTGACTTTGAGAGAGGAGGCTCCTGCCATCCCTGCCCATGCACGTTGGCGTGCAAACAGCCCTATCAACTTAGCTCACATGGTGGAACCCAGTGCTCTGCCCTGTATGGTAGCAGCCAGTTGAAAATATTTGTATACAGACAGGGCTTAAAGGAGCTGTAGAGCAGTCTGATGGTGCTCAGGTAAGGTTCTGTGATTTGGGAACACAATCAGAGACAATTCAGAGCAGCAGTACACTTGTGTTTTCCAGACTTCTGCAGTGGCAGGACTATAGAAATTATCCCTGTGTTAGCTAAGAGCTGACCTGCTGTTCTTATGCCACTAATACTGACATAGACACAGATAGACGTATTTGATCCTTAAATGCAAGACTGAAATTTTCAAAAATAAAGCTACAACATCTAAAAATAAATAGGATGCTGCGTAACTCAACATCTGTCTGTTGAAATCAGAGCTGCAGAAGTTTATAGTATGAAATAGTTATGTGTAATATTTAAAAAGGGCAATTTTATAACTGATAATCAACACTTGAGGTTATGTAAACTGAAATAAGGAGCATGCTCTCATTTTCAAGAGTAAAAGCTACTTGCTTATGAAAGGCATGGGAGCAAGAAGAAATTTCTTCACTACTCACATCACAGTTTGCTTGGAGGTAGATGATGAGCTTCCATCAGGGAAACCATCATCCTTCTTCCTTTTTGCCCTGTGTAGGCCCTAACCGTGGATCACAGGATTTAGCAGGGCCATTTACAGCACCGCAAGATAGATAGAAGGAAAGGTGTAGCAGTTATTGTAGACAGCACTGGATGATCCATCACTTGGATAAGTGAGCAGCCTGTTCTTCCTTTCTATTCTCTCCAATAAGGACTTGACAGACAAGAAATTGTCCTCTGTGGTACCTAAACTATAAAAAGTGTGCTGGAACTATTGCTGGAGTGATTGAGCCTTGCTTTGTGCTGTTTCCTGCTGTGTGTCATGGTCTGCATGTTCCAGTTCTCTTCCCCTGATATTAGCCCTTGCCAAGAGGACCATCAGTTGTGAGAAGGTTCAGCTGTCTGTCACACATTAATGAATTCACCTTTTCTTCTAAAACTCAAAAGACAATAAGGCATAGATTAGTGTTTAAAAAGTTAGATAGTGTACTAACATGGTAACTTTCAGGTAGACAGATATTCTCAAGCTATGTTATAATGATCCCTGAATCAATTCTTTAGTGAATTTATTGAAGTTAACCCTCACCTTAATTAAGGTCATGGAAAACTAAGTTTGATATCAAAATTTATTTATCTCTTAAGTCTTTCTCAAGATGTCACATCTGAGATAGGAATCAATAAATTAATTCACAATGCTGATATATTGCAACCACTTGGCTTTAAGAAAAGAACATTTAAATATTTCCTTATCTAAGTATGCACACACTCACCTGAGTTTATTTTCAATGTTACTCATTAAAAAAAAATCTCTTGCCAGTGTTCAGTGCTCATGAACAGTTATGGTTTTCTGAGGAATCAGTACTTATTCCAGCACAAGTGTCTGGGTTTGGAATGGGATCATTTCATTTCTTGAAATCAGAATATGAAATCAGGGAGTTGCAAAACAGTATTTGCCACTTAATGGAATCTGTTTCTGCTTTCCAGTGTGTTAAGGTTTTAGATCTGAATTTTCATCTTGATAACTTTTCTTTGATTCCTTACTGAGGTTTATTGTCCAGAGAATGTGTTGTGTCATCAATCTAAGCACGTGCATTATTCTTTTCATTATTTTGCAATAATAGAAAAAAGTCTAAGTAATAGTCAGTCTAAAAATCTTTCTAATCTCATCTTGCTTATTCTGTTTTAATTTTATCTTGCTTATTCTGATAGAATTCCAAAAATCAAAACTCACTTGTGTATTAAGGTATTCTCAAAATTGCAGAAGAAGCTACTAAAGGTTTGGAGAAATTTTCCAATCCTTTTAATTCCATTAAATTCTTTTAATTCCATTTACAGAGAATGATTTTGTAAGGCTATACATATTTCCATTATTTCTGAAGTTGATAGAATGAATTATATTCTAGAGTTGTTAATCTGTTTTTGTGGATGAGTAGAAATTATCAAAATATTTTTAAATATCTTTCACATCCAGTGATGGTCCACGTTCATCGCGTTACCTGGGTAGTTAGCTGGAAGCAAATAGGCAATTTTGCATTAATTTGTGAACAAGCAGTGTTAGCATTGCAAATGATGCAGATGATGCAAATACAGAAAATGGTCTCTATAAAATTAAAATCACTGACAGTATACCAATATTGCATTTTGAAATATTCCTAATGCAGCTCTACTGGTGTCTTGAAAATCATCTAATAAAGATTATTGCTCTTTGAACTGTAATAACAGACTAACCATTTGAAACATCTGCTATTTCCCCGAATCATTTCTTACAAGCTGTGGAAGACCTATGGGTGAATTTGAAAGGAAAAACCCAAACCTGTTGGGTTTTATGTCACTCTCATCTAATTAACATAAGCAGGTGTCTATTTTTTTCTGTAGATGTTATTGTGTCACTTTACAGAAGTGCATGCATTTTATACATACAAAAATGTTTTAAGAAATCTGTTTTTTCCTGTTATGCTGGAATTGGTTCTATATTCTCCATTTGTCTTGTGTTTTATGCCTGGAAGGCCAGGATGAGCAGTTGAGAAACTCATTTTGCATGGACTTGACTTTTAATGGCAGGTAAATCACTTTGTTGAGATTCTATTTAAATAATTAATATTGTGTGAAACTGAGGCCACTACAAGATGTTGTAGCCAAAAAGTGACTTTGAAGAAAGATTCCTAAAATGTAGTCATGCAGAAATGTCACAGAGGCTTGAAAAATCAGAATATTATTGGCAGATGGTTTTAGGTCTTCATTTCCTTCTGGACAGTTTTTTCAGTCTTGAGATGGTATTCTCAGTAGAAAAAGGACTTTCAAGGATTCAGGTCTCTGAAGCTCTTGATCTTCCTTCCAGTTCCATTGAGCAGTTCTGATATTCTGTAGCTCAGTATCAGAGTATCAGTAGCTCAGTCTGAGTAGAACTCCCTCCAGATCATAAGTTACTTAGGTGGGCAAAAGTATTCCGAGAACTTGAATGATACCTTTTGTTGGATGTTTCCAGGTTTTGAGCAGGGAAACCATTTTCCCAATGCCTGTGATACTTTATCCTCTCCAGAGCAGCCAGTGAGACATTGGAGAATGGTAACATGCATAGGTGGTAAGCAGTTGTAGTTGATGAAATCCAATTAAACTGGGTAGCAATTTTCTTCCATACCTTTGCTTCTCCTCCCCAGCTCTGGAAGTACAAAACCGGAGGCTGGGCTGGTATCCAAGGAGGAACAAATTCAGCCGGGCTTCATCCTCCTGGAGTCAAGATTCAAGTAATGGGTTTGTGTTTCATTAGTAGTTTGTCTTTATAAACCGAGTTTCTTCAGGCTGAATTTCATCCTGAAAACAAGGGTTAAGTCAACACTATCTTGGTTGGTGTTGCTTTGAGAAAGATTGATTCTTTCATTTATTCCTTTGCTCCTATACCGGCTGAAATGCATTATTTGCCCTAAAATGATGGGTGTGTGATAACTCTAATGGGCAAAGCCAGGTAGGTCCATTTTTGCTCCTCACTGAAAGAGTAGGAAAAAAAGGAAGGAACAAAAGAAATAAACTTCAATGTGTGCTTCATGTTGGTTTTGGAGCACTGGGAAAAACCCATTTAATTTTTTTTCCTCGTCATTTTAGGTTCTGAAGGAAATGCTCACCTTTTTAGCCAGCAGATGGTCAATAAATATTCTTTTAGAGTAGAGGAAGCAGTGTAGATCTATAACAGCAGTTGTCTCCATCTGTTGCCTTTCCCTCACTTTGCATTGTAATTTTCCTTTAGTATGGAGTTGCTGTCCTTCTTCCCCTTCTGACCACCCTCCTTTATTCTGGATAGCATCCTGGACAGGAAGACAAATATGGCTTGTGATGGGGAGAAAATGCTGTCTGTGCTTCTTTTTTGAGTCCTGAGAGCAATTTCTGGAAATTTATTAATTTTTTTAATGCCAGTTTTTAAATAGCCTAAGTTGGAAACGAACTAGGGGAAAAAAATAAAATTCAGTGTTGTAGTATGGAATGTTAAGAAAACCAAATTGAGGCTATGGAGCCTTACCAAGCTAATAAAGTGATTCTCATTTACCACAGTAGGGATTTTTAATAACCTTTTCTATACACATGATTAGATCCTTAGCAGAAATAAGAAGGTGCTATGGCCTCCCAGAAATACCCAGGGTTGTTTCAATGGTGGTCTGAGGCTCACTGAGTACACCAAAGACAGAAAAAGCTCATGGGGTATTGCTGAGATGGTTAAACTGCAAGTTTTCCCTTTATTCCTGAGGTTACCAAGTGAATACTTGTTACAGATTTCTGTGTCATGTGAACAGTGCTGACAGACTTGATGTATCAAATCTGACATGTCAGTGAGTGATTTACCGGGGAATGTGTGGTAAGCAAAAGTAAAATCAAGGGAAAGTAGTAAGTAATATTTTCTAGGAGACCCACGATTTCTGGGATTCTCAGGAGAAGTGTGATTTTAAATTCTTGTCTGTGGGAAATCCCTCCTTTGTGTGTTGTGATTGACCTTGATATTTTCTCAGATGGGTTCTTGTTACTGGCAAATGCTGATCAGGATGAACTTAGGTCCTAAAAACCCAAAAATGCTAGTACTTTTAAGTGATTTTACTTGTAGAAATATGAAAGTAGAAACCTTCCTGCATCACACATCAGATTAGGGATAACGGCACCAAATAACTCCACAGCCCTTCAAAGTTCAATTCCTGAGTGTTCCTTTCAATCAAAAGGTACTTTTCTGTATTCTCAGTAAAGCTGCCCAGAAATTATATCAATGCAGATGTAAATAAATATTATCAATGCTTTAATCCTCTAATAGAACTCAGCTTCCATAATCTGCTGAGGGAGAGCACCGCAGGGAAAAAAGCAAGTTTGAGTTATGACTGGAAGTGTAAGCTTTGGAATAAGAGATTGTTAGAAGGTACACTGAGCTTCATAGGTAATGTACTCAGTGCCAGGAAGCTGCCAGCTGAGATTTCAGTGAAATATGAGGAGAAAATAATATCAAACAGTATGATCTCTATATGCTTTTACAGGCCAAGCACAAATAAAAATAGCACTCTCTGTTATGACAGTGTGAAATATAAAATGTAAAGCTGAACACAATATTCTGGCAAGTAAACAGAGGAGACAATCTTAGCTGAAGTGAGTGTATCAGGAGGTTCATGCCGTGTTTCAAGCCTGTAGTATTCGAGGGGATCAAAGTTCTCCAGACCTTTGTTCTCTTGTTCTTTCCTACATTGCCAAAAGCTAACAGAGAAACGACAGCAACTAACATTTAAAAGTATTTAAACAGCTCTGTATTCAAGTAGGTCTGTGTTAATGATTGAGAATGACAGAAACACTTGAAGGAGAAATATTCAGGGTGCCAAAGATACATCCTGTTCAACTCTTCAACTTTTCTCACTACCTAAGAAGTGGAGTTTGGGAGCCAACAGTTTTAATTTAAAGAATGCTGCAGATGTGCTCTGTACTTGTCCAGTAACTCCAGGAGAGGTAAGCAAAACTCTTATTCCCCAACCTGCAGACAGGGCTGGGGAGTGACAGATGAGCTCTGCTTGCTGACAGTGTCATTACCAGAGGCCAGAGCAGGGACTCTCTGGGACTCTAATTATCAGCATAAACTGATAATTATTCATGTACAGCGTTGCGTGGGTGATTGGATGGGTTACGCTCTCTGTCAAGGCAAATGTTCAAACTGCTTGAAGGTGGGGAATATCCTCATGGATACACTTTTTCTCCTTAAGGGACTCATTCAAAACTGGTTCAAGTGAGTGACTGATGAATTTCAGTGGTTTTGAGTTTAGTATTAAGATCTGGAAAGTGCAGGGTGCCTGAGTTTATCTTTGTTTTGTTGCAAGGAGTGCAGAGTACACTCTAAGTGGTTTATCTCAGCTAAAGCCTTCACCTTAGGGGGCTGTGTGTTTGCTCTACCATTCCCTTGTTTGTTTAAATTACTCCTACACATTTCCATGTGTTCTACATGTGTTAATGGGCTTATTATTTCACAGATGAAACACTGTCTTCCCTCTGAGGATTGCCATTTGCAGAGAATCATTCTTTTCAGTGTATTTCTCTTCTATTTCCTCAAGTACCACCCTGACCTGCCATGTTGGACCTAGACCACAGCCTCACATCAGAAAGGTAAATTAATGGATTGAAAAGGCTCCTGGAAGGACTCCTGGCTTAGCTCCTGTAAGTACCGTTTTCAATGAGAGTGGAGGGAGAGGGGAAACTGGAAGGATGACAAGACAAACTATTTATAGGCATTGAAGTTATAAATTGTAGTCTCTGTGTGCAGCACATCAGAGAACAGCGTTTTCTTGTAGTTGGAACACCAAAATCCAATTGCAAGTGTAGAAAAGGAAAGTATTTGAATTCTTTTTGCTTGCCTCAACTGAAAGGTCTTAGTTCTTGATGGTCTGAGCATTTTTACAGTTCAGAATTGGTCACTAATATTAGGAGATGGAGTTCTGCCATCTGACATGTTCTGAAAAATTGGCCTGTATAGCAGCATAGTGCAGATCCTCAAACCTTCTCAGCATAAAGAAGTGACAGACACCACCTCTTCCCTCTGTCTAAAGCTAAACATCTTATGTGAGAAACAGAGAACTTGGCCTGTGTTAGTCTCTAACAGCAGCTGCTTAAGTGCCTTGGCTGCATAAACACTTGGTGTAAGTAAAAATGGATTCAGATCTGACCCCCTGTTCCTTTGGATCTACTTTCCATGTGTCTGCTGTTTTAATGGTTCAGTTCTTGAACAGAATTTTTGTAAGAAACCGAACTTATACAAAGCAGTTCAATTTTTTTCCTTTTTCTTCCTCCTGGCAAGAAGTATTCTTAAATTAGAGCCATTAACATCTATTGTATTGCGGAGAGTGCACATGCCAGACATTTTTTCCCTCACTAATGTGGAGTGGGAGAAACAGAAGTTTGACTACATTAATGGATTGTGGGGAGTACACTCGGCTACCCACCAGCTTACAAGGCAAAATGTAGCAGCATACAGAACTATAACAAAAGGAACTGAGCTGCAGGAGGCTGTAATAAAAGGATGGTAAATGAAATCTAGCTGCATATCACCATGACAAGTAATTCCTAATGGAATTCACTGATCAAAATTCTGCTGGCCTGTCTAAGGCAAAGGAGCGGTTGAAGCCTGCCCTGAAGGCTTTGTGCTGATAATGCATAGGTGAGATAATCACACTCAGTAGTAGGGACCTTCCTAAGTGTTAGAGTTACACATATCAGAATTATGCTTGTGTTGGGAACGCTGGGATCTGCAAGCATTTCCCTCCAAATTTCACATATTCAATCCTTCTGTTAAAGATAAAAGCTTTTTTGGCAAGCCAGTACCCTTTTAATTTCCATTATTCTTTTAAAAAATAATCGAAACGGTCAGATGACTTTGACATACTTACCTGTTTCATAGGGTACAATTAGTTGCATGCATTGAAAGATGCAAGATTGCCATCAGAACCATAACTCATGGTGTGAAAATAGATTCCAAGTGAAAGAAATTAATAAATCCATGCTGGATTATGCTACTGACATTTCTCTATCTTCAAATGTTTCTGTGAGAAAACAATGATGTAAAACAAGGAAAACTTAGCTGAATGAAAGGAATAATTTCAGGATGACTCCCCTTATGAAAGATGTCCTAATTAATTGTTGTACAATATTTAAGTGATGAGAGGAAGAATTGTATGGAATGTAAACAAAAAGTATTTTAAAGCATTTCAGAAGTTTTAAAGTTATTTAACAAAGGTTTAGGTATTGCCTACTTCGTTTTCTTTTTGCAAAGACAAAGGGGAAATTGGCATGCTGAATCACAGTAATTCGTGTCATTAAGCTAATTGTTACCCAGGCAGTGTGGCAGTAGTCACTGTTGGAGCCATTCCTGGCCAATTTATCAATATTAGAGTCTAATACATTGATTAAAATCAGTTACATATGTCAAGTGAAACCTTGGTTTTCCTGCTTCACGACGCTAACTATTTGCCAAAATGGATCTATAGAGGAGTTTTCTTTTTGGCAAGTTGAAAATGTGTCATATCGAGGCACTAAGCCAGAGACTTGGAATCAGCTGGCAGAATGACAAAAAGCAGAATTACGTTGAAGGGAAAGAAGTAAAGTTTCTCTTGGATGAAGGATCAAAATGATTTCTGGCAAGAGAAATAGCTATTGCCAAGGAGATGTGAAGGCCCATCTCTGCTCTCAGCTACCAGCACGTCTGGTGCGGCTGTAACAGCTTCTTCTGCTGTGGAGTCATACGTGCCGCTGTGGCCTCTGTCCTTCTCATCAAAACAGCCTTAGTTCTCTAATCATTTCCATGAGAATGACCATTCCTGGTTCTTTTCTGAAATATTCTATTTGTGCATAAACATTTCTAAACTCTTAATAACCATTCTGTAGTCCATGTGCCTGATCTGTTTTCACTTCTATTCAATTTCCACTCCCCAAGGGAGAAAATTGAGTCCTTTCTCAAAGCATATGACACTAAAAGGATGTAATATTTTGGCAAGCCTCATTACTGTCAGGTGACCTGCTGATCCTCATTTATCAGGAGAGCACGAAATAATAGAAATAAAATATTTTCAGCACTTGTAAGTGGTTATACAAAGACGTACTGTCACCAAGGATGTAGGTCACTTCAGAAATCAGAGCCTCAGTAAGGGAGTACCTGACCTGAAAATGAGCAAAACTTGGAGAAGTTAGACTCAAATGATTTATTGTAGTGGTCCAAGCTGACTTAGGTGGCACACAACATGCATTGCTTTGGAGTAATCACCTGCAATGTCATGTAGGAAGTAGCACAGGAGAAGGGTTAGGAAAATAATAATGGAAATGAAAAAATGACTGTTCCAAGGCCAGCAGTATGTAAAACTCTGCAGAGGATTGGTTTATCACTGCAGGTAATACAATAATGCAGACAGACACACACACCAGGTCTTGCCAAACCATCTTGGGGTTCTCCATTCTCCTTATTGCCAGCTTCCAGCTCCCAGTTCACACTGCTTTTAGCTGGCACTTGAGTTTACATTTTGAAAGGTAATGGAGATGCAATTTTGTGGTTGGCCAATCATTCCTTGACCTTGGTACAAACCTGGGAGAGAAGGGAGGGTGGTGGGAATGCAGTGATCATCCACCTGCTTGTAGCTGCTACCTTGTAATGTCAAATCAGGCAGGACTTGTGCTCATCCAAGAAGGATTTCATCAGGCCTAGCACAGACAAGCTGAACGTGTCCTGCCCTCTAATCACAGATCTGGGCCTTTGTGTTATTTCAAATTATTATTATTAGTGAAAACAACACTAATATCAACATAACAGAAAGCAAAGTAATATTGCTGAAAAATAACACACCAAATGTTGAAATTGAAGGAGAAAAATAAAAGGATTTGCACACTGGTCAAGATGTTGATTGTGATTTCAACCAGAAAGTGCAATAAACATCCCTGAGGAAAAAGTTTTTGTACTGCTATGTGCAGTTAATCCACGTCCTCACCTCTCTTTCCTGGTCACAGTGTTTCCCAATTAGATTTCTATTTCAGTACAGTTTCTATAGCAAAGAACTTGCATAAAAGAGAAGGAGGGGGAGATTTTCAAAGTACCCTTGCTAATTAGGTGTCCAGCACTCATGGATTTGGAAGAGGAGCTGGGTCCCTGAGAACTCTTCATGCCTTTGAAAAATTGTCCTGTAATCTCTGCCAGTTCCCTGTACAGCCTCCAGCCTTCAAAGACTTCAAGCCCACAGAAGAGACAGTGCGAGATGCCTGGGCTGCATTCCCCTTCCTGTCAGACCTGCTATTTACAACTGGAAGGTTTCAAAAGGACAGCCTATATGTTGTTGACAGAAAGGAATTTTAGGGCTCTTAATGTTTTGCACATGAACTCCTTACCTGCTGCAATGCCTGCTTTAGTGTAACTTTAAACATAGGGTTTCAGTAGGTCTGTGTGGAATCAATACATGTGACAATGCATTGAGCACCACTGCTCAATGCTCAGGGTTTAATCAGTTTAAGAAACATTAAGTCAGAATCACAGCTTTAAATGACTCTGCTGTTTTCTAAAACTGTGACTCATTTGTTAGGCCAGACAAGCTGGGAATTAGTTATTCCATGTACCATGCTCAAATTCATTGAATCAGCAGTAAGAATAGCAAGTTATTTTAAATCATTCATCTCCTGGCTCATCGGCAGTCAGAATGTCTTTTCTTTGATCTTAAAACTAGCAGTGAGGATTTAAAGAAATTTCTGTTAATAGAAATGAAAAAATACTGTCTGATTTTTACTCGACAGAAGTTCTTGAAATGTTAAGTGCATATTTCTCTTTTTCACCACGGCTGTTATGTGGGTATTGCTGTGTTTTCTGAGCTTTCAAAGGCATAAAAAATGAAAGCCTTACCTATGTCCCTGGACTTTGTTAGATAAATAATTTTAAAGGATTTTTTAATGTTTTTAAATCACCTGGGTTTGTTTGGAAAGAAAGAAAAGATATGGTACTGCCGCCTTTGTGACTGGGACAATCATTTTTACTGCAATTTTCCAGCTAACCTGCAATGTCTGCTCTGAAATAATGAAATAGACACGATTGCCTGAGGCCTATGCAAGGAGTCTGAATATGTCTTTTGTTCTAAATTTTCCAAAATAAATTGAATGGAAGCCCAGTGTTTGCTGACATTACAGCTGTAAATAGAACATGGTGTCTTAGGGCAGAGTTCAGGAAAGGGGAGAAAAACAGGGAGCCTTTTTCAAAGTTTTTTTTTTCATACATTTTCAGGTTTGCTTACATCAAAGATTGCCCCCAAGCCTGCAGGAAGGAATTTCATTACTTGCTTGTAACATTTTTTGGTTTCTAAAAAATATTGCCTTTATGTTTGATCCAGCATTAGGGAAAGAATAATTTCCATTTCTGGTTCTGCATCATTTGATCTTCCTGAGGTAAGGAAATTGAAAGCACTCTTGCAGTCATTGTAGGCACACTACGCAGGTTTCTTCCAGGAATGCTACTGATGAATTCATTTGGTTAAAAAGAAGCTGAAGTTTAATCTCCCCTAACTATAACTAATACAAAGATCACAAATACAGATGATTTTCTAGATTTGCACTTAGAGTTTCTCTCTTTTGATCACAGGGGACCTTGGACAGCTCCTTCCTTAATTTCTGCTCTAAGTGTTCAACAAAGTGAATCTTCACTAGTTCTGTGTCTTGATAGTGACTTTTGATAATAAATAAACATTCTTTTTTTTCTAAAATACTGTAGCCTAAGAAAAAAAGGATGATCAAAAAATTACCTCTAGGTTTGTGGATACAAAGGTAAGTTGTTAATTTTCAGGTTCTTTTGTTTACTTGAAGCAATTATTGACGCCTCTGAAAACCAGCACATTCTGTTGACTAAATTCACTGGAAGGGAAAAATTTACGTGTTTTATACAGACCTAAGTCACTGGCATAGAACAAACAAGGTACCACAAGTGAATATATATTTCACTTAATGGCAGGAGATGTGTGATTCTTTGAGGGGAAAAATTCAAATAGCTAACACTTCAAATGCAGGGAACTTTTGCTTCTTTTAACTATTAAATAATTAATAAGCTAAATATAACCCCCCCAAACTTTTATTATTTTCATGACTAGAGGGTGCTGATTTGTCTAATTTATTTAGAACAAGAAACATTTTAAAATGTTATAGCTTTGGTTTGCTCAGTCTGATTTCTTAAGAATTCTTGATAACCCAGAGTGAGGGTCGAGGATAAGAAAGGTAGGAGGTGAAGATGGTAGGGCAGTATCACCAATTCAATTTAATCTTGAATTCTAAAAGCCTGTTCAAAATCAAATCAAACATAGAAGGAAAAATTAGCATAAGAATCACCAGCAATAAAAGTAAAGAGAAAGAATAAAGTAATTGCTTTTCACTAAAGTTTAAAGCAAAGCAATAACAGAGAAAATACTGCAGCTTAAAAAATGATTTTCCATTGTGATGATTCATGTCTAGCCGCTAATAGGTGTTATTTCCCTGCTTTGCAGTAATGCATTCATTACATGCCCAATTTAGAGCAAAGTTAGCCACAGAATTCTTTATAAATATCCAACAGTCACTCTTCAGCTCATCTTCAATGCTACATCAGCACCACAACCCAGATGGTAACAGTGCAGCACGACAAGAAAATGTGCACAATCCTTCTCTAGCACTGTCTTATTAGCTGAAAGAATAGGCAAAAATGACAGCAGTTCATTGTATAATTCCTTAGTCCAGTTTCCAGTCCCTTTGGAATCAGCATTAAAATGCTTGTTGTTTGGAAAGAGTATTTGCTTTTCACAGGCACACCCTGGATAATGGTTAGCGCTGTACTGGGAGCACTGGTCTGGTGGAGGTCTTTGTGTTTTGGCACGCGTCACACGCTGTGAGTCCAAACATGTCCTGTCAGGCAGGAACCATGGGTAAGACCATTCTGATCTAGAAATACTTCCACACAGTCTTTGTGTCATATACAAGGTGAGGGAAAGGTGCGTCCATTCAGGCCAATGAAATTACACTGAGGAAAGATGGGCTTGGCTGAAATTAAACCCAACAGCAATTTACCACTAGAAATTGGTAGCCATTTAGCGGTTACTGTCGCTACATGAATTCAAAGAAGAGGAAAGATGTACTGGTTTACTCAAGGTACTGAAGAAAGAACCTTTTTAACTAATGTAGTAGCTAACTTTCTTCAAGCCCAGGAATTTCCAGAGTACTCTACAGTGAACAGACAGCAAGGAGTTTTCAAAGACATTTCTATCTTACTCTGCTGAGTGCCTATGAAACTCTCAAATTTATTTTCATTGCCCCAGTCTTTAGGGAACTTAAAATTTAGGTGAAATCTGGGTACATTTGTAAACACCTCCAAAACACTACATTTTTTTCAGATGAGTTGATTATGATGCTCATTTGCAAGAAATTGTGAAGAGAAACATTTGAAATCCAACTTTTGTTTCAGGAAGCTTTTAAAGCACCTGTTTTTTTACAGGTTATCAATTGTATATTGCATAGGTACTGACCTGTAAATATGAGCAATGCAGTTTGTATGTTTACAGTTTAACAAAGAAAGCATTATAAAATATGTCACTCAAAATAATAGTCCAAAAAAGATTGATGTTGCCACTTTGGACATGCCTTTGCCAACTGTCATAAAATGATTTTTAGAGCACTCTCAGTTCCTAAGGATTGTCTGTTGAAGCAATAATATGAGGAAACAATCTATCTGTCTGGAAATGCCATTGTCAAAATAAACCAGACATATTTTCAACTCTGGGATGTAGCAGTGATGAAAATGTAACAGTGCTGAATCAATGGCAGAATTGTCCATGAGTTCAGCAGGACGGAGGTTTCATCTCAGAGCTTCTAATTTTCATGAGTTTATATATTCATTTTCACCCCTAAAAGGACACATCAAGAAATACAAGCATTTAGTTATTCTGATGCACAGACTAGGAGAGCAGGCCAGGCCATCTGGCATCCAAAAAAATATTATGATTACTGGGGACTTGTTTCCAAAATATCAATTGCTGAATTGGTTTTTTCATTCCAGCAAAAGCAAACAGGTTAAGAGCTTTCTCTCTGAAGTTGATGTTATTTCTGCACAATACAACAGATGGAAGTGCTTTTCACCCCACTCATCACTAAGCAGGAGCATTGAGCCTTATTTTGAGAAGTCTACCAGCTGAAGTTTACAGCTTCATCAGGAACATATTCTAACTTCTGCTATCATTTCTTGAACAAGTTACAGCTTTGTGCATTGTGTTTTGTCTGGGAAATGTTCCAAGTTTCAGAGACCTGCTCTCCACTAATTCAAAGTGGATGCTGTGTGAAAAGTAAAATGTCTTTGTAATACGGGGCTGTAAAGTCACAGCAAATTAACGCAGCCAGCAGTGCACAGAATGACACATCTGTGCCAAGTACACCTTTGTGGCAAGGCACTGGCTCTCAGTTTGCTGCCTGGGAATCTCTGCTGCTCCTGGACAAGGTCTTCTTCTGCAGGTTGGCTACAAAATAGAAATGCTTTAGCCTCGTTTTTTGAAATAAAAAAAAAAATACACATGCTGTTAACCCACTCAGCTGAAAAAAAAGCCATTGGCTCAGCTGCCACCATTGGGCTCCTGACTCTTAGACATCCAGTGTAAAATCAAACCAAATCATTGAACACAAAGGGCAGTGGCCTCAGGTCCAAGTCAGATTCCTCCCTTAATTCCAATTGTATTGTCCTTAATAATTGTATTAAGGACAATAATTCATTTTTTTTCAGCAGTCAACAAGTGCGTATATGTCGCAGACATCTTTCATGAAAAATCCTTTCTTAGGATTTTTCCTTGTGAGAAGCTGCAGTTTCAGCAACCAAAAGTAACCAATGGTTATCTGCTGCTGTGCAATGCAACAGGTAGACCCGTGATTGGTCTCCTGTGGATGTTTGGATTTACTGACCACTCATGGCAGAGCTGGCTCTTGCTCTCTGTCTGAGACACAGATCTTTGTTAGTCCTTCTTTTCTATTCTTAGCTTAGCTAGCTTCTGAAGAAACCTTTTCCTTTCTATTTCTTTTTAGTATAGCCTTAATGTAACGTATATCATAAAATAATAAATCAAGCCTTCTGATCATGGAGTCAACATTCTCATCTCTTCTTCATCCTGAAAACCCTTGTGACCATACATATAAGTCACACATAGAAGTCATATCTGTACCGTCCATATTTCTAGGCTGTTAAAGAGGGCTGGACAAATTATTAACTCTTAACGTTCTTACCAGCATTGCACAGCAAATTACATTCTAATGGGCAGGTCATGAAAGGAGCAACCTGATGTGGTATTGGACTGAATGCCTAGATTCACAACATTGGGAGGGGTGGTAATAATAATATTTTGTGTAGCTGTAGAATACGTAAATGTACAAAGAAAGAGCAAAATGGAACAGAACCAAACAGAAATAATAAGACCACCTTCTGATAGGTGACAGTATTGAGTATCCAGTTATGAGAGCCATTTTTCTAAGGTGTGTAGAAATGCTGGAGATACTTATTTAAGAGTTTCTGCTAGAAAAGTTTAATAACAGAGTAATATTATGAAACTGAGAAAACAGGCTAGCTATTGAAATTACCATCATAGCTATATAAATTTGGCTGTAGATTGCTATTGCCAGTAAAGGTAACAACTCTGCACTCAAGTCAATGAAAACTTTTTAAATATCAAGTCCCACAGCAACCAAAGCAGAAAAAGTTGAGCAGCTCCAGGCGAGCCAATAAATACCACTGAATTTTATTACTCTGAGAACTGAGGAATGAAGAAAGTTGCACCCTGAGCTTTGTGAGCTTTGAAGAGAATATTTAAAAATTAGGTTGAATTTTTTTGGGACCTGAGCTTTGATACGTGGAGTACAATGGAACTGAATTCATATGAATTTTCTTTGTTACAAGCCTTGCTTTGCTGGCTGAAACTGTAACCCAGGCGGAGAAGAAGAAAGGCATTGGAAAATCTCTGCCTCCTTCTGCCCCTCAAGTCATTACTTGTGTAAATACTTAGGAGAGAAGAGGGTACTGTAAGACACACTGAGACAGAAGACAAGTATTTTATGACAAATTAGCTTCAGATATTATAGGAGTCTCTATTAGGAAAATAAAGGAATGCACAAAGATCTTACCAGGGCAGCCATTTAAACCATGCTGCAGCCTGGCTGAGTGCTCAGGACTGTCCTTGGTGCATTCCAGTAGTACAAGGACTTCTGTGGTTTGTCATTATTGATTGGTGGGGCACAAAAGATCAGTTTATTGTGATTTCATTTCTCCAGCCCTAGACTGTGGAAATGAGCAATCCTCAAACACATTTACAAAGGGCTGTAAATGCAATTAATAAGAAAAGCCACCCTGCAGTATAGGTGGAAAAGCCCACACCTTAGGTCAAAGATGCTCAATATACTTTCAATCTCATCTAACCCATTGGAACTTGCAGATTTGTGTTTCCTGAAGGCAAAATCTGAGAAATGGAAGAAGTATTTTCACTTACTTCAGTTTAAATAAGAAGGTGGTCTCTGTTCTCAGCTTCTGCAGCCATCTGTGTATGTGGTCATATCAAATCCTACTGATACTAATTTCGATGGCAAAGAGTAATATAATGAAGAGTTAAGTTTATCAGTCAAATGGATAAAAATAATCCCACTTCAAAAGAAATGATTTTCTAATTCTCTAATGAGTACCTGATTTACATGTAAACAATGGTTATGGTTAATTAATTAAATGTCACATGATTGTTCAAAGTGCACTTACTGCTACTTGTGATGCAGTTTAGTCATAAACAACACAGCCAAGGAAGAATAATTTGAGACACATTTGCTTGGGCTTGCTGCTATTGGAATATCCCTGCAATTGCATTTTGCTTCCTGAAAATGGGACCTACATGGGTAGGTCCTTTTGTGGCTGTAGTACCAGCATAGCAGCAGGGCTGCTCTCCTTTCCTGAGAAGGGAATCTGCAGTGTGTGTTTGAAGTTATTATTGCATTTCCTGATTTAGAGTGGAGATCTGTAGCACAGAGTGGCAATCTTCTCACTTTGGTGTTTTGGTAAACCAGAACTAACTGTTGCCAAAAGGCTTTCCTGTGTTCTCACTGGTACAGTTGGTGTCTCCTCCTTAGGCTCGCTTTGTGGCTAGAAAATTTTATACTGACAGCTGTATGTCTTATTTTTGTTTGCTTTGTTTTCTCATGTTGATCTTTGCTGATTCTTCCCTGCAGTGTATCCTTGAATTAGAATCAATAGACAGTTTATTGTGGAGGAAGAGGAAGAATGTATGCAGACGACAGAGAGGGGAATCTGAAGGCTTTGTGGCCGTTGGATTCTGTCGTAGCAATTTCATTTCTAATCAGAGACTTTATTTATTACCCTGGCATCACCTGTCATCCTGATGAGGATAATGATTCAAGTGTGGTACATTTGTACTTCCTTTAAACTAAAAATAGGCTCCTTTTAGTTCTGTGTCTTTTCAGGATGTCTTTTATTTTTCTTTGACAGCTTAACTCTGGTTTTCATTTTAACTTAGGAAATAGTTCATAAAATACAAGTAGACAAATTCTTCCAGGGACCATGATTTTTAAAAACATTTAATGATGCAATTTTTGTAGAGGGACGGCACTGAATGTTTTGTGTGTAAAGTAGCTATTAATCAAAACCTACAATATGTAACAAACAAAGCAAAACAAAATTGGATTCACCTCTTTTCTTAAAAAAGAGCTGTTCCTAATGATGGAAATTAGAGATACTTTAGCAAAATTGAATGCTCTCTATCACAGAGCTGAAACCCTGGAAAATGCACTAAATGCCGTGAAACCCAACTGGAAATTCTTGTTTTCATAATCTATTACAAACTTGATGGATAACAAAGTCATGGTTGACCTTTCGGGGAAAGCAAATCAGATGTTTTTTTCCAGAGCATTTATTATGTCCCTACTGGATTCCTTATTTATCTGGTGTGAAGAAATCATACACATGACTTCTGATGAAGACCGTGTGTAACTGTACCTATTTCTGCTTGGGCTGAGGTTTTCCCTTTATTGGTACTATTGCATAGATCACCTTGTTGGGATGTATTTTTCCATGCAGAAAAAGAAAAAATATAATATTATGTTTTTTAATGTAAGGAATGCAAGTTTTCCATCTCTTGAGGCTATCTGGAGCATTATTTGGTTTAAAGGAAGCATTATTAGGGTTAGGATTCCCACTTTGAGGCAATTGGCCTGTGTTGATCTAAAGGATTAGGGACTGTAGCATTTTCAAAACCTTTGTCAGAGGTTTCTCCCCCTTGTTTACTTTGTGTCACTGATAGAAATGTATCATTTTTGGAGTTGATATTTGTCATACCAGACTATGTGCATTTAGAAGGGAACACCCGCATTCAGCATCACAACAAAACCTAAACACCAGCAAAGTGGTGACAATCCTTGAAAGGAAATTGTAATTAAGTTTTTAATTATTTATTATTACTTCTATAATCATTTCATGTCTGAACAGTAGCTTATGATAAAAAAAATCTCCATCACCTGGAGCCGTGAGGCAAAGGCTTTTCCATTAGTCATCATACTCTGCATAATGAGCAGCATTGCTAATGAGACACAAAACACTTCAAAGTTATTCAATCAGCAGTCTGAATAATGAGATTTTACACAAAAATGTAAATAGTGAGCATGCAACAAAAGCAGTAAGGTGGATTATAGCTTTTTCTTTTAAGCCACCATGAATGGATAGATTGAACGAAAATTAATTACATTTTATAAATAATATAGTGTTCCACAGATTCCTAAGAAAACAGAATAGGCCAGGGCACTTGGTGCTTTAGAAGAATATGAAATTAAATATGAGACATAGCTGCTTTGAATAAGCTTTATTGGAATCTCTAACATTGCCTTTAAATTTTTGTGGGAAACATCTGCAAAATGTTTCTTATAATAAGTCAGAAGATTATTAATACCATATTTGACAATTAGGTCAGACTTAGAGATCGGCCTGTAGTATACATTGATGCAAATTACATTAAAATATATATTCTATAATATAATAGGCATCAAGCCTGTCAGAATTCAAGGGGCATCCAGACAATGCTCCAGTCATGCTGCTTAACTTTAGGTGGTCCTGTGAGGAGCACAGAACTGGACTTGATCCTTCTGTGTCCCTTCCAATTTGAGATATTCCATGGTAGCAAAATACCACGTCATATAACAGCAACCTGAGAAAGGACAATGGGTGACTGAGAGTTGAACATAATTTTTTCACATGTACAATCATATGGTTTTTAATCCTACTACTTGAGAGAAGCAAAATTAGAGGACAATGTTTCAGTTTTATTTAAAATGCCGTGAAAATCAGTATCAGGACTGGTAAAACTAATGGCAGCTTCGTGATAGATATTACTGAAAAATAAAAATTTTTACTGATGGAAACCAGGAACATTTGAGATTTGACTTTGGATGCTTTGGAAGGTCTATGTTGCAGGATCATGCTTTTTTCAGAATAATTCCTGTATTTTTATATGAAAGAAAAAATGTCTTTGATGTAAAATTCTGCAAATGTTCAGGTGGAGCTTTATAAATCAATCAGTAGATTATGATTATGAGCAGTAGCAAACTCAGTTTCAAAGCAGTGTGCTCCCTTTATAATCATGTCAGCAGGGAAAAGCTTTGCTGCTGGCCATCTGCTGTTCAGGCAGGCTGCACTAACCTTCCACCTGCCTGAAAGAATAAAGGTGTTCTTTAGAAAGAGACACCAGAATTGTATTTAAAATTATTATTCAGAGCTGCAAAAAATTGTCAAAGTCGGAACCAGCAATGGATAGAATATAACTTAGAATTACTGAGTTATGTTGCATTGAAGAGAAATATATGATATGGGTCTCAATTTCTTACAAAATCTATTATCCCTTATGGAACAAACAAACAAATGAACAAGCAGACCCAAAATAAAACAAAAAAATTGTCTGAAAAATAGATCAATTTCTAGTGAATGTTTTTTACATTGCTGATTTCACTAATTCTGTTTTAAATATGTAAGCTACTAATTATCTCTGGTTATCAAACCAGATTCAGTGGCTAGGAGATGAAGTCCAATGTATTCAGACTTTAAATGCAAACCATGAAATTTTTACAATTCCCAGTTTGGTGAGAAACAACAAAAATCAATAAATAAATTTCAGTTGTAAGAGACTTATACAGAAGAGACTGGGATTAGGATTTTCAAGTTTATCTGTTAGAAAGGGCAGAAAACTACAAAGGGCAGAAAACTTATTGAGCTTCACTTTTTGCTGCACATAAATATCTGATGGTTTAAATACCACTCCTCCCAAGATTCATTGCTCCCAATGATGAAATGTATTTTTAGCTCAGCAGCACATCTCCTGGTGTGGGATAGGTAGCTGTAAACTGGACCAAGACTTAAAATAATGGCCCTGTCATTTTTAATTGTTCAGGAATAATATGAATCATTGTGAACTCATTTAGTATTAATTTGGTTGTTATAAAATGCTTCTATAGATCCTCTCAACTAATTAGCTTGACCTTCCTTTTGAAGGGTAACCGGTGGCTGTCTGGTGTTCAAGCTTGACTTGGAGCAGAAGGCAGGCTGGGAGCAGATTCCTGAGCCCCAAGTTCAGCCTTTCCAAGTTTCCTTCCCACCCTTTGACAAGAACTTGGTTGGATAAATGCAACAATGACCTGGTTTGCTGGTTGCATATGAATAATGAGACTTGATGTTCAAAATGAAAAGCTTTTCTGGATCTCCTCTAGCTGTGGATCTCCTTAATTGCTGTGATGTTTGAGGTAGTTCAAACTTCTCCACTCTTCTGGGAGTAATGATGCTTGTGCATCAGCACAGGAATGTTTAATGAAGAGTGTCTGGGATGCAAGCATATGCCTTAACAGCAAGTTTAAAGAGAAAGAAAATAAACTGTATTTAAGATACATTTCTTCAAAAGGGGCAACACCACGCCAAGAGGGAGAGACAAATAATTCCCTGAAAAAACAGTGATTTCATTTGTCCTACATGACTTCAATGAGATCATAACTTTTTTTTTTGAGAAATAGTGATGATTTTGCTAAACTGAGCTTTTAATGCAGAAGCCAGTGACCCATCCTATTGACAGAGATGGATACTGCAAGTGCAATAATTTGATTGCCAGAATATGACACAAAGTAGATAAGGTATTTTATCTTTTTCATCCACTAGATTATGCATTCTCCTTACTTTGGTATTTCTGATATATTTTCTGAGAATCAGTTTTGTCTCATGTAAATGGTTCTCTGGAGAATTTCATAACTAGAGGCAGCAGAAATAAAAAATAAAACCTGTCATTAAGGAAAAAATATTTTGCATTGTTGGCACAAAAATAATCCAAATATGCACATGGCCAGGCAAAGCAGTGGAGCAGTGGTTGAGTTTGTTCAGAAAAATGTCCCGCTGTTCTGTCAAAAGCAGCACATGTATCTCATGTCATTGGGCAAGATGAGCAGGCCAAGCTGTAGACTTGTAGTAAAATACCCAAAGAAGAGGTGCAAGTCTAGGATGTCCTTCCAGGAAATTTTAAATCTATGTGCAAGAAAGAGGAAAATACTGTCTATTTTTTTATTTTTCTAAGGTGATGAGTTAATATTAACTGTTTTCCTGTTTCTGCTGCTGTGCTTCCCCCTTCTGTGCAAATGTGTGCAGAGTTGCTGCTGTTACATAAAGAATGCAAAGCAGTAGTTTATTTTCTTCTTGCAAATTAAATATTCTGTACATTTTTTTTCTGGTGTTTTTTTCCCCTTTCCTGAACATCCTTGTTGCTGTTATTGTAGGCAACATAACCCTGGTTGAAAAGAAATCATCTGTACAGAAACAAGAAGAGTGGATTTGGGAAGAAATTGCTGCAAAGAAGAAATGCTAGACTGATGTTTTCAAAAGAATAAATGCTATTTTTGGCATTTTTGGTAAGTGCACAAGTAATATTCTGCTGTAACCTATTTCCAGAAATCTTTTGCATTGTGTAAGTCACTCCTTTGAATGTCTGTGGCTGGGCAGATCACAATATTGTCAAAAGGTGTTCAAATATGATTATTATTTCAAATGTAATGGATATTTTCTGAGCAAATGAATTCTTGAAAATCAGAGATGTTAAAGATATATGAAGACTGAACCCAGTAACCTGCATTCAGATTTTGATGTTTAGTCAGAAACATGTCATAAGTCAAGAGACATTGTAATTACCAATGGATATTCTTTACCAAGGTGCGATTATTAGTTTAATTTTTAATTTTTTCAACTTTGCTCATTCTTACTTAAAGGAGTTTAAGTCTTTTCATTTTCTTTTTGTAACTAACATTTAATATTCCACATCTGGTTGCCAAAATGGAAAATGTGTATTATTTGCTTACAGTAGAGGTGGGAATTATTCCTTGCCATAGCACTGGTATGAAGTTTGTTTTAAAACATGAAAGATCCATTTTAGATTCCTGAAAAGAGGTATTAAAATTTCTTGTTAGATATTGCTGATTGTGATTGAAAACCACTTCATTGAATTACAGTAGAGGGAGATGAAGGACATCTTGCAGCAATGAAAATGGTTGCAAATTTAATTAAAACATTAAATTATTGTTGGAATAAAGGTCATAATCATAAAACCTAATTGAAGGAAGTACATTAGCATGTACCCTAAGGTATCCTTTCCATTTCCAAATATCTATTACATATTTGACATTTGAAGAGGAAAGAGGTTCCATTTTATCTGGATGGATGAACGGCGATGGGGAGAAGTGTTATACATAATACAGTGTAAGAGCCCCATTTTTCAAAACATCATTTGCTCCTTGCATAGGTGCAACACTCTGATTTTATGTCTCTGACTGAGGAAATTCCCCTTATTTATTGAGCATCATGGACCTGCATAGGGCAGAGGACATCATATCATGTACTTAGACTTTTCCCTGTGGAAAAAGTGGAACTTAACTCCCTTTAAATTTGACAAAGCCTCAGTTACCAGCTGTCACCTTGTTACCTAGGCTGCCTTTGTGAGAGATGTGTTGCTGCCTGGAGAATGGGATGTCTGTGTAACATCATATGAAATGCTTATCAAAGAGAAGTCAGTATTCAAAAAGTTCAACTGGAGATACCTTGTTATAGATGAGGCCCACAGGATTAAAAATGAAAAATCAAAGGTAATTTATTTTACACTAAGCAAGAGATCTGTGTGGGTTATTTAGTTGATGGTGTAGGGACTAGTAATGTTTAAATATATATGTTTGATATTTGGACATGTCTCACTGTCCTTCAGTTATCAGAAATTGTAAGGGAATTCAAGACTACCAACCGACTGCTATTAACTGGAACTCCACTTCAGAACAATTTTATTTACATGATTTTACATACAACATTTTACATACAAAATTACATGAACTCTGGGCACTTCTCAACTTCCTTTTGCCAGATGTCTTTAACTCAGCTGAAGTAAGTCTTTTGTTTCTGAATCAAATTAATTTTGCTGGTTTTCCCAATTTGAAAGTAGACCTGGATATGTATAGTTAGTGGTGTCAGTTACTGATAAGTGATAGATTGAGTTGGAAATGTTTGTTATAAAGCTTTTCATAAAATAGGCCAAATAAGGTCATTTGTTCTTTTACTTCCTGGCCATATGAGAGTTGTATTTGTTCACCATTGTGATGCTATTGTACCTTGAAAGGAAGCCTCTTATAAACCAATGATTTTGTTGATACAGGATTTTGATTCGTGATTTGATACCAACAACTGTCTAGGGGATCAAAAACTGGTGGAGCGCCTTCCTATGGTGAGTCCTTTTGCCTTTTATACAAGGGTTACATTTACCTAAGTTAAATCCCAAACAGTTCTTCTAATACTTCTTATGATAGACTATTAGGATGAGAGAGATTATTCCACAACTTTTCAGTCAAGCAAAATTAAGTCCAAGGACACAGAACCATGTCAAAGATCATTTTGACCTAATCTTTGAGTCTTTCAAATAAAGCACATGTATATCCTATGTATAGCAAATAATTTCTCCATAGAGGTTGCTTTTTTTTTTTCAGATTGTCTAACACTAGATCATGTATCTGTGATAGAGAATATCTGCTCTTTGCTTCATCCATTGACCTGATCAGTGTTTCAGTTTCCAAAATGCATTTAATGGTGAACCTCTTTCAGGTGCTACGACCATTCCTTCTCCGTCGCATCAAGGCTGATGTGGAGAAAAGCTTGCCTCCAAAGAAGGAAGTTAAAATTTATGTGGGCCTCAGCAAAATGCAGCGAGAATGGTAATTAATGCATGTGCTTGACTGGGCTGTGGTTCAGGCTCAGAAGGAATGTGCTGTCTGTGACTTGGAGGTTGTGTAGAACTCAATTTATTCTCTCTGGTATACTCCCAGTTTATTCCTGTTTCTTTCTGACACTGCTATGACAGAACCATGCATGTCAGGGAGATTTACCTGATTAAATGAAGAGAAGGGTGAGCTTTAGACAGTATTTGTAGCCTAAAGACTTATGAAAACTTGCTTAACTTCTTGCTTAAAGGAGAGGAGGTTCAGGAGGAACCTTTTTGCTCTGCACGACTCCTGGATGGGAGGGTGCAGCCGAGGGGGTCATCAGCCTCTTCTCCCAGGCAACAGAACAAGAAGAAATGGCCTCAAACTACACCAAGGGAGGTTCAGGTCAAGCATCAGGAGGAATCTCTTAATGGAAAGGGTTGTCAAGCATTGGAATAGACTGCTCAGACAGGTGGTGGATTCACCATCTCTGGAGGTATTGAGGAAACAGCTGGATGTGGCACCCAGTGGATGGTGGTGTTTAGCCTAAGGTTGGAACTGATGATCTCAGAGTTCTCTTGCAACCCAATCGATTCTGTGAGTCTGTGCTACATTTCTGACTTGCCCAGAGGCAAAAGAATGACACCCAAACCATGTCCCATGGCTGCCATGATGCTGAGGGCAGGTTCTGTCTCCCACAGGCTTTTCCTGGCTTACATGTATTCAAACCTTTCCTCCTCCTCCCTCTGCACCAGCAAAAGATGCAGCTTGTAAGTCATCCCCCAGCTTCATTTTAGAGTGAACAGAAGGGTTTTTTTCTTTCCGTGCTGTAGGTATACCCGAATCCTGATGAAGGATATAGATATCCTGAACTCAGCTGGGAAGCTGGACAAGATGAGACTGCTGAACATCCTGATGCAGCTGCGGAAATGCTGCAATCACCCGTACCTCTTTGATGGAGCAGAGCCTGGCCCACCTTACACAACAGACATGCATTTGGTCACTAACAGTGGCAAAATGGTACTTCTAGACAAATTGCTGCCTAAGTTGAAAGAACAAGGTATGCATCTCCTTTCTGGGGTTTTGAGAGTTTTTTGGTTCAGTAATATTTTTGTGTATTCTGAGCAAAACCCAGCGGACTTTAGCCAGGATTACTGTTGGTTTCTAGTATGATACCAGCTTGGATCAATAGTCCATTATGGCTTTTTGTGTTGAAGTGTTTTGATTTCTTTTTTTTTCCCACTTTTTCATCGCAGCTAAGTTCACACCATAAAAACATCATTTGATTGGGGCTTTAGATTTTCTTTCATAGTTTTCTTAGCTATCTGAAATATAATTATGTAGTATTTTAGCCACGCCTTTGATTTGCCATGAAGGACCATTTCAGATTCAGAGTCCTCATACATAGCTCAAGTCAAATCCTGTGTGAAATGTTGGTCTTTCTTGCTGGATGTGATTTTGAACAGTACCTGAGGTTTTTCTGTGTATTCTATAAACACTCAGACATGGGGGAACTCTTGAGTTGTTTTAAAGTTATTTGAGCTTTGAAATGGATTACTGTAAAAGTCACTTGCAACAGAGTTTTTGACACTGGAATAAATTTTTAGCTCACTATTTTTTGAGTATGCTTACAGTAGTAACTTTGCTAAAGAAGTTGGATGTAGGTTTGTGAGTGGGGACACTTTGCAGGAAAACAAAACCACGTCCAAACCTCAACCTTCTGTAGTATAGAAGTAAACTGTACTTTGTATCTAGGTATCATCCAAGCAGCTGTGACTGTATAACTCAAGACTGAAAACCAAGCAATTCAGTGGTAACTGTGCTTTTTTGATCTTGGTTTCTTCCTGATATCAGGTTTATTGATGAGGTGTTGTAATTAATACTGGACTGGTCTCAAATCAAATTAGCATCTTAAACAAGAGAGTTCAGTATTAACCCTTGAGTCCAAAGGACAAAAGGAAGTAGAAACTTTGTTATATCCTGTGTTTTACTTAAATTTCTCCAGTAGACTGGAAATGGCTGAGTGTATATGCATAAAGTACTGAACCTTTTCTTTTTTTTTTATTTAAGTTGTTCTTGGCAGTAAACTGACAAGTACTTAAGAAGAATTCACTTTATTTCTAGAGATCTTAAATCCAAAACAATCAAATACTTCAAAATTTTATTATTTATACTTGATAATGTTTTTATATTTGTGCTACCATCTTACTCTGCCATGTCTGGGAACTTTTTCTTGAGGAGTACAACACAAAATGAAAAGGAGAAGCCAGCCATTAATTAGACAGTGACATATCAGGGTAAGACAAACGTGTCCTATGGCATGGATGTGCTGTGGCAGCAGCAGCTGCAGCCCTGCATTGTAGTTTGGGTCTGAAATTCAAACGACTTTTCTTCTTAGTACATGGAATTGCCCTCCTTCCTTTTCTGGTAGTGCAGACTTGGAGAGTTTGTTTAATCTTACATTTTGGTGAAAGCATAAGAAACCTTTTTACCCAAACAGGCTCAAGGGTTCTAATCTTCAGGCAGATGACAAGAGTTCTAGATATTTTGGAAGATTACTGTATGTGGAGAAATTACGAATATTGCAGACTGGATGGACAAACTCCTCACAATGAGCGACAGGTATTTACAACTTCAGGGATTGTATTTATGTAAAAATAGTACTTGTAAAACATTTTGTTTAACTGATACATTCTTTTCATTGATTTAGGCTTCCATTAATGCATTCAATGATCCTGACAGCTCAAAATTTGTGTTCATGTTGAGTACACGAGCAGGAGGTCTTGGAATCAATCTGGCTACTGCTGATGTTGTAATTCTCTTTGATTCAGACTGGAATCCACAAGTAGATCTCCAGGCTATGGTAAGATTCCAGATGGAAATTATGGGGTTTTGTTTTTCTTTTTCTCACAGTACTTTGCTAGAAATGTGTACTTCCAAAATAAATTGGTATTTTCCCATTTTAGCACAGGAGCAGGATTTGTAAGACTAATTTTCAGTTCAAGTGCAGCTTCCACTGTGTGGAACCATTAGTCCTCAGTCACATTTGGGTTATACAGTGTTTTATGTAGTGGGAAATGCTGGGTGTGTGCTACACCTCATAGTATTGTTTAATGCAAATAGCCTACTTGAGTAAGTAAAAATGAATTAAATCTAGGTTGTTAATCCCAAAACTATAAAGCTGTTGTGGGGAGTGGAGGTGAATGTGTTTTCACTGTTTTTCCTGCGATCTTGAAAATGAGATAAAGAAAAGTTGAATTAAAGTTTTCAAAAACTGCTTTTATGGTGATGGTAATGAAAGGATCTCATTTTAGTAACTATCCTTAGGGGTTTTTTTAAGTAGATGTGGATGCATCTCCATCCTGGATACATGTCAAGGACATTAGTGACCACCTAAGAAAGCAAAGCTATCTAAAAACTGCCAGTGGATTTTTGGATTTTTGGTTGGTTTTTTTTTGGTTGTTTTTTTTTTTTGACAAATGAGGCCTTTCAGAGAGAAGTCTTGGAAATGTCTTAAATTATTTCAGTTAACCTGTGGGTCTCAAGTACTCTAGCAAAAATCACTTCAAAAGAATGAAGGAACTGGTGTCTAATAGCTCAAATGAGGCAGTACCAGCTACCACTACAGGTGTGTGTTGAGAATACTGATTCTCACAGTGGTTCATGTTTCACTAGTCAGGAGAGGCAGGGTTATTGTATTTTTCTTGAACTATTCATGGCACTACTGAAGGATTTTGAGAAAGGCAGCTTTTGGTCAGCAGAGAGATGATTTCTTCATGCTTTGATTCTACAGAAGGTTGCTTAAGGTCAGAAGCATCCAAATCTTCTCCTCTGTGTGTGATTTAATGAAAAACCCCAAATCCTGCTGTTTTTTAGCTATGACACATAGAGACACACTCACTGTCAGTGTTATTGAAAAAAAAAAACCCCAAACCTGCAATGTAGATAAAAATGTAATATCTTGGGTAGCCATGGATAGCTGTAAACATTTTAGTAACCTGTGCTGTTCTGTTTTGTAAATTTGTGTGCTGTAAATAATGAAAATCTTAAACCTCATTATGTAGTCATGCTGGAAGGCAAGTGCTGACTTTTTTGTTACTGTTTTGGGCAGGATTGAGCGCACAGAATTGGGCAGACCAAGACTGTCCGTGTGTTCAGGTTTATTACAGACAATACCGTGGAGGAAAGGATAGTGGAGCGTGCAGAAATGAAACTGCGCCTGGATTCCATAGTCATCCAGCAAGGCAAGTATTATATGAAGGCACTTCGGATCTAGGATGAAATTCCCTTCTTCTCCCATTGTAAATCATGGTGGAATCAGCCAGTAAGAACCAGTGGGAGTGTTGCTTTTGCCTCATCTGAACTCTGAAGGGAGTTCATGTGCAAAGGCCTCATCCACTTGGAAATTTGTTTTACTGTAGGAGTAGGCATTTCCTCACTAACTTTTTGCTTACCTGCCCGGTGGGATATAGTCATATTTGACTTTTTAAAGCACTCAGTTTCTTCTTTCACTTTAAATTTAAATGAATGCCTTTCCTTTTTCTAATAGACAGAGAAAAGTAAGGTAACCTTAGTTGACTTGCTTGGAATCAGTAATATGTAGTTTGTATGTGGAAATATAAGGGGGAGAAAATCCTGTATTGCTCCTTCCATAACATAAACTCTTCAGTGAGTTGCTATCCTCAAGCATTTTTATCTTTAGGAAGATTGGTGGATCAAAACCTGAATAAACTTGGAAAGGATGAAATGCTGCAAATGATCAGACATGGAGCAACACACGTGTTTGCTTCAAAGGATAGTGAGATTACAGATGAAGATATTGATCACATTTTGGAAAGAGGGGCAAAGAAGGTGAGAAGGTTTGTAAAGGGGAAGCTCACCTGTAGATTTGAATGTGATGGCAAGATAGTGAGTCTCTGGATGATAACTTGGTTCCAAGCTGGAGAGAAAAGGGGTTTTTGCTGTAGAGGGTTTTTGTGTTACTCAATCGTGTCTGTTTTTTCTGATGTTGTCAATAAGATGTTTTATAGTCAAGTACCTTCTAGAATGGCTCCTCTTCTTTCTGGCAATGGGATGTTTTAAAATGAAGTACCTTTCAGAGTGGCTCCTTTCTGGAATGAGGTGTTTAATAATGACGTGCCTTCCAAAATGGCTCCCGTTCTATCTGGGAATGAGATGTTAAATAATGAAGTACCATCCAAATGGCTACTATTCTTTTCTGTATCCCCTGTCCAAGACTGCGGAAATGAATGAAAAACTTTCAAAGATGGGTGAAAGCTCCCTTAGGAATTTTACTATGGATACTGAATCTAGCGTGTATAATTTTGAAGGGGAAGACTACAGAGAAAAACAGAAGGTAATGTTTTAAGTTTCTTTTGGAGGAATGCCCTGAATTGCATGTTTTAGTCATACTTATTTAAGAGGTATTGGGTAAAATACAGTGTCATCTATGAAAATAGTTTAAATAACACTTATAACACTTATAATGAAGTAGATGTAGATCTAATTTTACATAAAACTTGTAGCTGGTCTCATGATCTTGCAAGACTTAATTTTTGGTTTTGGGGGTGATGGGTTTTGTTTTTATAGTTGGCATTTACAGAGTGGATTGAACCCCCTAAAAGAGAAAGAAAAGCCAATTATGCTGTGGATGCTTACTTCAGAGAGGCTCTTCGAGTCAGTGAACCAAAAGCACCCAAGGTGAGTTGACTAATCAAAAGAAATAAATTTTTTCAATATGTATGGTAAATGGCTGAAGCTCTAAGCAACAAATAGGTCTTGAGTCATAAAAACTGCTCTGTTCACTTTTATAAAGTGGAGGGACTATCTAAATTTAGAAAAAATTTCCAAAAGACTTGAGACAAACTTCTGTGAGAAAAAATAAGAACAGTATGAAACTTGTAAGACGTTAGGGAGGCTAAGATCAAGTTTTTTCTAGTTCTTATTTAAGCAGCTGTAAATTTTCCTGTGGAAGATTAATGCTTTAAACACGTGTGACTTTTTCACCAGCCACCTCCTCCCAAAAGACCTCTCTTCCCCTTCTCTCACTGCTCTTTTACTTTTAGAATTCTTTGTGGTGGTTGGTGTGTCTTGCATGGTGTGACTTTTTTCCCCCCAAGTTAAGACAGTGCATTTTTGTAACAATAATGCTTTTTGTTTGCTCATAAACTTAAATTACTTCTTACAAGCAAGCAGATTCTGGATGTGAAAGGGAGCAAATGCAAGCTTTGTGTTTCAGGCTCCACGGCCTCCAAAACAGCCAAATGTACAGGACTTCCAGTTCTTTCCTCCTCGCCTGTTTGAACTGTTGGAAAAAGAGATTCTCTATGACAGGAAAACAATTGGTTACAAGGTAACTGAAGAATTTCCTTGACCAGAGGGCTGGAGCACCTCTCTTAGGAGGAAAGGCTGAGAGTTGGGATTGTTCAGTCTGGAGAAGCAAAGGCTCTGGAGCAACCAAATTGCAGCCTTTCAGTACCTAGAGGGGGCTTGCAGGAAAGCTGAAAAGGGACTTTTTACAAGGGAGCAGCTTTAAACTGACAGAGGGCAGGTTTGGGTTGGATATTGGAAGGAAATTCTTCACTGTGAGTGTGGTGAGGCACTGGCACAATTTGCCCAGAGAAGCTGTGGATGACCCACATTCCACTTGCTTGGAAGTGTTCAAGGCCACGTTGGACGAGCCTTTGAGCATCCTTGTCTAAGCAGAAGGTGGCCCTGCCCATAGCAGGGGCTTGGAAAAGAGGTGATCTTTAAGGTCCAGTCCCTTCTGTGTTATTCTCTAAATTCTTGCAATGGAACAGTTTAATGCAACAGTAGGAGAATAAGTACTTTTCCAGCCTTTCACAGTAATTTAAATGAAATAAAATCATGTTCAGCTGTCGAAGCTATTAGGTTATATTAACAAAAAGGTGACAATTAGTAATTATCTGTGAAAAATTAATTCAGTTTTATAAAGTGCAAAACCTTTCAGGTACCTCGTAATCCTGATCTCCCAAATGCAGCCCAAGCACAAAAGGAAGAGCAGCTTAAGATTGATGAGGCTGAACCTCTTAATGATGAAGAACTAGAAGAAAAAGAGAAACTTCTAACCCAGGTATTGTCGGTTCTTCAGTGAGACTGAAATCAGCCAAAGCTTGTTTTGTGTTTCACAGCATTATGGGAGCATTTCTTGGTCACTGATCGGCATGTGCCGTAGTTAACACATCTGCACAGTTTGGTTCAGACTGAAAAGAGTTTCCAGCATTAGGTTTGTCATAGGCCTATGTCATAGGATATCTTTGAGGAATGTGCACCAAGGATTCTCCTGAATCCTAGTCTGGCATTCACTATAGACTGTGATGTCTTTCCATGAAACCTTGCAGAATGGCTGCAGAGCTGGGTGTGCTGCATTCCACATTATTTAATGCACATATTCTGCCTCAGTTTCACACCCTTATGGAAGTGAATCCTGGGGTCTGAACAGTCAGTTTTCCTAAACCACATCTGGTAGTGGATAGTTCCCCTCACTAAAAGAGGGTGTGAGCTGAATAAGTATATAATTAGGAAGCCTGTATATTTAAATAATTTAAAACCAGGTGAATGCTTGATATGCCTTATTTGGATATTTTATTTACACGTTGTATTTTGGCAGGGGATCGGAATTACAGGACAGGATTTCTTGCTTGCGTAGTAATGAGCTGGAACTGCTCACTGTGGAGACACCAGAATCACAGAGGTCAGGAATCAGTACAGTCCAGTAAGCTGTGGCTAAATCACAACATGGCTGGCAGAACTTGCTACTTCCCACTACTTGTAAAAGCTACTGGTAATATGAAATGAACCTACTTTAGCTCATGACTTCAGCAGTGCTACTTGTGTCTCTGCTGAAAATCACCATCACAAGGTGGCTTTAGTCCTTCTGAGGGAGAGTGACCGTGCAGTGGTCACTGCAATGATGCAATGGCTGAGGGTGTCTGTGAGGCACTTGGGGGGCCTTTTTGACAAAACAAAAGCCATTACACTACTTTCACTTGAGCAATTTTTTTTTCTTAGAAAGTAATCCCACAGAGAGACTATTAGGAGGAGGGATTAATTTTTCAGCTGAAAACTTACCAGAAATTACTAGGTAAATAAAGAACTAGTGCTAGTCATTTTGCAGTATTTAAATAGAGAGACTACAGTGACTGCAGTATAAAAAGAGTTCTACTAAATTAAACTGCAGAGAAAGAAAAGGTTTAACACTGTGGAATGATGGAAGTGTTACAGGCAATTTCAAGAAACCAGTTGAATCAAATTTGGAGATGGACAAATCCTGAACCTCTGTGCAATGTTTCCTCTTGATTGCTGTATAGGGCTTCACTAACTGGAATAAGAGAGATTTCAACCAGTTCCTCAAAGCCAATGAGAAGTGGGGCCGTGATGACATTGAAAATATAGCACGAGAAGTCGAAGGAAAAACCCCAGAGGAAGTCATTGAGTAATAAAGCCTCTTATTTGGCCTTATCATAAAGCAGAGCACTAGGGCTCAGGAGCTCAGTCCCTGGGTAGGGACCGGGTGCCCGAAGCTAGCTCGCTCATGCCAAGGCCGCAGGGCTACCATCTAGCAAGCATGGTGATTATCAGCTCTATAGTGATTGCAAGCTCTTAGGGTTTCAGCTCTGCTTGCTAGGTAGTGGTGCCCTGGGCTTGAGGCTGCAGCAGACGGAGAGAGAGGAGAAGGAGAAGGCGCAGGCTGTTCCACGGAGATGGCTTTATTTGGGGAGGTCCGTGAAGGGTCTCTGCTCTTCTTCTTTCTCCCCTAATGGGGTACAGTACGCTTCTTTTATAGGGTTGGAAAGGATCCAAGCTTGACCAATGGGTAAGGGGTTAACATGACATTGCCTTATAGGGTTACAGAGGTAGGTTAGGGGGTGGAGGACAGAAAAACAGGAATTTTCTTTTGCTGTTTCAGCATTCCTATTGTTCATATCCTCCATGGTGCTTTTCCTAAATCTATGGGGTTTACTACAACTCCACTTTCTGTTTTTACAAAAAAGGCGTTCGTTATAGTTCTTTTGAAACAGTGAACAAGGCACGAGAACATAGCTAACACAATAACAACTACAAGGAGAATCAACAACATTCCCTTAACCAAGGATGCAGCCCATCCTGTTAATCCCCATTGCCCGAAAAGTTCATTGACCCAGTCTGGGATTCTTTCTACTTTCAAGTCCTTCACGAGATCTTTCAGTTTCTGGATGTTCGCATGGATGGATTCCGAGCGTGAAGAGAGGTTGAAGCAGCACATCCCTTCGAAGTCTTCACAACCGTGTCCATGGGCAAGCAGCAGGAAGTCGATTGCTGCTCGATTTTGGAGAGAAGCCTGTCTTGTGGTTTCTTCTTCCTTTAAGAGATCACTCAAGGCTGCAGATGTAGCGTTAGCTTGTTTACTGAGCCAGCACCCAAGGTGATTGATTTCACCGAGGGCCTTAGCTGCAGCTACCCAGGGTAAAAACAGGGAGACAGCAATCTTTTTTGGTTTGTTCCAATCGTATAATTTAGGATCGCAATTTTCATCAAATTCAGTGTAGGACCTTTTTTGTCGTTTTGATTCGCTTTCTTTTTTCCAATTATGTAACAGGGTGATGTTTGGGGTAAGGGTAGAAAGTTTTCCAAGGGTACAGGGACCTCCCTGGAGTCGGGAGGGGATCCCAGCCCATACTCTGTCACCACAGATGAGAAACATTCCCTTGGGTAATACTTTGGGATGGAGAGAGGACACAGAAATCACACGAGCCGTGTAATTGCACCAATCGTGAGAGTTATAGGCTTTGTTAATTGGTGATATCTCTTTTCGATATGTGTTTTTGTTCTGGTCAATTTCTGGCCAATTGTTTTTTGGACGTCTAAAGTAAAATTTTACGCAGTATGTGGCCTTGGAGGACCCCAACAGATCTAATTCTTGGGGTTCCTCTCGAGCATCTGGCAGAATTTTTGTCCACTCGTCCCAAGTATCAACCGCATTTGGTCTCTTACCTGTGGTGCGGAGGATCTCTGAGTTATAGACAGGCCAGTCATCTGCTACAAAGGGAATTCCTACTAGACATGTGGAAAGTGGGTTATCAATGCTTCCCATGGACAAGCACATGTTGTCCTGTTTTAATGTTTTTGCTAAGGTTACCCAAACATTATGGCTGGGCTGTGGGCTAATCCAGCCGAAGGCACGCGGTACGGTGAAGAACATCCAGGCAGCAGTGAGGACAGCAGCAACGGAGATATTTTTCATCTTTGGGCAGGAATAGGGCTTCTGATAGGGAATATGAGCAGAATTTGTTATCTTTATGATGAGAGGGTTTTCTGCCTTGTTCTTTTCTTGTTCCCCTCCTCCCCCCCTTTTTCTTTTAATTTCTAAGCTACACTATGGGAGGAGGAGTGGGTAGAGGGTTAAGGGGTTTTAAAAGTTAGGGAGAGGGAATAACAGTGGTTTTTTTTTGTTTTTTGTTTTTTTTTTTTCTTTTTTCATTCTTTAAATACAAAAAAAACCCAGTGTAACAACATATAGTTCAGAGAACACTTTTGTGTTAAGGCTATCTATGGTCTGATGCAGCAGACTGTTGCTTAGCTTTTCAGTTTTGTCTGCTGTCTTGTAATGGGGCGGTCTGTTCTTGTGTTTGTGGGTATTCGGCGACGTCTTCGTCTCCAGGCAGAGCTGGTTTGGTTTTGAGGTGGTCTTGTGTTTGCCTCAGGAGCGTTCTTGTCCCCGTTTACAGAAGTAGTGTTCTCAGTGCCTAGGTATGGCTTTATGTTTTTTCCTGGGTACCACCTTGGACCAGATGGTAGTAGCACGCACGCATATCCTCTACCCCAGGTAATCAACTGGTGAGGCCCAGAAATTTGGTGTGTTTCAGGGTCCTTCACGAGCACAGGTGGTTTCTCAGTGAGCTTTGCTTGGGTGGTATTTGCAAAGTGGCGAAGTATTGGTGGGTCAGGCTCTGATGCTGTACAGTTCAGGAAGTTGATGACGTAGAGAGCCTTGCAAAGTCTTTCCACTGGAGATGTGATTCTCGTGTCTCTGTTCTGTCGATCGAGGACTCTTTTGAGGGTTTGATGTGTCCTTTCCACGATGGATTGTCCTGTGGGGTTTACAGGTATGCCGGTCTTGTGTGCTATTCCCCATTCATTGAAGAACTCCTTTAACTTGCGGGAAGTGTAGGCTGGTCCATTATCTGTTTTAATCTCTTTTGGTACACCCAGGGTGGCAAAAGCGAGGAGAAAGTGTTTTATTGTGTGCATGGTATTTTCTCCTGCATGTGATGATGCAAATACTGCTCCTGAAAATGTGTCGACCGATACATGCACGTATTTTGACCTTCCAAAAGGTGCGAAGTGAGTTACATCTGTCTGCCACAGCTGGCAGCTATTCAGACCTCGGGGATTGACTCCCAACCCCATGGATGGTATCTGATAGTTCTGACAGTTCGGACATGTAGCCACGATAGCCTTTGCCTGATCCTTTGAGAGCTTAAACATTCTCATAAGGGCAGGTATATTTTGATGAAAAAACGCGTGTGACAACTTTGCCTGGGCAAAGATGTTAGGAACATTAGCAGTTTCTGCTGCCATTGCTAATGCATCCGCTTTCCTGTTGCCTTCTGCAACAAAACCTGGGAGGTCTGTGTGTGACCTCACATGCATTATATGGTAAGGTTGCTTTCTGTGGGAGATTAGGTATATTAATTTAGAGAGCAGTTGGTACAACTTTGGATTAGAGACCTCTTTGAGAAGAGCATGTTCTGCTCTCATCGCTATCCCAGCGACATACGCTGAATCTGTAACCAGATTGAAAGGCTCGTTTTTAAACTTTTCAAAGGCTCTGACAACAGCTGCTAATTCTGCGATCTGTGGAGATCCCTCCACTATTTGTATGTCAGAGTGCCAATCTTGTGTTTGGGGGTCTCTCCATGTAACCACCGACTTGTGGGAAGACCCTGAGCCATCTGTAAAGAGGGTTAGAGCCTTGAGAGGTTTTCTACTTTGGATTTGTTTTGGAATCAAATGGAAGGTTACATCAGGGTTAAAAAGTTTGTGTTTTGGGATCCTAACTGAAATTTGGCCCGTGTAGCTATCCAGGGCAAACTGGAGGCTTTCATTGGTCTGGATCAAATCCTCAAAGTCTGTAAGAGTTATTGGTAAGTATATGCATTCGAACTCACAACCTGAAAGAGAGCGAAGGCGAGTCCTTGCCTTTTTTATTAAATGTGCTATAACCTCCTGGTAGGTGGTAAGTGTCTTTGTGGGCTGGCTATTTGTAAAGACCCATTCCAGTATCAACAAAGGGTCTCGAAGCTGTGAGTCCCATTGGAAAATCAGTCCATGGAATCGAGGTGCTTTTCCCAGGATGATGAACTTGAAAGGCAGACTGGGCTCGAAGCGATGGGCTTTGCGTGAAGACAAGGCTTCCTGGACTTTGGTGATGGCACTTCTGGCTTCTTCTGTGAGAGTGCAGGGAGAGTCCAGGTCCTTAGGTCCACAAAGAAGGTTGAACAATGGAGCAAGGTCCTCTGTTGTAATTCCTAGCAGTGGACGTACCCAGTTGATGGATCCGCAAAGGCTGTGTAAGTCCCTGAGGGTTTTTGGGTCGTCATTTATGGTGAGCTGCTGAGGTACGATGGTTCTTTCCCGGATCTGGACTCCAAGGTAAGTCCATGGCTTGGTGTACTGGATTTTGTCCTCACGAATCTCCATTCCTGCCTTTTCTATGGTTTCAATAGTCTTTTTAACTGTATTGTCCAAGTAAGCTTTGTCTGAAGCACACACCAGGATGTCATCCATGTAGTGATGGATGATAGCATCGGGGAATGATTTCCGAATGGGAGACAGAATGTGAGCCACATACCACTGGCAAATGGTTGGGCTGTTTTTTAGTCCTTGAGGAAGATAACGCCAATGATATCTTTTGAGTGGGGCCTCCTTGTTAAGAGAGGGAACGGAAAAAGCAAACCGTGGAGCATCCTCAGGGTGCAGAGGAATGCTGAAGAAACAGTCCTTAATGTCTATGATAGCAAGTGTCCAGTCTCTAGGCAGCATCGATGGGGAGGGTAGGCCAGGCTGGAGGGGGCCCATGTCCTCGATGACCTCGTTGATTCTGCGAAGGTCGTGGAGGAGCCTCCACCTGTTTGTCCCAGGCTTTGGTAGAACGAAGACTGGAGAGTTCCAAGGGCTATTGGACTCTACTATGTGGCCTTTTGCGAGCTGTTCTTCCACGAGGGTGTTTAGGGAGCGCAGTTTGGCTTTATTGAGGGGCCACTGTTCAATCCAGAGTGGCTTGTGACTTTTCCAGGTGAGACGAGGTGTTTCTGGCAGCGCGCTTACCTCAGTGGCCCCGATTAGAAATCCTGAGTGGGAATACGGAGGGAAGCTCCCCACTGGGATAGAACATCTCTGCCCCAAAGGGTGATGGGGGCCCTTACCACGAATGGACGAATGGTTGCCAGCTTGCCTTCAGGCCCTTCCACAAGGATGTTGTTCTTGCTTCTCATGGACACTGTGGCTCCACCAATCCCTGAAATCATGCCTGCAACAGGTTGTAGATCCCAGTGTGCTGGCCATTCTGAGCGGGCGATGATGGTCACATCAGCACCGGTGTCCAGCATCCCTGGCAGGTGGGTCTTCTCACCTTTGCAGGTGAGGCCGCACTCGATGGTAGGCTTGGATGGTCCCACAACTTGTGCCCACATAGCTGTAGGGTTGAGAGGAATCTGTTCCCTGTGATCCTTTGGGAGTAAAAAGGCTTGTGCTATTGGAGTTCCCTTTGAAAGAAAAAATGGTGAGTCTATGCAGTATACCTGGACGAGAATCTCTTGTCCTGGCTGCACTGTCAGCACTTTTGGAACAACGAAGATCTCCTTTGGGCTATTAAGAGAGTCACCTATAATTAAAATGTGCGAAGGACCACCTTTTGGCCCATATTTGCCTGTGGGAACATGGTGAACATTCTCATTATTAAAGTCAATGGACAAAGCAGTTACCAGTTGACGGCGGGTTCCCATCTGGGTTGCCCCGTGGGTTGGATCCTCTTCTTGTGGTCCGGAACCTCCTGGGTTGGTGCGTGGTTGGGTCTGGGTGGCCTTTGATTTGTTGTCAGCGCCCGGGGCTCGACCGGGCGGCGCAAGAAGTTTCCCGAATGCTGCTGGTAGCGCTGCTGAGTCTGGGGTCTTTGGTAATTGTTGCGGTGGTATCGGGGGTGTGATCTCTCTGGGCAGTCCTTTATATAATGTCCAAGATCTCCACAGTGATAGCATTTAGCTTGGTCTTTAGAAGCTATTACTGCATATGCACCAGAAACTCCTTCAGCAATACCTTTAGCAACTGCTTGGGCCACTGTATTTTCAGTGGACATGTGGCGTGTACAGCATTCTAGCATTTGCTCTATGGTGGGGTCTGTATCCATGGGTAGAGACCTCAAAATGGCTTTGCATTTTTCATTAGAGTTACACAAGGCAAGTTTACATAAGAGTTCCTTCTTTGCCTCTGTGCTCTCTATCTGTTTCTCCAGAGCATCTCTAAGTCTGTCCACAAATTTGATAAAACTTTCATCTGTCCCTTGTTTAATAGTAGAAAAATGCATTGTTGGCGTCGACTCATCATGCACGAGAAGTAAAGAGGTTTTTGCTGCGAGAGCAATGTCCTGCAGTGCCTCTTTATTCAAGGTTTCCAATTGGTCTGCTGGTTTCTGTAAGTCACCTTCACCAGCTAGTTGGGCTACTGTAAAATTCGTCTTAGTAGCATCCGCAGAATATGAATCTGATAATGTTTTTAAATGTCTTTTCCAATGCCTGTCCCATAACAAATATTCTGCTGGGGACAGGAGGCAGTGTGAAATATTTTTTACATCGTGGGGAAGGAAGACATGTGCTGAGAACATGGCTTCTAAGAAATTTCTAAAAATATGTGAGCTTCGCCCATGTTCTTTGGCTATATTTCTTAATTGCACTAGTTCCTTGTTCGAGTTAGCTTTCCACGTCTTTATAGCGGACTCGCCACCATTCCGTCCTTGCTTATATTCTACTGGGAAAGCATTAATTTTCTGTGCCAGCTCCCAGTCCCCAGCCTTTGTCGCTTCTACTTTAATAAGAGCCCATGGATCCGTGTGGATCGTATCAGAATCAGATTCACTGCAAGAGCTCTGGTCCTCTGAGGAGGACTGAGGGGGGGTTGCTATCCGTGACTTATGCTTTTTTCGTTTAGAAGCGTTTTTCAAAGGTTTCAATGGCTGGGGGGGGAGACATGGCATGACCTGGGTAGGGGGAGGCGCCAATGGAGCTGGGATGGCAGCACAGCACGCACAGGACCGGGTGGGGGGGGTAGCACCGTGGGGGGTGTCTGGGATTCCGTTCGGGTGGCATTGAGGGTGGGTGGGGGGTTGGGGGCATGCGTGGTGGGGGCAGGGGGGCTGGGCGGGGTGGGGGTGCGGGCATGGGGGGAGTGAGGGTGAGCCGGCAGTGGTACCGGTCTGGGGTGCCGCAGTTACGGGGTGGTGTGGTGGGACTGTGCTTGTGTGAGGTGTCCCTGCTGTGGCAGGCAGGGAGCAGGGGGAGGCAGCGGGGATGGACACGGGCTCAGGAGCGGCAGGGGTGTGGCTCGGGCAGCCGTTGGGAGGGGCCGGGCCGGTCAGAGCCGGGGCGAGGGGAGCGGGGGCGGCGGGCGCGGCAGCGGGAGGGACGGTGGGGGACACCAGCGCGGGGATGGGGGGGTACGCAGCGGAGGGGGGCAGAGCCGACGCAGGGGTGGAGGGGGCGGCAGAGGCAGGAAAAGGGACCCCCGGGACCGGAAGCAAGGAGGAAGCCGAGCCAGGGGTAGGGGGGATGTGTGGAGTTACAGATAAGATAGGACTCGCGGAGTTGGGCAGCGCAGGTCCCGCAGGGGTGGAGTATGTGGGGGGGGGAACTAGGGTGGGCAGCGTAACCTCTGCTTTAGGAGTAACGGAGGCGAGGGGGACTTTAGGACCTAAGGGGTGGTGTGAGATATGCAAGTGACATTCCTCTGAGTCCTTATCGATCTCTTTAGTATTTGAAGAGGAAGTGTCTGTTAAGCCCTGCAAGATTTTTTCTCTGTTACATCTTTCAACGGTTTTAGTTATTATATGGAATAAAGGCAAATAATTAGTTACAGAGAAATCCTGGTTTGTTTGGGAGATATATATTGTGTTCCCGATCATATCCCAAAACGAATTTTCAATGACTGCTTTCTTATCAGTATCAGGGTATTGCGAAATAATCCAAGTTACGAATTTTTTAAGGTTAGTTTTCGAGAGCTTGCCTTTAGAAAAGGAGAAGTTGTTAGCAGATAAGATTTCTAAAATAGTTGAATATATCTCTCTCTCGGTTTTACTTAGTTTTAATGTACTAAAAATTGTACCCATGTTAATGGTTAGCCCTTCCAGCAGAAAAAACGTGAAAAAAAAGAAAAAAAAACCCAAAACCAAAAAGTTTTAGAGCCCCGAAGTTATGCGCGCAATATTAGTTAATACTTACAATTCCTGGGGTCCGAGATCTGTGGAAGGGGTCTGCTGTCGTCAGTTCTTCTCGGAACTTTCTGTCGTTCAGATGTAAGTTTTGAGTGTCGAACTGACCCTCCTGGGGAAAGGATTTTCTAAAACGAAGAGTCCCTTCACAGAAGGAGCGGCTTCCCAAACAGGCAATCACAGAAAACCCCAGGGGGGCTTCGTTGCTCAACCGACGGATATCGCCTCTGAGGGAGTCCGTTGTCCGAAGTCGTTGGGCGCCACTTTAATAAAGCCTCTTATTTGGCCTTATCATAAAGCAGAGCACTAGGGCTCAGGAGCTCAGTCCCTGGGTAGGGACCGGGTGCCCGAAGCTAGCTCGCTCATGCCAAGGCCGCAGGGCTACCATCTAGCAAGCATGGTGATTATCAGCTCTATAGTGATTGCAAGCTCTTAGGGTTTCAGCTCTGCTTGCTAGGTAGTGGTGCCCTGGGCTTGAGGCTGCAGCAGACGGAGAGAGAGGAGAAGGAGAAGGCGCAGGCTGTTCCACGGAGATGGCTTTATTTGGGGAGGTCCGTGAAGGGTCTCTGCTCTTCTTCTTTCTCCCCTAATGGGGTACAGTACGCTTCTTTTATAGGGTTGGAAAGGATCCAAGCTTGACCAATGGGTAAGGGGTTAACATGACATTGCCTTATAGGGTTACAGAGGTAGGTTAGGGGGTGGAGGACAGAAAAACAGGAATTTTCTTTTGCTGTTTCAGCATTCCTATTGTTCATATCCTCCATGGTGCTTTTCCTAAATCTATGGGGTTTACTACAATTGAGTATTCAGGTAACTTAATTCTGTACTCAGCTCTGAGAGTATCTAACTCTGCTTGGCTCATTTGAACTGCCTAAGAACATGGTAACATCCTACTGCTGAGAATTTCTTACACTGCTGTTCTAAGATTTTTGGGGTAGAATTATATTGATGTATTTTGGATCTGCTGCTCTGTCTTTTACCATCATTACTGCCTGCACAACTAAGGCTGTACTAAAATGCACACCTAAACTCCTGCTGAGCCACTTCACTGTATCCTGAATCTAACTGGGTAGCACTGTCTTCAGTTCTTGTTAATTTTTGCAAAGGGAAATGCTAAGAAACACTGCTTAGCTGAAGAGATTTCCCTTTTCCTTGTATTCATTAATGAGAAGTTAACCTTTACCTCCTCCTCGAGAGCAGAACTCAGTAAATACATCACGATTGAACCTACAGCCACCACTGGTAACCTGAGTCTTAACCTCGCATTAGAAGAGATTTTTTTCCACTGTAGTGTAGCTGCAAAGTCCTGGCACTACATTTCTAAAGGTATAGAGCAAGTTGAAAATGTGCAAAAATCTTGTACAAAAACCCCTTATTTAAACACCTAATGGTCTTTCAGGCACTTGCTTGTCTTCAGGCACTCAGTTGCCCTCTTGCTTCTATTGATAAAACTGTATTCTGTTACATCTGTTTTCATTTGAAGAAGCTTTGTTTCCTTTGAGGAGACTGACACACAAAAGTCTTACTGGCCTGTATTGTACCTCACTTAAACTGAAGATTCCTATATCTACCCTCTTCAAAACAGCATTTGTACTACTGCAGCACATGGTAGCTGGAAGGGAAGGTTTCTTACCAGCTCAAGGCATGTCTGTTGTTACACAGCAGTAAGCTCTGGTAAAAGGAAGGAACAGCTAACATCCTTTTTTTAAGGTTAAACCTCTGACTTTTACAATGCATGATAAGATACTAAGAAGTTGTTCTTTTCTTAGCTGTGTTCTGGGAAAGATGCAATGAACTCCAAGACATAGAGAAGATCATGGCTCAGATTGAAAGAGGAGAAGCTAGAATTCAGAGACGACTCAGCATAAAAAAGGCTCTCGATACAAAGGTGGGTTTGCTCAGTTTCTTTTTTTTTTTCCTGGTGCCAGTGAGGGGAGATGCATGACCCCTGTCTGACCAGTGCTGCTGATGTATGAAGACATCTTGGGCATGACATTGGTCTCTTTGCATAACACTCAGCAATTTCTTCCTATGGCTTTTCCATCCCATGGAAGTGCTGTGATGACACCCTTAGCTATGGTCTACCCTGGTGTTTGTAACAGTCTTCTGTATTACAGCACACAGTTCAGAGCGCTGTGTAACTCCACATAGTACAGGCCTTGGGGAGGAGCACAGTTCCTTCTGGACACGTGGAACTGAAATTAAGAGAGAGAGAGAGAAATGGAGAGAGGGGGATGGAGAGAGGGAGAAATGGGGGAGATAAAGGGATGGAGAGGGATAGAGAGAGGGAGAGAGAGAAATGGAGGAAGAGAAGGGAGAGAGGTAGGTGGGTAGAGCAATAGGGGAGAGAGAAACATAGGAAAACAGGTGGAGAGAATTGGAGTAAAGTAGAAACAGGTAGAGATGGCAGAAGACAGAGGGAGTTAGAAACATCAGATTAGAGAGCACTTAAAAAAGACTGATCCAACAGTCTTGGGGAAGGATGGGAGATAGACCTTTTAACATTTCTGCTTTTGTCTCTTTCTGTGGTGCATCATATCCATCCCTTCCATAGCTGAACCAGTGGGTCTGGACTTTCTGACAGGAATTCAACAGAAAGCTTTTTCAATCTTTTGTCCCCCTAGAAGCAGCCCAAGTTTTTGGGGCAGTCCATCTCAAAACATTTCTGTAAAATTTCCTTTTGGTTCTTGATGCTGCTCAGGGCCATCAGACTGACACAAAACCCCCTCAGTCATGTCCCCAGCCCCGGTGGAACGGCTGAGCTCTCTGAACTCCAGCCTTGCACTGTCCCACCGTAATTACATTGCAATTGTAGATAGAATTGTGGCAGGTTCTAGGCCACTGGCTCGGAATCCTCCTGAATCCTCAGGGCTGACCACGGCATTTGTCTGTACTTTCCTGTCCCTGGGGCTGATCACTCCGTGCTTCCCAAGGGACGGAGCACTCGCTCTGCACGGCTCCTTAGAGCTGAGGGTGCCTGCCCACACTGAGAGATGGGTGAGTGAGCGACGCCGTAATGTTCAGGTTGGTTCGGTTTATTTAGTTCGGTCGGGCTTATCTAGTTCGGTTGGGCTGAACGCGGTTCCGTCGCGTTCCGTTCAGTTCACCTCAGCTAAACTCGGATGGATTCGGCAAATCGCGGCCAGAGTCGGCCGTTCGGGTAGGCTCGGCTGTTGTCGGCTGCTGTCGGCCACACTCGGCTGTTGTCGGCTCCACTCGGCCGCACTCGGCTGTTGTCGGCTCCACTCGGCCGCACTCGGCTGTTGTCGGCTCCACTCGGCCACACTCGGCTGTTGTCGGCTCCACTCGGCCACACTCGGCTGTTGTCGGCTCCACTCGGCCACACTCGGCTCTTCGGCCCTACCTGACTCTGCTCCGCGCTGCAATGGCGGCCGCTGGCAGGGCCCCGCTCCCCGGCCTGAGCCCCGGGAGGGGACAGAGCGCTGGGACAGCCGCCGCAGCCCGGCTCACCCTGTCCCTGCCCGGCCCCGCGTCCCCCGGAGCGCGCCCTGCAGCGCAGAACGCGGCCTTTGGGCCAGGAGCGGGGACAATGCCCTCGGCTCGGCAGCAGCGCCGGGAGGCAGCGGGCGGTGCCCTCAGGTGAGCGGCCGGAGGGGAGGGAGCTGGGCCGGGGGCACCGGGGCCGGGGGCACCCACAGGGGGCCGGGGCTGCTTTGGGCGCTGCTGCGTGGGACCCGCTGCGGGTGGCACGGCTCTGTCCCGGGCCTTGCGGCTCTCTGGGATCGTGTGCCGTGGAATGAAGGTGGGGCTCGTCCCAGCTGCGGGAACAGCGTTTTCTTGGGTGAGAAACAGAGTTCACTCTCTAGAATTTTTAGACGTTTGTTAAGGGATAAAAGGCAGCGCTGGGGTGCTTGGCTGTTTGCCAGGAGCACCCGGTTCCCTTAAACCGTGTTCTCTAGATTCTGTTCCATTGCAGTGGGGTGTGCATATTCATTAGAGTTTATACATATTCCAAGAGTCCTTTTCAGTTTAGATGTTCTTTTGCTTGGTTGGAACCTTCGCGCCATCTTGTGGATTCAACCGATATACTTTATTTCTTCCTGTGGTGCCATCCTGTTTTATTTTCAGTCCCTCGTTATTTGATAACGAGGGTCAGTAAATTTTTCCTTTTTTTTTCAGTGCTCTGGTTTCTGTTTCTGTTATCTTGTGTTTCAGATAAGATTGTCCCCAGCTGTGGGAAATCACCTCATTATCTGAGACCATTTTCTGAGTTCCTTACGTGTAAAAGCATTTGAACATTTCACAGTCTCTATTATAGTATTACAGTCTAAACTAGTGTCTGTTACAGTGCTGTTTATGAAAGCTGTGCAGTGCATACACGAACTGACAGATTATCCTTGATCCAGAGCAGTAGTTACAGACTGTCCCCTCTTGGGAGTTTTGTGCTCAATAACACCGTGCCAGAGCTCAGACATAAATGGCAAGGGCAAGAACTGCATTTGTTCTGTTCCATTCTGGGCTGGGCTGAGCTCTGTTTGCCGGGAAGCAGCGGGATGGGTGTCCCTGTGCCCACCCCCCTGGGTCCCAGAGAGAAGCTGCTCCTGTGGCTGCAGCTGAGGGGCACTGGGAAACCTGAACGGTCCTGATGGAAACCGATGCCAAACCGGGTTTGGTTGGGTTTGGGACTTGCCATTTTCCCCTGATCCGTGGGTTTTGCCTTAGGAAACAGGAACTGGGCACCAGGACATTTTGTTAGCCTAGAAGGGAGGAGTTGGTTTGTATTTATTTCCTGAGGCACCTGGATCGATTTGGGTCTCAGTTGGCACCCGAGAGCCTCCTCTGTGTCCTGGGTGGGGTGGTGGCTACCAAAGGGGTAAAAGGTGGAGCAGGAGGGTGGGTGGAGAGGAGAGCAGTGGCTCTGTGGGGATTTGCATCTGGAAAGGGCCCTCAGTTTCCTGGCGGGAGTCCTGGAATCAGAGCTGAGAGTCGCTGAGCAGTGAGGATCGTGCAGCTGCAGCGCGGAGAGTGCAGAGGCTGCAGTGGGCGTTGTCTGCTCGCTCTCCTGATGTCCCATCTCTAATGCTGGGCTGGCACCCAGGCACCTCCCAGGGCTGCACAGCCTCAGGGCAGGGGTGGTTTGTAAATGTTTTAAATGCTGCAGCAGCTCCCTCAGGCTGGATGAGTGTGAGGATATCCAGCTCTGCCTTCGGGCTTGGAGCACGGCAAGGGTGCAGGGCTCACGGTCAGTCTTGTTTAAACAATAGCAAAACATTTTAAAGCAGAGACTGTGAGGCAATAACAAAGGCGAGTCTGTGGCAAGGATAGGTCCGGGCTGTCTTTATTAAAGATCCACACTGCTGGATGTTGTGTCAGAGCCCTCTGGGGACAGAAGGTGTCCCCAAGCTTCATGAAGCCCTTGTTTCCTGCTGGCAGGGCAGGGGGTGAGCCCAGCCTCGGGGGCTGTGTGGCTCCTCCTGCCTGGAGCAGGGACAGCCCGTGGGGCTGAGCCCCAGAGGTTCAGTTGCTGGAGCAGGTGGGGATCTCTTTGTGCCTGGGAATTGTCGCTGCTGCGTTCCTGTCCCAGCTGCAGGGTTCCCTCAGAGCCCGTGCCCTGCAGCAGCACTGGGAGCTCCTGGGCTGGGCAGGGAGCAGCTCTGGCCTGGGGCTCTCAGTGCCATCAGTGCCCATGGAAAGCCAGCTGGGTTTGTTCTGCTGCCATCGGCCTCTCTGCTGTGCCAGCCTCGGTGCCAGGGCACAGAGCTGTGGGAAGGCTCCATCCCATCTGTGCCAAGCGCTGCCAGCGCTTCCAGCAGCGCTGCTGGGGCACCAAGGGCTGCCTTTGGAGCCTGGCTGGCACAGAGGGTGACACACTCTGCCCTGCAGCACCCAGCTGCATCCCACAGCTGCACAGTTCAGCCAGCAGGGAGCAGAGTCAGCTCTGGGCCCAAACCAGGCTTTGTCGCCCAGAGAGCCCCTGAGCTTCCTGAGGCAGCACACAGATGTGCCCTGGCCTTTGGGGCTCGTGGTGAGGGCTGCCAGGGGATTGTGATAAGGCTGAGCTGGAGCTTTCTTAGAAAAGCCATCAGCTGTAAGGAGAATCTCTGGCAAACAGGTGGCTGGGGCACTGGCTGGGAGCAGGTCCTGGCCTTTTCTCTTCTTTTCTTTAAGCTGTTCTTAAGAGGAGCCCAAAACTGCAAAATGGAAAGGAAGGGGGCTGTGGGGGTGAAAGTTGCTTTGCATTTTTTGAAGTGTTGCTGTGGATTTTGGTGTGTCAAGTGGCACTACCAAAACAGCATTGGAATAACCAAACTTCAGGACTCTGTGCTTAATTCCTTGAATGTGTTTGTGTGGGTGCAGGAAATGCCAAATCCCAGAGCAAATCCATGTCTGTAACTTCAAGTGCAACATCTTTAAAAGCAAGTGCTCAGTGTGGGCTTTCCATGTGGGTGCAAATGGCCCAAGGCCTTTCTTGTGTCCCAAAAGCAAAAACCCTTTCCCTGGGAGGTTTTGGAGGGGATTCTCTTTGGGATTTCTTGTGGTGCAGCATCCCGGGTGTCCCTTCCTTTGTGCCAAGTCCAATGGGAAAGGATGGAATGGCTGCCACGTGGGCTCTGGGATAAAAATGGTTCTGTTCAAATGAGGCAGAGAATGCAAGATGAAAAATGAGCATCCTTTCATTGTCTGAAATAGTCAGGAATAAAAGTGCTGGCAAAGGACACGTTTGTGTTTGAATTGGTGTCACCTCTCCTGGGTAAAACCCCATAGTGAGCCAGCAGAGCAGAGCTAGGAGAGCTGGGATCCTTGGACTTCCACAGTGGACTTAATTTTCTTTTCTCCTCTCTTTCAGGGCAGGAAAAATCATCCAACTCCTCCCATGTTTGCCCGAAGCTTTGGTGTTGGAGCAGCCAAAGGCAAGAGGCTTCAGCAGCAGGGCTCTGCGCTGGAGGGCTCTGGTCCTGCCCACGCTGTGGGGTGAGTCAGAGGGACACAGGGCTCCCCTTTTCCTCTCTGCTGGCATGAGCTGCCATGGCAATGCCATTGCTGCCAGCCCAGCCCCAGCTGTGCCTGCTGGAGAAGGGCAGAGGTGCAGAGGCAGTGCCAGAGTTCCCTGGGGCTGCTGGAGCTGTGGTGCTGGCTGTGCCCTGAGGGCAGCTTGGGCATTGTCTGTGCAGCCCAGGGCTGCTCTGGGCCTTCCTTGGGGAGCTCTCAGTGCATGCCCAGCTCTGCCAGGGCTGGCAGCCGGTGCAGGGCTGGGTGACAGCCTCTGCTGGGGCTGGGGGCAGGCACGGCCCTGGCACAGGGGCAGGGGCAGGGCTGGCAGCATTTGGGAGCCGTGGGAGCAGAGTGAGGGGTGGTGCTGGGCACAGGGGTCAGCCTGTGCTGGTGTCAGCACAGCCCTGCAGGGCCCTGGCATCTGGGAGCAGCTCCAGCTCTCCTGGGGCCCAGGGATGGGCTCTGAGGGACTGGCTTTGCCTGTGCCTTTCCAGGGCAGCAGGAACAAGGGCAATGTGGTGCCAGAGCTGGGGCCCATCAGGCTGTATTTCCCTCTGGGAAAGCAGAACAGACTCTGGGCTGAGCTGAGTTTCCTGCAAGGGCTCAGAATCCAGGGAAAAGGGAGTTCAGGAATTGCATCTGCTGCTGGGAACATTGCCTTAGGCTTGCTCAGTTTGTGTCTGTGAGCAGTGGGCTCTGGGCTGGAGAGGTGCTGTTGGCAGCAAAAGATGGAGTCCATGCTCTGCAGGGATGTGCAGGGAAGGACTGAGTGGGAGGGAAGGGCAGTATTTAGAAATGAGATCAGCATTTCTCCCAGAATTGGGCTGCAGCAGTGATGGGGGTGGTTGGCTTTGCTCTGGGCCTTGTTATTCCTTGTGCAATTTGCAAATTCTGCTGCATGATTTACTGTCCAGTATCTTTCTAACAAAAACTGACAGAAATTGAGGTTTAGGAGTAGAGCTGAGGTCCATTCACTGCACAATCTTGCCAAGGCTGGAGGACTGGGATGATGGCTGCTCTCAGCAAAGGTCACTTCTCAATGCTGTGTCAGATTTGCCTCAGTGCTGGGCAGGAAAGGTGAGGGTTTGGATCAGGAATTGTGCAAACAAGGCCTGGGTGTGGTTGATTTGTTTTGTTTTTCAGTGAGCCAGGGCTGGCACAGGGAATGGTGCAGGTGCTGCTCTGGCACCAGAGCTGCTGCCCTTTGGAGCCATGTTCAAGGTGTGACCATAGAACACTTTGGGGGCTGTTTTCAGCACTCTGGGTTTCAGAACTGCTGTCCCCAGCCCGTTGCCAGCCCTGGGACATCTGCTCTGCTTCCAGGCTGTCCTTGCTGGAGCAGCCTGGTCCCTGCCGTGCCCAAGCCCTGAGACACAGAGGGAGCCCTGTGCCCAGGGGCCTTTGGCACCTTGTCAGGAAGGTGGCAGCAGCCCCGGGAGCAGGCTGGAGGTGAGAACTGGGTGTTGGGAGCTGAGGAGTGCTCATCTGGGCTGGGGGGAAGGGGCAGGAGTTGCCATGCCCCTGGAGCTTTCCTGCTGGCATGGGGCAGCACAGGGAGCAGCATTCATTGTGCCCCTCCCACGGGCAGTGCTGGCCTGGGTGTCTGTGCTGTGCCACCAGAGCGTGGCACTTGGCTGCTGTCACTGCTGTCACTGCCAGCCCAGCTGGGGGCTGTGCCCTCCTGCCAGCCCCAGCCAGGAGCTCCAGGGGTGCCTCTGGGCCCTGCTGGGAGCGTTTGCTGGGAATGTGCCCCATCCCTGGGAGCGTCCCTTTGTCCCTGGGCTGCCAGCCAGAGCTTTGGGCTGCTCAGGCTCAGGCTGGGATTGCCAAAGGCACCGAGAGGGAGCAGCACAGGGAGGGTGCTCAGAGAGGGGCTGGCAGAGCCCAGCTGGCAGGCTGGGCTGGCTGCTGCAGGTGGGGCTGTGTGCACTGCAGGCAGGGAATGTCCCCTTCCCTCAGCAGCCCTGCAGATCCCAAGGGCTCCCAGAGCAGGATTTTATTCCTTACCTCCCTTTGTGGAGATTGATTCTCCACATTGCCATGAGCAATTCTTGGATTTCTCTAGGAGCAAACCTCCCAGCAGAGCCAGATTGCAGCGGAGGCCAGAGCTGTGTTTGGAGCAGGGAGTGCTGAGAGCTGCATCTGCCTGTGCTGCCCCAGCCTGAGCACAGGCACAGGGAACAGCCTGGGCAAAGGGATTGGGGCAGTAGCTGATGCCCAGGGAGAAGAACACAAACCCACAGCCCTTCAGCCTGACAGTCCCCTCCACCCAGAGCTCAGCACACATCCTCACAGGGAAGCCCAGCAGCTGAAGGGAAAAAAAACCCACAGAAGAAAAAGGTGATTTATTGTGCTGTAAAGTTCTTTCAAGTTGTTATTAAAGCCCAACCAACATTTGCTCTTGCTTTTGGTTGGGTGAATAACGAGCAGTGGGCACAGGTGATGCCATTCATGTGGCTGAAAACCTGGTGTGATCTAGAGGGGATCCAAGAACTGTTTGTGTAGGGCAATGGAATGTGAGGGGATGTCAGGGGCAGTGAGGTGGCATTTTGGAGGGAATTGCTGAGGTCATTGAAGGGAGACGAGCAGACAATTTCCCTGGGAAATCCCAGGCCCCTCGGGCCCACAGCCAGGACTCTCCAGGGCTGAGGGGGCAGCACTGGAGACTCCCTGTGGCCTCCTTCCTTGGCAGCAGCCAGCAGGGAAGGGAGAAGAGGATCCCTGTGGGATGAGACTGCAGAGAGCGAGCAGAGGAGCAGCCTCGGGCTGGAGAAAGGCCAAGGGACCAACACGGTGGCACCAGGGCACCTGTGAGGAACAGAATGGACACTTGGAGGCCACATGGAGGTGAGGAGTGCATGGTTTGGGCAAAATGTCAGTGAATCTCCAGAGAGATAAGGAGGGGATATTTAGGAGGGAAACGCTGAGGTGAGGAGTTCACCCAGCCTGGCACAAGGTGTGTTTGCACAGGCTGGGGCCAGAGGTGGGGGTCAACCCAAAGCCAGCCCTGCTCAGCCTCTAAATCCCAGGATAAGATGTACAGGCTGCCCACTGAGGGATTAAAAATACATAAAACTGAAACCAAGAGCATTAATGAGATTCTTGGGAATCCCATTAACTTGTTGGCAGAGCTCTTGACACAGTTTGGAGCTTTGATGCCAAGAATGCATTTCTTTATTTGGATTATTCACTGTGTGGGATAGGGGGTTTGTTTGGATTTTAAAGCCCTCATGGTGGCCCTGACACTGCTCAGGAGCTGGTAGAGAAGCAGAGTCAGAGCTCCTGGCAGGCACAGGGTGTTTTCCCCCATAGTGGATTGTGGAGCAATTGTCTGGGACCCGGATTGTCCCTCTGGGTGATGCCACTTGCTGTGGTTTGTATCATTCCATCCATTTAATTCCCAAAACTTCTCAGCCCAGGGGTTGGAGCTGACAGGGCAGGACAAAGATTGTTCTCTGTGTGGTGCCCAGATTTGGGGTTCCCTGTCAGCTGTGCCAGTTCTGATGAATTCTACCCATAGCCCCAAATTCCCTGCTCCATTCCCGCTGCAGTAACCTCCCAGTGCCCCATGGAGTGTGGGCATTCCCATGCAGAGCTGCTGCCTTGGACAGCAGCTGTGTCAGGAGCCAGCAGAGCTTCCAAGGAAGCTCAGCAGCACAGGGCCAAGGCCAGGGTTCTATTCCATAGAAGTGGCTGTTGAGAACCCTCAGCCCAGTGGTGTCCCTGGGCTCACTGGCCAGAGCTGCCTGGAATGGAGCCCATTTCACCCCCCTGAGCTCCAGGATGGAGAAGATCCAGTGGATGGTTTAGAGCAGGAGAAGGCAGTGGCCAGATGTGCTCCCAGCCTGAGCTGAGGCAGCCCCTGTGCCCAGGGGGGGACATCTCTCCCTGCAGAAGCTCAGCTCCTTTCAGAGCCTCAGCAGGGGCCTCTACAAATTCTTTTCTCTCAGGAAAGGGATGCACAGCTTTGTCTTCAGCACACCTCCAGTGGCACCTACCTGGGAAAGCTTTCCATCACTTCTGCACTTCCAGCTGGATCCCTGGAAAACTCTGAACTCCATCCCACTGATTTTCAGGTACTTCTGAGGGCTGCTGCCTGGGATTGAACATCTGTGGGGGAAGATGGCCTTGGCTTTGATGCTGCTGATGGCCGATGGCCTCAGGCTGGGGAGGAGGGAAGGGATTTGGGGTGGCTGGGCCACAGCTGGCAGCTGTGTGGGAGCTCTGAGCCAGGAGTTGCTGCTGAGCCCCTCTGCAAAGGGCCCGTGCCTCCATTCCCAGCAATGCCAGCTGCTCCTTGGGGTCCTGCTGGGCTGCTGGTGGTCTCTGTCCGGGCTGAAGCATTTCCAGGGGCCTGCTCAGAGCAGCCCCTGGCCCAGGAGCCACGGTGCAGGCACAGCTCCTCCCCTGCAGATGCCAAAGACACGAGGTGCTGCTGCCTTTCAGGAGCTCCTGGCCTCCTCCTGCCCTGCGCTCCCAGCCAGCTGGGACACAGCCAGGGAACACCAAGGAGCATGGCTGGCAGCCAGCAGGAGACACCGAGGCCCCTGGGCCAGAAAAACAGCCCTGGCCTCAGCAGCCAGCATCGTTTGGAGCTGGCAACACTCACCTGCAGGCAACGCCCCCCGGCACTCTCCAGAAGAGCTTTGGCCATGGAGCAAGGTAACCCTCAGGGCTTGTCTTGTTGGCTTCTTCCTGGGGAAACAAAGGGACATTGTGGGAGCACATTTACAGCTGCTGGGGAAATCCTGGCAAGGGCAGAACAATCAGGGCTATGGGGAAGAGTTTGGTGCTGCCATGTTGAGTGCCAGCCAGTTCTGCCCCACAGCCATTGCAGGGGCTGCTGTGCAAAGCAGCAGTAGCAGAAGGGAAGGAGCTGCATTTGCAGAGGAGTTCTCTTAGTGGCAGCAGTCATTGCCATCCCACACAGGGCCTTTGGAACAGCCCTGGGATTGGCCCAGGTGTTTGGAGCAGGGTGCTGAGAAGGCCAAAATTCTGGGTTTGATACACAGCTGGGCCAGTCACTTCTCACATTTGACTTGATGATTCCCACGGCTCTGGAAATAAAGAACAAATCGTTTGCACTGGTTTTTTAACCCATGGGGTTTTTCCTAGCGTTTCCCTGGGGCTCCAGTCCCACCCCAGGCACAATGGCAGCGGGAGCAGCAACGCCTCGGCCCCAGCGGCCGTCCCAGAGCGGCTGCTCGTGGCTGGGAAGCTGCAGCCCCCAGCAGGGGCTGCGGGCACGGAGCAGGGGCTGCGGGCGCTGGGGCTCGTAGGGGAGCGCGGCGCTCGTGGCGTTACCGGGCCGGGGGGGCTGCGGGGCGGCGCCGTGTCCGCCAGGGGGCGCCCCGCGGGGCGGGCGGCGGCGCTGAGCGAGCGGCGATGCCCATGGGGTCCCGGGGCCGGTACGGGCGGTCTCGGTGTCCTTCCCGCTGCCAGCCGCGATCCAGAGGCTGCTCCGGGGAAGCGTCGTCCTCCTGGCGGCCATGGCAGCGGCACGGCACCGGCTCCCTGCCGCCGCAGCTGGAGCGTGCCTGGAGCCCCGGCGAGACCCAGCCCCGCGCTGGCCGCAACCAGAGCGGCAGCGCCTGTCCCGGAGCGACTTTTCCCGACCGCAGCGATAGTGGTCCCGATCCCAGCCCCAATCCTACCTCGATTCTCTGGCCTTGGCACCCATACCCTGCCCGCCGAGAAAGAAGCAGCTCGGCCCAGCTTCCACAAGAAATAGCGGCAGGACCAGGTTACGAATTCCCAGGCCTAAATCCCCATCCCCGTCCCGGTCCCAGCCGAGCGCCGTGGACCCCGCGCAGCACCAGCAGCAGCCCCCGATCCGGATCTCCGCATAGCGCTCCGACCGACGCTCCCGCCGCCTCCCGGGATGAGCATCCCGCGCAGAAAACGGGACAGGCGCCGATCCGCCGGGATTTATGGGCGGGCGGGGGGCGGGGGGGAGGCGGGGCCCTGGGGGCGGGGCCGGCACAGGTGCGAGGGGCGGGGTCTGCACAGGTGTGCGGGACCCCAGTGCGGCTGCGCGGGGCGGGGCCTTGGGGGATTTAAGGCGCGGGGAGGCCCCAGCGGAGCCATTTGCTCCTCGGCGTTGGGTGAGGGAGGTTGCTGCCGGCCGGGGCCCTATATTTCTTTTTCTCTGCGTTTCTTTTCTCCTGCGTTTCTGTTGTGTTGTATTTCTGTGTATTTCACCTTTCTACCCTCCCTTCCACCCCTCCCCCACCCCCTACACCCTCCCCCCCCCAAACCCCCCCCTCCCTCTCCCCCCTAGCCCTCCCCTCCCTCCCCCCCTACGGCCGCCCCTCTCTCGTTCTCTACCCCACCTACCCTACCCTACTTTCCCATCCTCTGCCTTCCCTCCCCAGCCGGACTCCCCCCTGACCCCGCTCCCAGCTCCCCCTTCCCCCCCACCAGTCGCTCCCCACCCGCCCTCAATCCCGCTCCTTCCTCCAGCCTGCCTTCCCCCCAGCCCCGTCCTCTGCTGTCCTGCACACCCCGATCTCTCCCCACCTTCTTCTCCGTTCCCCTGTTCTTGTTTTCCATTCCCCACTGTCCTCCTTTTCTCGCAGCCGCGGGGCTCGGGGTGCCGGGCAAGAATAAAGCCCTGAGGGCCGGAGCCCGGCGCCCCCGGCCTCGCTGGGGTCCCCACACGGGGCCGGAGCCGCTCTGCGGGTCCCCCCATTGCAGTCCAACACACCGCCCGACACCGCCGGGGCTCCGGCTTTCCCAACATCACACTGGGGGGGTCCTGGGGCGGGGGGCCCGAGTTACAGGGGCCCCCTCATTAGGAGGGGGTCCCAGGGGGGAGGGGGGGGATAGGAGGGGCCCCCTCGTTAGGAGGGGGTCCCAGGGGGGAGGGGGGGTTAGGAGGGGCCCCCTCCGGAGGAGGGGGTCCCTGGGGGGGGGTTGGGGAGGGCCCCCTCCGGAGGAGGGGGTCCAGGGGAGGGGGCGGGGCCTGGGGGTAATACCCCCCCCAGGCCCCGCCCCCTCCCCTGGACGCCCTCCTCCGGACGGGGTCCCGCCCCGGCCCCCTCCAGGGACCCCCTCCTCCGGACCGGGGCCCGGGGGGAGGGTGGGGCGGGCGGGGACAGGACGGCAGGGGACGGTCGTGTGTCTGGCAATTTTTTTTTTTTACGTGAGCTCACGCTGCAGAGTGACGTGCCCGCCCCTGCTTCCCCCCCCACCCCACCCGCCCTCCCCCCCTCCCGGGCCCCGGTCCGGAGGAGGGGGTCCCTGGAGGGGGCCGGGGTGGGACCCCGTCCAGAGGAGGGGGTCCGGGGAAGGGGGCGGAGCCTGGAGGGGGATTACGCCCCCCCAGGCCCCGCCCCCTCCCCTGGACCCCCTCCTCCGGAGGGGGCCCTCCCCCACCCCCCTCCAGGGACCCCCTCCTCCGGAGGGGGCCCCTCCTAACCCCCTTCCCCCCTGGGACCCCCTCCTAATGAGGGGGCCCCTCCTGACCCCCCCTCCCCACTGGGACCCCCTCCTAACGAGGGGGCCCCTCCTAAACCCCCCTCCCCCCTGGGACCCCCTCCTAATGAGGGGGCCCCTGTAACTCGGGCCCCCCGCCCCAGGACCCCCCCAGTGTGATGTTGGGAAAGCCGGAGCCCCGGCGGTGTCGGGCGGTGTGTTGGACTGCAATGGGGGGACCCGCAGAGCGGCTCCGGCCCCGTGTGGGGACCCCAGCGAGGCCGGGGGCGCCGGGCTCCGGCCCTCAGGGCTTTATTCTTGCCCGGCACCCCGAGCCCCGCGGCTGCGAGAAAAGAAGGAAACGGGAGGACGGGGAGACAGGAGAGATGGGGGTGGTGAGGACGGGGAGGGAGAGGGGTCGGAGTGACGACGGAAGCGGGACAGGAAGGGAAAGGCCGAGGGGGGACAAGAGGGACGGTGGAAAGAGGAGGAATAGAAGGGAGTAGTGGGGAAGGGACACGACAGGAACGAGTGGGGGGAGTCGGGTTTGGGAGGAGAGGAAAGGAGCGTTTTAGGGCGAGAGGGAAGGGGGAGAAAGAAAGGGAATACGCGGGGAAGGAAGGAGGGCTAGAGAGAGGGACAGAAAGGGAGGCCGAAGCCTCCGCGCCTTACCTGCGGAGCCCGCACACGGAGCTCCCGTCCGCACCGTGCTCTGAGTGAGCAAATGGCGGCCGAGGCGATTTCCGGGGTCTAAAACACCTCGGCCCCGCCCCGCGCAGCCGCTCTGGGGCCCCGCACACCTGAGCCGCGCCCGCCGTGCACACCTGAGCCGGCCCCGCCCCTGGTCCCGCCCTTTGTGCCGCCTGGCCCCGCCCCCGTTCTCTCAGGCCCCGTCCCTTGTGCCGCCCGGTTCCGCCCCTGTCCCCGCCCCCTGTTTTCAGGCTCCGCCCCCCGCACCGCGTTCCCCCGCCAGGCGGGGGCGCCGCGATCGCACCGCGCTCCGTGTCCGCCAGAGGGCGCCCTGCGTGGTGCCGGCCCCACACGGCGGCTCCGCACCGGGGAACGGCCGCGATCCCGCACCCGGCAGCGCCCCGTGCCCGCGGCCATCCCGGGCCCCAAACCGGTCCCGGGCCCGCTGCCGCTTCCATCCGCCCGACGGGGGAGAGGCGGCACCGCCCGGCACACCCCAGCGGCGCTCTGCCCGCCACCCCCGGCCTCGGTGGCGGTGGCACCGTCGCATCGCCCCGTGCCCGCGCTCCGTGGCCCCGCCCCTCGCACCTGTGCCGGCCCCGCCCCCCTGTCCCCCCCGGTCCCGGGGCTATCGCTCGGGGGCCTCGCTCGGCGCTGTGCGAGCCCCGCCCGACGGCTGCTCCCGCCGGGGACCGCTCGGAGCCCGGGCCGCTGCGGCGGGGCCGTGACCGCGGCCCGGGCTGCGGGGGCCGAGCGCTGCCTGGCTCTGCCGGGGGGCCCCGGGCGGTGCCGCCTCTCCCCCGTCGCCATCGGGACTGGCATCGCTATGGGGCGGGAGGGGCCTGGCTCTCCTGAGCCCGCAGAGCCCCGTCCCGGTGTCACCTTCCGTGTCCCGGCGCCGCGGGCGGGAGTGGCGGGCAGGGAGCGGCAACCGCCGGCCCCGCCTTCCCGTCCCGCTCCGTCGGGCCCGGGCTCGCCGAGCCCCGGCCGGGACCCGCCCAGGCCCGGGGACACCGCGGCTCCCGCCCCGCCTCCTGCCCCCGGCACCTCCCCGCCCGCCCGGCAACGGCCCCGGGGCCTCCGGCACCCGAGACCGCGGCGGGGGCTGGGCCCGAGCCCCCGAACGCCGGCCCCACGGGCTCCGCAACGCCGCGCTCCCGGCTCCTCACCCCCCGCCCATCGGCACCGGGGAGAGGCCCCACGAGTGTCCCGGCTCCGGGAAGAGCCTCGGCCGGAGCTCGGCCTCCGCTGCCGAGCGCCACGAGGGAGCGCCTGAGCGCTTCTCTCAGCCCCGAAGCCGCCCCCGTCAGGCCGGGGCCGGGCCCGGACAGCGCCGGGCCGGGGCTCCGCCTTCCGAACACTCGCGCGCAGCATTTCGGCTCTGGCCCCGGGCCCCAAAATGCAGGACTCGGCCTCTGTGCTCCAGGCCTGGGCGAGCCTCGTTCTGCACCCCCGAAACACAGGGCTCAAGTCCCGGCTTCACAGCCCTCGGCCTGCCCAGCTGCGACTGGGTCCAAGTGCCAGCAGCGGAGCACTTTGTCCCTGAGCCCTCCTCACCTTCACCACCACAAAAAAAAAAAAAAACAAACCAAA